>NC_059114.1:23143357-23506762 GCF_020740685.1 Jaculus jaculus
TGCAGTGCTGTAAATACAGCTTGATGGACTATTCTGGTCTGAGTTGCAAGACCTGAAGGCAGTAAGAACTATGGACTGTGAGGTTTGGTGTATGAGGGTGAGAAAGAGCTTTGCTTGGACTGGGCTAGCAGTTTGTGCGAGAAGCTTGCTCTTATGCCCATGTCCTGAGAAGTTGTGTAGGATTGCTTTGCATAGAAATGAACTGGTGTGAGCAGAGGGAGATGGCACAGAAAGTAAAATCTTTGGGGTGAACTGTTGCCCATTCAGCTGCAACTGAGAGATTACAACCTTTGAGACTGGGCTAGCTGACCTGCGCTGGGGCAACAAGAAGAATGTCAACTCTTTTGAAGGGGCCTGAGTGCTCAAGGAGTGTCCTGTTCTTCAAAGTCTGCTTTATTCTCCCATAGATTAACAAATTGGCACCCTACCTGGTATTGTGGAGTATAAGAAATGCTGGAAAGAGGGTCATTGAGTTTGCAACACAGTCTTGTGTTTTGGAAATGGCCATGGGCAGTGTGAAGCGGGTTTGCTGGATTGCCTGCATGGAAACCCCATGGGGCCATGAAGATGAACTGTGGCTTTCAGTGGAGACCCAGTGGAGATGCCAGGACCATGAGATGGCTGCCAAGGAGAGCTGCCGGCCCTGATGAAGTTTCCAGGATTGTGAGTAGCCTAGCTGGAGGGGCGGAATTGGAATGCCAGAGATTTGTTGCTGGTTAGAATTATCAGACTTGGTTGTTTGTCACTGGCTAGAGTTGTTGGACTTGGAGCTACAGAGTTTGATGTTTGCCCTGCTTGTTTTAAATCTTGTATTGGTTGAATGTTTCTTTGCTATGCCCAATGCCATCTTTTGCAGTGTGGATATTTATTCTGTGCCACTATGGGTTTTTTGAGGTTATTTTTTTGGTATTATGGCTCAGTTAAAAGATCTTGGACTATGGGGATGTATAACATCATTGGAATTGATAAAAACTATGGGACTTTTAAAGTTTGATGAATGCATTGCATTTTACATCATGTATGGTTATCAGTTTATGGGGGCCAGGGGTGGAATGTGGTGGTTTGATTCAGGTGTCCCCCATAAACTCAGGTGTTCTGAATGCTAGGTTCCCAGCTGATAGAGATTTGGGAATTAACGCCTCCTGGAGGGAGTGTATTGTTGGGGCGGGCTTATGGGTGTTATAGGCAGTTTCCCCATGCCAGTGTTTGGCACACTCTCCTGTTGCTATTGTCCAGCTTGTGTTGGCCAGGGGGTGATGTCCACCCTCTGCTCATGCCATCGTTTTCCCCTGCCATCGTGGAGCTTCCCCTGGAGCTGTAAGCCAAAATAAATCTCTTTTTCCCAGAACCTGCTCTTGGTTGGGTGATTGCTACCAGCAATGAGAACAGGACTGCGACAGTGTGCATGTGTGTGGAAGTCAGAGGCAATCGTCAGTGTCCTCCTCACCTGTATGTCTCCTTGAGATGGTCTGTCTCTGAGCCTAAAGTTGCGACAAGTCTCACCAATTCTGATCTCCACTCCCGACAGAACTGGCGCTGTTATGGGGGGGGGGGTGAGTGTGTGTGTGTTCATGTGCAGTTGTTTACATGGGTGCTAGGGAACAGAACTGAGGATGAACCAGGACCTCATGCTTGTGAGACAAGCTCACTTACCTACTGAGACATGTCCCCAGCTCTTTTGGGCATTTTCTAAAACTCAAAGGGACAGCTAGTCTCGGTGGCACATGCCTATAACCCCGGCACTCAGGAGGTAGAGGAAGTATTCTGAGTTTAAGGCTAGCCTGGGCTACGTAGTGAGACCCTGGGCCAAAACACTTACTGTTTGGATGAAAAGACAGATGGTAGGTAGGTAGGTAGATGGACAGATAGATGGTGAAATACATAGCTTAGAAATGACCATTTTAAAGTTCAGTTATGGGCTAGAGAGATGGCTCAGCAGCTAAGGCGCTTGCCTATAAAGCCTAACAATCCAGGTTGGAGTCCCCAGTACCCACATAAAGCCAGATGCACAAAGTGGTGCATGTATCTGGACTTTGTTTGCAGTGGCTAGAGGCCCTGGCACACCTATTCTCATTCTCTCTCTCTCTCCCTCTCTCTCTCTCTCTCTTTCCTTGCAAATAAGTAAAAATAAATTTTAAGCTTAGTCATGGTATTTAGTACATATACAGGGTTATACAGCTAGCATTTCATCTCTGTCAAGTTCCAGAACATTCCACCACCCCCAAAGGAAACCCTGTACTCCTTAGAAGCCACTCCCTGTTCTCTCTTCCCAGACACTGGGAGCCACTGAATTGTTTAGTTTCTATAAATGTTTATTTATCCTAACTGGGTGTGGTGGTATATGTCTGAGATCCCAGCTCTTGGGAAGCAGAGGCAGAAGGCTCAAGAGTTCAAGGACAGCCTCAGCTACATAGGGAGTTCAAGACCAGCTTGGGCTACATGAGACCTTGTCTCAAAAGAAATAGGGTTAGACAGATAGCTCAGCATGAACAGCATTTTCTGTGGGCTAGAGAGATAGCTCAGTGGTTAAAGGCACTTGCTTACAAGGCCTGACAGCCCAGGTTCAATTCCCCAGTACCTACATAAAGCCAGATGCACAAAGTAGTGCATGCATCTGGGGTTTGTTTGCAGATGCAGGAGACCCTGGCACACCCATACACTCACTCTCTTTCTCTCTCTCTGCGCCTCTATGTTTCTCTCTCAGATATGTAGATATATAGATAGATTTTTTTTTTTTTCAAGGTAGGGTCTCACTCTAGCTCAAGCTGACCTGGAATTCACTATGGAGTCTCAGGGTGGCCTCGAACTCACGGCGATCCTCCTACCCCTGACTCCTGAGTGCTGGGATTAAAGGTGTGTGCCAACATGCCCAGCAGATAATTTTTTAAAAAGAGCAAGCAGGGCTGGAGAGATGGCTTAGCGGTTAAGGCATTTTCCTGCAAAGTCAAAGGATCCAGGTTCAATTTCTCAGTATCCATGTAAGCCAGATGCACAAAGTGGTACACACACTGGAGTTTTATTACAGTGGCTGGAGGCCCTGGCACACCAATATTCTTCCCCCCCCCCCTCTCTCTCTCTCTCGCACACACCAAAAAAAAAAAAAAAAAAAAAAAAAGGCCAGTCAGAGCCAGGCGTGGTGGCGCACACCTTTAATCCCAGTACTCGCGAGGCATTGGTAGGAGGATCGCCATGAGTCCGAGGCCACCCTGAGACTCCATAGTGAATTCCAGGTCAGCCTGAGCTAGAGTGAGACCCTACCTCGAAAAAACCAAAAAACCAAACCAAAAAAGGAGGCCAGTCTGTTGGGCTTGCCTTAAAAAAAAAAAAAATTGTACCTATTTATTTATTTGAGAGAGATAAAGAAAAGAGCATGTGAGTGAGTATCAGTGCACCAGGGCCTCTAGCCACTGCAAACGAACTCCAGGCACATGTGCCACCCTTGTATCTGGCTTACCTGGGTACTGGAGATTCATACCTGGGTCCTTAGGCTTTGCAGGCAAGCGCCTTAATCACTAAGCCATCTCTCCAGCCCGTAGAGTCATTTCTCACTCTATTTTACAGGTGAAGGAAGTGAAGGACTAAAGACCTAAGTCACTGATGATGTGGCTCAGTGGTAAAGCACTTACTTCCTTCTTTCTTTCCTTTTTTATGGGGGGGAAGGGGGTTTGAGGTAGAGTCTCAAGTTAGCTTAGACTGACCAGAAATTCACTATGTAGTCTCATGGTGGCCCCGAACTCACGGCGATCCTCCTATCTCTATCTCCTGAGTGCTGGGATTTAAGATGTGCACCACCACACCTGGCCACTTCTTTCTTAATATGTATGATGCCCTGGGATCCATTCTCACCACCACCACCATCATCCCCCCCCCAAAAAAAAAGAGGAAGGAGGGCTGAAGAGATGGATTAGTGGTTAAGGCACTTGCCTGGAAGCCTAAGGACCCAGGTTTGATTTCCCCAGTACCCATGTAAACCAGATACACAGGTGGTCCATGCATCTGGAGTTTGTTTGCAGAGGCCTAATCAATCTCTCTCTCTCTCTCTCTCTGTCTCTCTCTCTCTCAAGTAAATAAATAAAACAATGCTGGACATGGTGGTGCACATCTTTAATCCCAGCACTTGGGAGGCAGAGGTAGGAGGATCGCTGTGAGTTCAAGTGCACCCTGAGACTACATAGTAGTGAATTCCAGGTCAGCCTGGGCTAGAGTGAGACCCTACCTGGGGGCGGGGGGGGGAGGAAAGAAAAAGGAAGGAAGAGAGAGGGAGGAGGGAGAAGGGAGGAAGGAGGGAGAATGCTACCTTTTTTTGGAGATGGAGGTCTGTCACATTCTGTATACTAGGCTGGCCTTGAACTCCTCGCGATCCACCTGCCTTAGCTTCCTGAGCGCTGGGGTTACAGGCCTGAACTCTCACTAAAGAAGAAAGGCGGGGGCTGGAGAGATGGCTTAGCGGTTAAGCGCTTGCCTGTGAAGCCTAAGGACCCTGGTTCGAGGCTCGGTTCCCCAGGTCCCACGTTAGCCAGATGCACAAGGGGGCGCACGCGTCTGGAGTTCGTTTGCAGAGGCTGGAAGCCCTGGGCGCCCATTCTCTCTCTCTCCCTCTATCTGTCTTTCTCTCTGTGTCTGTCGCTCTCAAATAAATAAATAAATAAAAATTAAAATTAAAAAAAAAAAAAGAAGAAAGGCGGAATGAAACCAAGCCCCCCAGCTGTGTCCTTCACCTCCATGGAGGCCTTTCTTTCAGCATTCAGTGCTGCCTGGGTGCTGTTTGATGAGACCAGGGGCAGGGCGCGTCTGGAACCAGCAGGGGGCGCCCGAGCCCCGCGAGCCGCAGTCCCCGCGGCGGGCTGGGAGGTGGCCGGGCTCCCACCCAGGAAGCGCTCGCGCTGAACCGGCGGGGGTAGGGGCGGGCGTCTCTGGGTTGCTCGTCCTCTGCGGAGCAATTAGGGCCTTTAATTACCGGGATTGGAAGTGGATAATTATCTGCGAGGCCTCAGGCCACTGAGTCACTTCCCCAGAAACCAGATTCCCGGGGCTGGCGGAAGAGGGGGCGGCTGCGCCAGCCAGCACCAGAACCTCGGGGCCAGCGGGGTGCAGAGCCCTGCGGGGGAGGCTCCCAACCGCCTGGTGACATTTTGTGCCTCAGTTTCCTCCTCTGCCCAGTGAAGAGAAGCATCCTGTATAGTTGTTGGCAAGGCCAATTATGAATCCTCTGAAAGCCCTCAAAACAGGTGCCAGGAGTTTGCTGAGCAAGCATGAGGACCTGAGTTTGGATTCCCAGCACCCCCGCCTCGTGTAAAAAGCTCGATCCATGTAAAAGACAGGTGCTGGCCAGTCATCTCAGCGCTGAGCAGACAGACAGGAGCAGCCTTGGGGCTTGATGAACACCTTAGTGCAATGGGTGAGCTTCAAGCTCAGGGAGAGACCTGTCTAAAATAAAATAAAATAATAAAATAAAATAAAATAATAAAAAAATAAAAAATAATAATATAAAAATAATAAGAATAATATAAAAATAATATAAAAATAATAAAATAAAATGCTGGAGAGATGGCTTAGTGGTTAAGGCACTTGCCTGCAAAGCCAAAGCCAATTCCTCAGGACCCACATAAGCCAGGTGCGCAAGGTGGTGCATGCGTCTAGAGTTTGCAGTGGCTGAAGGCCCTGGCACGCCCATTCTCCCCCCCCCCCACTTTCTCTCTCTCAAATAAAGAAAAAAGTTTTAAACAAAAATAAGGTGGGGAGCATTTGAGGAAGACACCAGCGTTGACCTCTATCTCCACACTCACATGTGCCAGTACACACATACAAGCACGCGCACCACACACATAAAGGATTAAACAAAAACAAGGGGTTGTAGAGAAAAACAAGGGGCTGGAGAGATGGCTTAGCGGTAAAGGCATTTGCCTGCAGAGCCGAAGGACCCAGGTTCAGTTCCCCAGGACCCACCTAAGCCAGATGCCCAAGGTGGTGCATACATCTGGCATTTGTTTACAGCAGCTGGAGGCCCTGATGCACCTGTTCTCTCTCTTACTTTGTCTGCCTTTCTTTCTATCAAATAAATAAATAATAAAAGCAAATAAATAAATAATAAAAACTAAAACAGGGACCGGGTGTGGCATGATTTTAATCCCAGCACTCAGGAGGCAGAGGTAGGAGGAGCACTGTGAGTTCGAGGCCTGAGACTACAGAACAAAAATCAGTCCTTGTAGGGGCCAATATGGCTCTAAAACGGACAGGTCTGAAGTCCAGGGCAGCTGCTTTAGTCCCTTACCAGCTGTGTGGCCTTGATCAGGTCACTCTACTATTCTGAGCCCCAGTTTTTCTTTCTTTTAAGCCATCTGGCTTTATTTTTATTCATTTAGTTTGCATTTTTTTTTTCAAATTTTTTTATTAACAACTTCCATGATTATAAAAAAATCCCATCCCATTATAAAAACAATGCCCTCCCTTCCCCCACCTTCCCCTTTGAAACTCCATTCTCCATCATATCCCCTCCCCCTCTCCATCAGTCTCTTTTATTTTGATGTCATGATCTTTTCCTCCTGTTATAATGGTCTTGTGTAGGTAGTGTCAGGCACTGTGAGGTCATGGATATCCAGGCCATTTTGTGTCTGGAGGAGCACATTGTAAGGAGTCAAACCCTTCCTTTGGCTCTTACATTCTTTCCACCACCTCTTCCACAAGAGATCCTGAGTCTTGGAAGGTGTGATAGAGATATTGCAGTAATGAGCACTCTTGTCACTTCTTCCCAGCACCATGATGCCTTCTGAGTCACCCCAAGATCACTGCAATCTGAAAAGAGAAGCTTCTCTACCAAAAGTGAGAGTAACATTAATATAAGGGTATGAATATTAAGAGAAGTGCTTACTGGGCAGTTTGATGAGCATAGTATATACATTTAGCCAGACAGCAGCAGACGTTACACCCCTAGGGCTCATGACTACCCCTGTTTTAAGTTTTCAGTATCAGGGATGTATTCCCTTCCATGGAGTGGGGCTCCAGTCCAATTAGAGGGCAGTTGGTTTCCACCATGACAGATGGGCCATTGTGGCACCCATTGGCTCATTTGGCCTGGCTGGCCAAATATGAGACTTGTAGTGTCCACTGTTGAGTATCATCACTGGTGATTTCTCTCCTATTGAACTGCATGCAGAATGGCTTCTTCCAGCTTTCTGTCAGCTGGTCTACATGGAGGAGGTTATTAGCTCAGTTCCAGCAGGATTACTCAGTGGCCTTGCAGCCAGAGTATGTGGAGTCTTCAGCAATGGGGTCTTACCATCTATTCCTGGTGGGAAACCAAGGGCCTCGGCAATGGCCTATAATGTTTTGGGGGCATCAGGGACCTCCCGGGCCATGAGCCCCAGTTTCTTTATGTGAAACGTGGAAATGAATAGCAACCCCTTCCTTTCTGGGCCAGAGATGGTGATGAGTCCTGCAGCCTCAGCTCAACACACAGAGATCCATCCGATGGGTGGTGAACACTGAACATTCTTTTCTTAGTCAAGGCCTTGTGGCAGTTTTAGAGTCAAAGCCACTGGGTTTAAAAAAGGGAACCAGAGCCCAAGGAGGAAGTTTGGAGAGTAGATGGAGCACCTGAGCTCAGCAGATTAAACCCACAGCCCAGGAATCTGGCTTGGGAGTTCTGTGTGCCTGTAGAAAGAGGAAGAACCCAGTTACATAACACCTCCCAGCCTGGGGCAGACCTGTGTCAGACATGAGCAAGGCCAAGGAGCTTTTCTGGAACCTTCCCAGCATGTGTGGACACAGTGTGTGGAAAATAGGCTAGAAAGACACCTTAGAGCCATCCAGGGCGCTATATCAGTTAGCAACTGCTTCCTAAGAAGTTACTCCCAAACTCTGTGGCTTGCTAGATGAAGCAATCCTTAGCTGTGACATATGGTTTTGGGAATTTAGGTATAGTTTGATCAATTGTGGCTCAAGGGTTCTAATGAGAAAAGGGGGCATTGATAGCTGAGGGTGGTGGGATGTGCCTATAATCCCAGCATTGGAGAGGTTGAAACAGGAGGATCAAGAGTTTGAGGCTGCTGGGCATCATGGTGCATGCCTTTAATCCCAGCACTTGGGAGGCAGAGGCAGGAGGATAGCCATGAGTTTGAGGCCACCCTGAGAATACAGAATGAATTCCAGGTCAGCCTGGAATAGAGTGAGACCCTACCTCAAAAGAACAAAAAATAGGGCTAGAGAGATGGCTTAGTGGTTAAGTGCTTGCCTGTGAAGCCTAAGGACCCCGGTTCGAGGCTCGGTTCCCCAGGTCCCACATTAGCCAGATGCACAAGGGGGCGCACGCGTCTGGAGTTCGTTTGCAGAGGCTGGAAGCCCTGGCGCGCCCATTCTTTCTCTCTCCCTCTATCTGTCTTTCTCTCTGTGTCTGTTGCTCTCAAATAAATAAATAACTAAATAATTTTAAAAATAAAAATAGTTTGAGGTTGGGCTGGAGAGATGGCTTAGCAGTTAAGGTGCTTGCTTGCAAACCTTACGAACTCATGTTCAAATCTCCAGGTCCCACATGCGCAGTGATGAAAAGCATGCAATGTTGCACATGTGCACAAGGGGGCGATGTATCTGGAGTTTGTTTGCAGTGGCTGGAGAACCCCCCCCCCAAATAAATAAATAAATAAATGTTCGGAAAAAAGAGTTTGAGGCCAGTGTGGGCTACATAGTAGGATTCTCTCAAATAATTTTTTTTTCTTTTGGTTTTTGGTAGGGTCTCACTCTAGCCCAGGCTGACCTGAAATTAGCTATGTAGTCTCAGGCTGGCCTTGAGAGGTGGGGACAGATAGGGAATGGGTGTGTCAGGACCTTCAGCCACTGCAAATGAACTCCAGACACATGTGCCAACTTGTGTATCTGGCTTACGTGAATACTGAAGATTGACTGTGTCCTTTGGCTTTGCAGGCAGGTGCCTTAGCCACTAAACCATCTCTCTGACACCCCCCCTTTTTTTTTTGTCTTCTTGTTTTTTTGAGGTTGGGTTTCACTCTAGCCCAGGCTGACCTGGAATTCACTATGTTCTCAGGCTGCCCTCAAACTCACAGGAATCCTCCACGTCTGCCTTCCTAGTGCTGGGATTAAAGGTGTGTGCCACCACACCGGCTTTTTATTTATTTGAGAGAGAAAGAGGCAAAGAGTGAGAGAGAGGGAGAGAATGGGTGCGCCAGGGCCTCCAGCCACTGCAAAGGAACTCCAGATGCATGTGCCCCCTTGTGCTTCTGGCTTACATGAGTCCTGGAGAATTGAACTGGGATCCTTTGGCTTTGCAGACAAATGCCTTAACTGCTAAGCCATCGCTCTAGGCCCCCCCCCCCACCTTTTTTAAATTTACTTACTTATTTGAGAGAGAGAGAGAAAGAGGCAGAGAAAAAGAGAAAGGGAGAGAGAATAGGCATGTGAGGGCCTCTGGCTGCTGCAAATGAACCCCAGACACATGTGCCACCTTGTGCATCTGGCTTATTTGGGCTCTCAGAAATCAAACCTGGATCCTTGACTTTGCAGGCAAGCACCTTAACCACTAAGCAATCTCTTCAACCCTTGTTTTGGTTTTTCGAGGTAGGGTCTCATACTAGTCCAGGCTGACGTGGAATTCACTCTGTCGTCTCAGGGTGGCCTTGAACTCACAGCAACCCTCCTACCTCTGCCTCCCAATGCTGGGATTAAAGGCATGCACCACCACACCTGGCATCATATTCTTTTAATTGGCTTGGGAGATGGCTCAGTAGATAAAGCACTTTCTGTCTAAGCCTGAGGACCTGAGTTCAGATCCCCAGAGCCCTTGTAAAGGTGGACACAGTAGCACCTATCTATAATCCCAGCACTCCTAAAGTGGGATGGAAGGCAGAGGCAGGAAAATTCCTGGAAGCTTGAGAGACAAATGAATCCGGTGTACACAGTGCAGTGGAGAGCTAGCGACCCTGGGGGGCTGGGGAGATGGCTCAGCAGTTAAGGCACTTGCTTGCAAAGCCTAACAACCTGGATGTACAGTAGCACATGTATCTGGAGTTTGTTTGCAGTGGATGGAAGCTCTGCCTCTCTTCTCTGTCTTCTCTCTCTCTGCTTGTAAATAAATAATTTTTTGTTTGTTTGTCGAGGTAGGGTCCCACTCTAGCTCAGGCTGACCTGGAATTCACTATGTAGTCTCAGGGTGGCCTGGAACTCTCGGCAATCCTCCTACCTCTGCCTCCCAAGTGCCGGGATTAAATGTGCGCACCACTGCGCCCCGCTAAATAAATAAATTTATTTTTAAGGTGTGCACCACCACACCCGTCTTTTTGTTTGTTTGTTTATTTATTTGAGAGCGACAGACACAGAGAGAAAGACAGATAGAGGGAGAGAGAGAGAGAATGGGCTCGCCAGGGCTTCCAGCCACTGCAAACGAACTCCAGACGTGTGCGCCCCCTTGTGCATCTGGCTAACGTGGGACCTGGGGAACCGAGCCTCGAACCAGGGTCTTTAGGCTTCACAGGCAAGTGCTTAACCGCTAAGCCATCTCTCCAGCCCTAAATAAATTTTTTTAAAAAGAGACCTTGTCTCAAACAAGATGGAAGAACTAACACCTGAAGTTATCCTCTGTCCTACATGCACGTGCCTGCTTTCATGAACACCCATGAGCATGTTTACACACTCATCACACAGATAAGGATTAACAAGAGGACTGGAGGGTGAGGGTAGTAGCTCATATGTGTAATCCTGGCACTTGGAAGGCTGAGGCAGGAGACCTCTTAACGGGATGGCTGCCATCCTGAGTCGTGGAAGGCTGAGGACAGAAGCTGTCACAATGTATCTGATGACCCTACAGCCTCAGAAATTACTCAGCATCACTTCTACCGGATCCTGCTAGCTGCCATGAGTCAGTAATGCCTCTCAGACTCTACAGCGGGGGCCAGGCCCAGCCTTTCAATGGAGGCGTGTCCAAGAACTAGGGAGCTTTTAGCTGTTTTTTTGAGACAGGGCCTCACTCTGTAGCCCAGGCTGACCTAGAACTTGCTATGAAAAGACCAGGCTGGCCTTAAACTTGCAGTGGTCCTCCTGTCTCTGCCTCCCAAGTGCTGGCATTGTAGGTGTGAGCTACCCCACTGGCTCTGGTCATTGTTTCAATTCATATTAAATAGAGTTACAGTGCAAGCTCGGTCTGGTGTTGCACACCTGAGAACTCCTGCACTTCGGAGGAGACAGTAGAATCACAAGTTTCCGGCTACCTGGGTTACCTAGCAAGACTTTTTCTCAAAACAAACAAATGAAATGGACCGGAGAGATGGCTTAGTGGTTAAGGCACTTGCCTGCAAAGCTAAAGGACCTCAGTTTGATTCCCCAGGACCTATGTAAGCCAGATGCACAAGATGGCCCATGCATCTGGAATGCGTTTGCAGTGGCTGAGGTCCCTGGCGTGCCCATTCTCTCCCTCTCTCTCTCCCTCTCTCTCTCTCTCTCTCTCTCTCTCTCTC
Source organism: Jaculus jaculus (assembly GCF_020740685.1). Taxonomy (NCBI): domain Eukaryota; kingdom Metazoa; phylum Chordata; class Mammalia; order Rodentia; family Dipodidae; genus Jaculus; species Jaculus jaculus. The sequence continues at coordinate 23,154,817 of NC_059114.1, forward strand.
TCCTTCTTTCTCTCTCTCTCACAAATAAATAAATAAATTTTTTTTTTAAGTGTGCTAGAGAGGTTTCTCAATGGTTAAAGGCACTTGCTTGCAAATCTGACAGCCTGGGTTCTATTCTCCAATACCTACATAAAACCAGATACACTAGGTGGCATATGTGTCTGGAGTTCATTTGCAGTGGCAGGAGGCCCTGGTGTGCCCATACTCTCGCCATCTCTCTGTTGACCTTTCTCTCTGTCTGTCTCTCTCTTCCTAAGTTAAGTAAAAATATTTTTAAAAAATAAAGTTAGCCGGGCGTGGTGGCACATGCCTTTAATCCCAGCACTTGGGAGGCAGAGGTAGGAGGATTGCCATGAGTTCGAGGCCACCCTGAGAATACAGAGTGAATTCCAGGTCAGCATGGGCTAGAGTGAGACCCTACCTCGAAAAAAAAAAAAGAAAGAAAAAAAGAAAAAAATAATGAAGTTAGCCAGGCCGGGCGTGGTGGCGCACGCCTTTAATCCCAGCATTTGGGAGGCAGGGATAGGAGGATTACCATGAGTTCAAAGCTACCCTGAGACTACATAGTGAATTCCAGGAGAGCCTGAGCTAGTGTGAAACCCTACCTCGAAAAACCAAAAAATAAAATAAAATAAAATAAAAATAAAGTTAGCCAGGCTTGGTGGTGCACACCTTTAATCCCAGCACTAGGGAGGCAGAGGTAGGAGGATTACCATGAGTTCAAGGCCACCCTGAGACTACATAGTGAATTCCAGGTCAGCCTGAGCGAGAGTGAGACCCTACCTTGAAAATGAAAAATAAATAAATAAATAAATAAAATAAAAAATAATAATAAAGTTAGAGCTGTGCATGGCAGTGCACACCTTTAATCCCAGCATTTAGGAAGCAAAGTCAGAGGATCACAGAGTACAAGACCACCCAGAGACTCCATAGTGAATTTCAGGTTAGCCTGGGCTAAAGCAAGACCCTACCTCGAAAACATCCCCCAAATATTATTATTATTATTATTATTATTATTATTATTATTATTATTATTTATTAATAATAATGGCGGCGGCAGCCAGGCATGGTGGCACACGCCTTTAATCCCAGAACTCAGGAGGCAGAGATAGGAGGATACCGTGAGTTCGAGGCCTCCCTGAGACTAGATCGTGAATTCCAGGTCAGTCTGGGCTACAGTGAGACTCTACCTCAAAAAACAAAACAAAACAATTAAAAGAGGGCTGGGCGTGGTGGCACACATCTCTAATCCCAGCATTTGGGAGGCAAAGGTAGGAGGAACAGTGTGAGTTCGAAGCCACCTGGGACTACATAGTGAATTCCAGGTCAGCCTGGGCCAGAGTGAGAAAAACAAAAACAAAACAAAACAAACAAAAACAATTAGAAGAGGGGAGATGGCTCAGCAGGTAAGGGTGCTTGCTGCACAAGCATGAGTCTGATCCCAAGAGCACTCACTTAAAAAGCTGGACATGGCCATGCTTGACTGTGACTCCAGTGCTAAAGGGGGCGTGGAACAGAGGCCGGATTGTTGGGGCTCTCTGGTTATCCTAACCAAAAAAAAAAAAAAAAAAAGGCTTGAGCTCCAGGCCACAGACTACACACACAAATACATAAATAAACAATAAAAGGGGGGCTGGGCCTACAGCTCAGTGGTAGAACACTTGCCTAGCACTCCTGAGGACCCCGCACCAAAACACACACACAGAAGTTACAAGTTCATTTCCTTGGTGACACTGGCTACATTTCAGGCAGTCACGTCATACTTATCATCACTTGCAAACAGCCTATTGTTAGTTTGTTTATTGTCCATTTTATTAAATGTAAATTATTTATTGCTATTGAACATTAATAGTTTTATTATGCTCACACTATTATCTTTCTTTTGTTTTTCATTTGCAGTGCTGGGAAAGGAACACAGCGCCTCAAGCATGTGTTCTACCGAAGGAGCTGCACTCACTCCCCGTCCCCATATTATTATTTTAATATTATTAATCATCCTTATAATTATAAAGCTAAGTATAAGTATACTACTGTTAAGTATCATTTTATAATTATGTTAATAATTAATATCCTATCGTTATTTATCTTTTGGAGCTCTTTTATATTTTATTTTTAAAAATTTTTTTCTTCATTTTTATTTATTTATTTGAGAGCGACAGACAGAGAGAGTAAGAGGCAGAGAGAGAGAGAGAGAGAAAGAAAGAATGGGTGCGCCAGGGCCTCCAGCCACTGCAGACGAACTCCAGACGTGTGGGCCCCCTTGTGCATCTGGCTAACATGGGTTCTGGGGAATCGAGCCTCGAACCAGGGTCCTTAGGCTTCACAGGCAAGCGCTTAGCCACTAAGCCATCTCTCCAGCTCTTATATTTTATTTTTATTTATTTGAGAGGGAGAGAAAGAGAAAGAAGCAGATAGAAAGTGAATGGACACTCCAGGGCCTCCAGCCAGTGCAAAGGAACTCCAGATGCATGAGACCCCTTGTACACCTGGCTTACGTGGGTACTGGGGAATCGAACCAGAGTCCTCAGGCTTCACAGACAAGCACCTCAACCACTAAGCCATCTCTCCAGCCTCTGGAGTATTTTTTGTTGTTGTTGTTCCTTTGTTTATTGTTTTCAGACAGGGTCATGTATAGGGCAGGCTGGTCTCAAATTTTCTGTGTCACCAAGGATGAGCTTGAATTCCTAATCTTTCTGCCTCCATTTCCCAAATGCTGGGATTACACGTGTGTGCCCCACAGCTGGCTTATTTTACTGTGCGAGGGGAATACTGGGTGTTGAAGCCAGGGCTCATGCATGTAAGGCAAGCACTCTATCACTGAGCTGTATTTCTAGCTCTTATTGTTACACTTTAAAAAATTTTTAATTTAATTAAAAATTATTTATTTGAGAAAGGGGCCAACATATGTATATAGAGAATGGGCATGCCAGGGTCTCTAGCCACTGCAAACAAACTCTAGACACATGCATCACCTTCTGCATGTGGTTTACTTGGGTACTCAGGAACCAAACCTGTGTCCTTAGGCTTTCTAGGGACATGCCTTAACCATTAAGCCATCACTCCAGCCCTATTGTTACATTCTTATCTTGTTAATATTTTCCTGTAATAGTTAACTTCTGTTAATTGATGTTATTGATGATATTAATGTGAATGGCATTGATCATTGATTTTTTAATATTGTTTCAACTTTGCTTAACTTTTATTGATGTTGATTGTTGAAAGTTTTAGGTTTTTTTTTTTTTTTCCGAGGTGGGGGATCTCACGCTAGCCCAGGCTGACCTGGAATTCACTCTGTATTTTCAGGGTGGCCTCAAACTCACAGCGATCCTCCCACTTCTGCCTCCTGAGTGCTGGGATTAAACGCGTGCAATACCATGCTTGGTGAAAGGTTTTTTTTAATTATTTATTTGCAAGCAGAGGGAGATACAGAGAGAGAAAGAGAATGGGCATTCCAGAACCTGTATCCTTCTAGTCACTGCAGATGAACTCCAGATACATGTGCCGCTTTGCATGGCTTTACATGGGTACTGGTTAATCGAACCCAGGTTGTTAGGCTTTGCAGGCTTAAGGGCTGAGCCATCTCTCCGGGCCCTTCCCCCTTCTTGTATTTGTTTTGAGACAGTCTCTCATGTAGCACTGTCTGGCTTCAGACTCTCTTTGTAGCTGACTGAGGCTGGCCTGTGCCTCCAGACCCTCTGGTCTCCACTCCCCAAGTGCTGGGCTTACTGGTGTACCCCCCAACCCCCGCTGGTCGGATCTTGTTAATGTGAACATCAATGGCAATGACCTTGGTGACCTACAGAACAGGCTAGGACTGTGGTTTGGTGGTCATTCCCTCCTGGGTGCCTGGGCCTCTCGGCAGGAAGGAAGGGCGGGTGGCCTGCCCCCAGGACAGGACGGCCTGCTTCCAGGAACCCGGGCTGGCCGTGGGAATCGTCCACTTTCCCCCCTGGGCCTCCGGCTCGGGGAAGAGGGAGGAGGCCCGGCCCTGCGGGACAGGCGTGGGAGAAGGTCGCGGCTGGGCTGTCTCGGCGGGGCTCACGGAGGGCCCAGCGGAGGCCGGGGAGCCCCGTGACTTTCGAAGGAAAAGCGCACACAAAACTGAGAAGCGTCCTGATGGCCCGGGGCCCTCTCTCGGAGGAGAACCCCGACCAGGGAGGGCCCCGTGGGGAGAAGAAACTGAGCCAGGAAGGAAACGGCTTCGGGCCTCGGAGAAATCTGGCAGGCAGGGCCTGTGATTAAAAAGGGAAGAACCGCAATTCCCCGTTTAAGTCAGCAGAGCTGCTGCCGGCCGCGAGAGGGAAAGTGCTTGTGGCTGCCGAGGGCCGCAGCCATTTAGCAAAGGCTTCGAATACCTGGTTGCAGGAGCTGAAATGCTCCCCCCCCCAAACACTGTCGCCCCAAGTGTAATAAAGAGAGATGGTGATAAGGCTTTAGCAGGCTAGACGTCATTGCAACCCTGCCCACGCCTCCCACATCCTCAGATGCTGGGTGACAGTCAAGGGGACACTTCGTAATCGGGGGGGCCCAAACTCCAGGCTTTGCAGCTCAAGAGTCCCAACATTCAACAGGTTCTTCTCTTCCCCACAGTCCTTTTCTGGCTCCCCATCGCCCTCAAAAATAATTCCCAGATCACCAGGATCGTGATGACACACCACGCGACGGGGACTGCCTCTTCAACCTTGGTCTTCCCATCTTATATGCCCTTTCTTTTCACTTACTCCCAAGACACGAAACACACTCCCATCTTAGGGCCTCTGTACTTGCTGTGCCCTTGGCCTGGAATGCCCGCCCTTCAGGCTTTAGAATACCCCATTCTTCTTGTCACGAGGTTTGGGGGATGTCTCAGCCTAAATATCACTCAAACTTGTTTCTTCCTGAGCTCCAGCAGCCCACTGCCACTCCGCATCCCTCAACTGTTGTGTGACCTTCATGTGATGCTATTCCCCTCACCAGAACCGGTAACTTCCTGTGTGTTTCCAGAAAAAGAGTATAGTTATATATATACACATAGCAGGTATCTGACACAGACTTGTGGAAAACTCTTTGACCTTTAGGATCCACAGCCGACCGACCCTCTGCTTCCTCTCCTTGCTTGCGTTCTGCCTGGACCCTGGAAATCCCCACCTTCTGGGGAGTCCCTTTCTGGCTCCCAAGGGAAGCCCCTCCCTCAAGCCCCTAGGTTAACACACTAACGCCGCAGCACCTCCTCAGCACGAGCCGAGTCGTGCTAAATCATTTAATCCTTCCATCACCCCCAGTGGGCTGGAAACACGTTATTTCTATTTCCTTAGGTGAGGAGACTGAGGACTGAAGTCAAGTTATTGGTCGCAGGCTGCAAGGAGTGGCGGTGTGGGGGGAGGCAGTGGCTCGCAGGAGTGTGCAGTCTGGGAAGGGCAGCAGTGGCCCCTCCAAGCTGGGGCGTGGGCGGCCTGCTTCCTGTTGGGGGAGGGGGAGAAGCTCAGTCATTCCTCCCTCCCTCCCGTGTGTCGCGGGAAGCGCTGGCGAGCAGTATGGTCCACTTTGGAATAGGGGGCACCTCCCCAACCTCACCCCCGTGAAGCCACAGCGAAGCCATAGTGAACAGGTGAGTGGTTTGGGGGCGCGCGGACGGCAGCAGAACTGGGAGGGGAGCACTTCTTGGAGAAAGCTAAGCCCGTGCTGGAAGAGGGGCCAGGCGGCCAGGTAGAGAGGCTGGTCCACTCGGGTCCAGCGGCCGCAAACGCGCGGAGAGGAGGATGCCAGAACCCGAGTGTGTGTGGAGGGGGAGGTGGGGTCGTGGCGAGTCGCGGACAGCGGGGCCCTGGCAGGGCTTGGGCCCCCTCCTCCGGTGATGATGAAAGCCACGGTCGCAGTTGCACGACCCGGATGGGCGAGCGCAGATAAGGCCCGGCGGGAGAGAGTGAACAGGGGCGCGTCCCCACGAGGCCGGGCGGCTGGGCCGGCCCCGCCCTGCGCAGGCCCCGCCCCTTATCCCGGCCCCGCCCCCGCCACGCTCAGACACCCGGTGGCTGGCACCCGGAGGAGGGTCGAGTCGAGGAAGGCCCGCCCCTCCGCGGCGTGGTGGTGGGCGTGGCCTGACCCGGCCCCGCCTCCTCCTGGACTGGCGCCCGTACGCTCCAGGACCGGGCTGTCCGCGGAGGTGGGCGGGACCTGTCCAGGCTCCGCCCCACGGAGTCGGCTCGCTATGGGTGGGCGGGGCTTCTCCGTGACTCCGCCCCTCCTCCCCTTGACGCCCTCCCCCGCCGGGCTCCGCGCTCACGGCCGGTTCCTCTTTACATAACGGCGCGGGGCGGCATGGGCTCGGGCTACCGCCTCCGCCCGGCTGCCCGCCCGGACTGTCTCGGCCCGCCGTGGTGGCTACGGCGGCGGCTGCTGAGTTTCCCCGGGGGCGGCCCGGGGGCGCATCCTCCCGCCACTGTCAAGCGCTGGCGGCGGAAATGAGGCGCTGGCCATTTTCCGAGCCCGGGTTTCCTGCCTGAGCCCCGCTGCTGCTGCTCTCCGCGCGCCGTGAGCGACGAGCCAGCGCGCCGTGGAGGACGCGTCAAGGGCCGGGGGCGCGCGACGCCATGGGCCGGCCGGGCCCCGACCCCCTCTCTCTTCGGTAAGCTGGGAGGGCCATGGGGAGGAGGAGGAGGCCCCAGAGCTTGTCCTGCCTTGCCGCTGATTCGCGTGGAGGTGCTCCGGGGTGGGGTGACCAGGTCCCAGCCCCTGCGACACCGCCGCGCACCCACCCACGTGCTGGGCATGGAATGGTAACGGAGCGACCCTCGGACCCCCCTTTAAAGCTGCTGACTGGAGGAGGGAGCGGTTCCCAGCTTGTGACCGGCCGAGGGGCTTGAGGGTCACCGCCAGGGGTCTGGCCAGTGTAAGTGGTCCAACTGAGGCTGTGAGGAATGGTGGCGGGAGGATGCGCCTCCCCTCCAGCCCCCCACGCATTCTGAGTCCAGGCCATGTGGCTGCGAGGTTTGTCACTTCCGGAAGCCCCTCCGCCCTGTCCAGGTGGGCTGGCTCTGGTAGATACACTCCACGCAACTTGGAGGGGGTTCAGCATAACTAGGGGTCTCCATCCCTTCATCAAAATAAGTGGCGGAGCGTGGATGCTACAGGTTCAGCACTGCCTAGAGAGTCTTTCAGGGTCTTTGAATTCTGGTGCAAAAATCTCCTCCCCTCCCCACCCTTTTTTGGGGCTGGCCAGAGATTGCATTTGAGGAACTGGGAAGGGGGGGGCTCTGCTTGCCTTTTCTGCTGCTTTTTCTCTTGAGTTTCCTCATTCTCCTGTTTCTCTTCCCCAATCCCAGGCCACAATGATGTGGTTGAGGAGGTCACCCCTTGCAGCTGGGGGCCTCTAAGGAGAGGCATGGCCAGGCCGGGCTGAGCTGGAGGAAGTGAAATCCGAAATCGGGGCAGTGGGTGGAGGCTTTGGAGAGAGGGACTGGCAAGGTGACACTTGCTGGGCCAGGGTCGAGCTTTGGGGACAGGAAGAGCTGTGATCTGACCCACACACCCCCTGGCCTGGGAAAAGAGCTTGCTTGCCATGAGTTCTGCCGAGCTGCCAGGCCTTGTTTGGGCAGTGAGACCAACTGACCTCCCACGGACAGTGGGCCTCCCCAGGGACTGGGATGCAGTGTCTGGGAGGATCCATCATAGAGATATATAAGGAAGAGAGATCCAGCCCTAGTGGGGAAAAGAGCAGGCAGAGGCTGTTGGTGGGCTGGGCATGGGACAAGCCAGGTGCCCCTGGAAAAATTGGAAGGGTTTGGAGACACTTGCTGAGCTTTATCCACAGCCCCTCCTCTGGAAGAGACGTCCTTCTGGGCCAAAGGTGAGCATTCCTGGTACTTGTGTGAGTCCTCATGAGCAACAGGGGACAGCTGGGAAGCCAGCTGGGAAGGGGCTGGCCTGAAGATGATCCAGGGTTAGGATGTGGGGCCTTCAGTGGCTCAGCTGTGGCAGAGGTGGGAACAGAAGGGTCTTAGAGGCTGAGCTTGGAGTCTCTTTGTGGCTTCTCAGGCTGAGGGCCACCCCGCTTTCCTCTGCGAAATGAGTACGAACAGGTGTGCGGTGGAGTTTTAATGAGGCGGTGTGTAAAAGGCACCTACACTGGCACCAGCTAGGAGAGGACCAGGGCTCAGTCACAGGCTGGTTGTTAGTGTCATTGTACCGTCTTCATCGTTTTTGTTACCAGCTGACATGGGGAACATCCCTGGTCAGTTCCCCTGAGTCTTTTCAGTCTTGGAGGGAGGGAGGGTGAGGTGACAGTGCTTCTGGTCTCATTCTCCTCAGCTGTCATGCGGGTGTCTACTTGTCAGGGCTTAGTAGGGAGGACAGGCTATCTTGAGGAGGGGATTGTTATCTGGTTCCTTCCGGTCCTCCCCGCTTGTCCAGCACCCCAGCCTTCTGTAGTCCGGGGCTTCTGATATGAATGGGATCTTTAAACAGCGCGGCTGTGGCAGTCAGCTTGTGTGTCTGGGCCAGCTGGTGCATGGTAGGTTGTTTTCCACCTCCAAGGTAGATTTGGGGACACAGCTAGAGACACTTGTAGGGAGGGCCCTCCTGGCTGCCAGGCTCAGGACCCTGTCCCCCCAGTGAGGGGTGAAGGGTGCTTTCCCTAACATAAAGAGCCTGATGGAGGATTCCAGGGACCACACAGGAACTAACTGCACCTCCTCTAGGCCAGTGCCACACCCTTTGCAGAGAAGGCCTTTGGGGTTCAGTTTGTGTCCTTGTGCCTTCTGAGGCTGCTTAGCCTAGCTTAAAGACCTCCTGTTGTTGTGAATCCCTGGGTGTGTCACTTAACTCCTCTGAGACAGTGAACTCGGCCTTTGTGGAAGGGTTGTAACAGTTACACAACCTGATGAGGCAGCGTGTGAGATACTTGGTACTGGTTCTGGCACTCAATGAGTTGTAATATATATCATTCTTGGTATTTATTAAAATGAGAGACCTTTCCTATTCAATTTTCACTTCTCTCTGGAATGGCACACAACTTTGAAGACAAAACTAGGCTCTGCCAGTTCCAGTGGTGAGGCACTGGGCAAGTTACCTGACAGCTCTTGGGACCTGCCCAAGGGGAACCAAGAGTCTCCACCCTCTCCAGGGTTTTTGTGTCAAGAATAAGCTTGGCAAGGAGTACAGACTGGAGCTGGGTTGGCTGTAATTACCCTCATGGTGCCACCTTGGACTTGGACCTTATTCTCTCCGAGCTATAATTCTCGTCTGAAATGGGGGTACTGAAGAATAGAGTTATTTAGAGATGAGGCATGCCCAGTGCTGGCATGTAGTTGGCACTTAATAAGTGCAAGTTACTGCTATTAATGCCTAAGTGGGGCTGGCACTTAATTGCCAAGCTGCCTGGGAAAATGGTTCCAGGGCTCCTGGGTGTTGAGCATCTCTGTCAGGAGAGTTTCTGGGGGTGCTGTTCACTTCAGTGAGACCCCATTCCCAGCTGCCTGCTCTCCCTGAGGAAACTGAGGCTGGCAGGCTGCCTGGGGAAGTGACTCAGTGAGGGCCACTTGCTGAGTCAGGTCTAACTGGACCCAAGAGCCCTGCACCCTGGCTCCTAGTTTCCAAGGGCCAGGTCCCAGGCCTGGCCTGAAGTCCTTGGCTATGTACCACTTGCTTGGGCCCCATGGCTGGGCCAAGCAGGGTCTCTTTAGTCAGTGTCCGGGGTCTCACTGCCCAGTGTGTTGCCCAGCAAGGGCAAGGGACACTTCCCCAGGGGAGCAGGTTCTCCTGGCAGTCTGCTCCACCCCAGCCGGCCCGGAAACCCAGCAGCTGAGCAGATGGCTGGAAGATTTTTCCTCCCACGCCACCCAGTCAGGGGTCGGCAGGGGGGGCTGGGCCCAGGGCTTCCTCACGAGCCAGGCCTGGAGTCCCAGGGGGCCTGTCCGGATGTGCGTCCCCTCCCCGCCAGCAGGGGGGAGCTGCTGCTGCCCAGGACAGCCCCCAGGGAGGCCTGGGAGGGAGGAAGTCTGTGCCCTGCTTGTAGGGCTGACTCATGGGGGGGGGTGCTGGACTGTGAGGGAGTTGGCAGGCCCACAGTGCAAACTCTCTGTTGGGGAGGTAGACTCTCCTTTCACACTTCACATGGATGTTGTCTCAGCAGAGTCCCAGAGAGGGTCATATGGGTGGAGGGATACCCAAGGGACAGACCGTGTCCACGCACCTTCCTGCTATGCCCACACAGCAGAGTGGAGGAGGCTTGCAGGCAGCTGTCTCCCTTTGTGGTACACCTTCTGCCAGGCTCCCTAGGCTTTGGCTTGGTGGGCATGAGCCCTAACTCCTGTGCTAACCATAGCAGTAATGACAAGGAGAAGGAGGCTGTGTCCTGGTACTCTCAGGGGCTAGTTCCCAACTCTTCCCCACCTCCAGAAGCCTACTTGGGACAGTGGCTGACCAGGATGTCAGGTGGGGACAGAAGAAGCTAGAATTGTTCTGATGGGCTCCACTGATAAATGTCTCCAGGGCAGTAGGTGACTCCAGGAGTCGCCTGAGGGCCTTACTCTTGAGATTCTGCACCCAGCTCACTGTCACTTCAGCAGGTGAAGTCATGGGTGGTGAGTCTCTCTCTGCACTCATCAAAGGGCAGAATTACTCACTACATGGGGTGATGGTTGAGCTGAGAAGCTGCTGAACCAGTCTCTGGGGTCATGGGTTGGGGGTCTCAGCTCAGAGTTGTCTCCAGCTGTCCAGCTGTCATTTTCACCAATGACTTGGCAGGGCTTCAGTGTGCGTCTCTGTGTTGGGCTGCCTGTGGCTCCTGGTGCCAGTATTGCTGGTTTTCATTGCCCATGGCAGGCCTCTGGGACACATCAGGGTCCTAAGTGAGATCACCCCTGCTGGTGGAGGTAGTAGCATGGAGCTTGCTGCCTCAGGTGTTTGTGGGAGGAGGGGACTTGAGGGTGGAGTGTCAGGATGTCCAGGTTAGCTTTTCCTCGGGCAGCTATTTCCCAGGCCATACTCAGCAGAAGATTTGGGGAAGTCCCTAGCCCCAAAGCCCAGTTTATAGGCAGGCAAGGTAGTGTCCCTTTGTAAGGGAGGAGGCTCATGAGGACAGTACTTGGGCTCCCACCCTCACAACCCATGAGACTAGTCTCTGGATGTCTGGGCCCTGCACCTAAGTCCTTGCTTTCTTCCCACATCTCTTCTGTCCTGGATCTCAGGGTAGTCACTGCCCTTCATCGGTCACACAGCATGTGTACAGTAAATGCCACAGTCTAGGCCAAGTTGTGGGAGGGGGCCGCCTTCCTGGTGCCAGTCCACCCTGACCAAAAAACCCCTCTGGTGTAGTCCCCCCACAGGCTGGGGCTGTTGCTGACCACTGGTGATTTCTGGCTGGTGGTTTCCGGCCTGGCCCCTGAGAAGGCCTTTGTTCTGGCTCCCATGGCAGCCTGGCCCAGTCAGGTTCGCTAGGCTCTGGCTTCCCAGGCATCAGCCCTGACTCCCCTGCCTGCTGCCCTCCTAACATTAGCAGTAATGACCAACGTCAGCCACTCGCTTCTCAGCAGTGCCAGCCTGCCACAGACAGTGGTTCTTAGAGTGTGCCTGCCTGGAGAGTGCCCCAAAAGCCCACAACTCCCTTTTATTTACTTGAGAGGCAGAGGGAGGGAAAGATGCAGATAGAGAGTGAATGTGCACTCCAGGGCCTCCAGTCACTGCAAATGAACTCCAGATGCATGTTCCACCTTGTGCATCTGGCTCATGTGGGTACTGGGGAATTGAACCTGGGTCCTCAGGCTTCACAGGCAAGCACCTTAACTGCTAAGCCCTCTCTCCAGAACTCCTCCTTTTTGTAGCTGGGTGGGACATGGAGACCCAGATAAGAATAGTCCTCCCGTGCACTGTGAGAATAGGCTGGGGCGTAGGCGGCTCTGGGGCCATTGGGATGGGGGTCCCATAGGCGTCCCTGGAGTTCCACTTGGGAGTTGGGAGCATGACCTGAGACTAGAGCACCAGCCAGCCTTGCCCAACCCCAGGGGTGCATTCATTCATACAGCTGGTGCTTCAGGGAGACCAACTCAGTGAGCCCCAGGGAGTGGCAGGCACATTCCAGAGTCGGGGATGGACAGAAAGCAGTGTTGCTTCCATCTGTGCCAGTGCTCCCAGCTCTGTCCTCTCCAGGACCTTGGGCACGCCCCACCTCCCATGCCTTTATTTCCCCATGTGGGCCCAAAGACAGGCTGCTCCTTTGGTAGGCATTAAAGGAGTGAATGTGTACAGTGTGGGGGTGGGGTGGCAGAACAAGCCTGAATGGAGTCTTTTTTTTTTTTTTTTTTTTGAGGCACACACAACAGACTGGCCTTTTTTTTTTTTATGGGAGAAAGAGAGAGAGAGAGACTTGTCATGCCAGGGCCTCCAGCCACTGCAGTCGAAGTCCAGACGCATGCGCCACCTTGTGTGCATGTGCAAGCCTTGTGCACTTGTGTCTCCTTATGTGTCTGTGGGATCTGGAGAATTGAACGTAGGTCTTTAGGCTTTGCAGGCAAGTGCCTTAACTGCTAAACCATGTCTCCAGCCTGAGTCTTTTGTTTTATTGTGAGTGGTTGTGCTTCCTGCCACCCATGTCCCCATGATGTTTTCGAACCCGTTGGTAGACTTGGTGATTCCTGACTCAAGCAGTAGCTCTGCCCTTCATGTCACCCAGGGAGCTGCGTTTGAACTCTGGTCAGGAACTGTGGGGTGGGAGCTGCACCCCAGGACTCCTTGAAGCTGAGAGTCTGTCTCTGCAAAAGCGGTCAGAACAGTGCTCGTGTGGTGGGTGCACAGCCAGTGTCACCCCTCTTAAGGGACATCAGAGCGGATTGCCTGCCCTGGCATCAACAGCAGGGAGTACGGAAGGCCCTGCAGGGTTTGGGCTCCTTGACCCAGGGCGAACAGGGACAGAATCCAGCAAAGGGATCGGTATGGACAGAGAGGGCAGTGGCTGATGGGTGATACTGGTTACTGTGCATTTATGTCGAGAAGTTCATTCCGGAACTAGGGATGGGAAGCAGTGGGTATAGTACTTGCCTAGCGTGCACCCAGCCCCAGCACAACACGAGCTGGGTGCGGTGGAATTGGGGCGGTAGGTCAGGTCATAGGTAGCTACATAAAGGGTTTGAGTTCAGATGGTTCAGTGGTTGGTCTGGGTTCAATTCCCTGGTACCTAGGTAAAAGCCCGATGCACAAACTGGTACATGTGTCTGGAGTTTGTTTTTAGTGGCTAGAGGTCCTGGTGCTCCCTTTCTGTCTCTCAATAAATAAATTTTTAAAAATCATCAAAATTAAAATTAAGAGAAAAAGAGTTCCAGCTGAGGACCCACTGGCATTTTAAATGTCTGCGTTCATTGTTGTGTGGCTTACACAGAAGGCCCATTCATCCAGAAATGAGTGAGGGAAAGGGTGGAGGTGGCTCTTGTACCCTGGCCCTTGTGGACCTGTAGCCTGTGTACTTGACCGCTGTCCTGCCTATGAGGGGAGGCCCTGGAAGACCCCATCCATGCAGGGTGTGCTACAGGGATCCGGGTCCTGAAGAGCAGGTGCGGCTGTGTGTCCCCTGTGGGGCCCAGGCCTGGCCAGGCTTAGGAAGGAGCAGATACTAATACGTAACAGCAAGTGTTGGAGCCCTTCAGCTCCAAGGGCTGGGAGGTGGTATGTGACTGTCATTTTGATTTTCTTGTGTCTAAGGATGCTTTCTCAGCTAGCCAGGAATAGACCAGATTCCCCTAGTTGGGTTGAACAGGCATGCATCTGCCTGTCCAAAAGGCCCCATCAGGATAGGCCCTCGCTTCATACCCTTTGTGAGTCTTGCCAATTTAGTCCTTTTTATTTGTCTCATTTTTAGTGCGGGGACATCAATAATTGTCTCTGTGACATTGAAATGAAAATAGCGGCCAACCTACACTGAGCTGCCTCTTGGTCCTAACCCTTCCCTTCTGTTAGCTCACACACTGTTTGTAGTTCTCCTGAGAGGCCAAGGGGAGGTTTCGCCCTTGATAGGAGAGAAACTGAGGAAGAGAACAAGATAACCAGGCATGGAGCTAGTGAGAAGTTCTAGAATCCTTGTCCTTACCCATGTTTTCTAGAGATAGGTAATAGCTGCTTGGGTAACTTCTCTGTACCTCAGATTTGGTTCCTTCCCAGTCTCCAGTGTTTTGGGTTGGGCCTGCCCCTGCAAAGCCTTTCTGTTACTGTGCGCATAAAAACTGCAGTTTGAAAATAACCTGTTTCTTGCTTTATGGGCTCATGTTAAAAGGATCAGTGCACTGTTACATGGTTTGCTCTCCAGGTATGTCGTGCCTTGGAGCGCTCCTGGAGGTGGAGCCCATTCACTATAGACAGGTGCAGTTTCCCTCTGTTGTCCAGCTTTACTCACTTGGCATCTAGCTTGTGACTGTTTCTCTATTATAAACTCTGGTGGGAACCGTCTTGCAAGCATACCTCTGTTGTATGCACCAGTTTGTCTTTTATAAATGAGATATGGGGGCCTGGAGAGAAGGCTTAATTGGTTAAGGCACTTTCCTGAGAAGCCTAAGGACCCAAGTTTTGATTCCCCAGAACCTATGTAAGCTAGATGTGCATGGTGGCGCATGCGTCTGTGGAGTTTATTTGCAGTGTTGGTTAGAGGCATTTGCAGTGGCTGGAGGCCCTGGCACAGCCATTCATTTTCTCTCTCTCTCATAAATAAATAAATAAATAAATAGGTAAAATGTATTTTTGTTTCTGGTTTTTCGAGGTAGGGTCTCTCACTCTAGCCCAGACTGACCTGGAATTAACTATGTAGTCTCAGGGTGGCCTCGAACTCAAGGTGATCCTCCTACCTCTGCCTCCAGAGTGCTAGGATTAAAGACATGCACCACCACACCTGGCTAAAACGTCTTTATTTTTTTTAAATAAATAAATAAATATATACATATGTATTTAATTATTTATTTATTTATAAGAGAGAAAGAGACAGAGAAAAAAAGAGAATGGGCACACCAGGGCCTCTAGCCACTGCATACGAACTCCAGACACATGTGCTTATGTGGGTCCTGGGGAATTGAACCCGGGCCCTTAAGCTTTGCAGGCAAATGCATAACTGCTAAACTGTTACTCCAGTCCCCTAAATATATGTATTTAAAATATTTATTTATTTGAGAGAAAGAAAAAGGGGGAGAGAGAGAATGGGCACGCCAGGGCCTCCAGCCACTGCAACTGAACTCCATTTGCATGTACCCCCTTGTGCATCTGACTTACATGGATCCTGGAGAATTGAACTGAGATCCTTTGGCTTTTGCAGTCAAATGCCTTAACCACTAAGCTACCTCTTCAGCCCTTTTTGAAAAAATTAATTAATTTATATTTTTGGATTTTCAAGGTAGGGTCTCACTCTAGTCAGGAACCAAATCTGAATCCAAATCTGGAATTCACTGTGAAATTCATCTGTTGTTTGCAGCAGCAAGAGGTCCTGGCGCACCCATCTCCCCTATAAATAAATAAATACATTTAAAAAAATGGTATTATGGATTTATAATTGGTCTTGCCAGATTATTTTCCAACCTTTCACAGATAGAGAAGTGCCTATTCCTCCACATCTGCACCAGCACTGGGTGTTAGTGGTAATTTAATTTTTTTATGATGTGTGAATAATTTGTACCTGTGGCAGTTTGAAGAACAGTAGTCCTCCTTCTCCAATGTTCAGTAACATGTGATCACCCACATCCCAAAATACTAAATGGAAAGTTACCGGAAAACCCCTGGGGAAACACACACACACCTATTTATTTAATTAAATTTTTAATTTATGCAGTGCTGGGGATTGAACTGAGGGCCTCGAGCCTGATACTATGCAAGTACTCTACCACTAGGCTGTATTTGCTACTCTCAAAACCTCTGGAGTATGTGTGTGTTTTTGTGTGTGTGTTTGGTTTTTTTGAGATAGGGTCTCACTGTAGTCCAGGCTGACCTGGAATTCACTATGTAGTCTCAGGGTGGCCTTGAATTCACAACGATTCTCCTCCCTCCTCCTTCCTGAGTGCTGGGAGTAAAGGTGTGCGCCACCAGGTCTTGCAGAACCTTTGGATTTTCTTTGGCTCTTACTTGCCTCAGTAATGTGATAAAGGATTCAGGCTGGGTAAGACTCCTCTCTTGGTCACCTCACCCATGTGATTGCTCTACCCTCTGCCTATCTAGTTCCTGGCGCCTGGGCTGGGTTTCAGCTGTGCTTGGAGTCTTGGGGTGGGAGGACCATGCTGTGGATATCCAGCCAGCGGTGTGCTCATGCCCTTCCTCTGTCTTTCAGCCTGGCTACCCCGCCTCACTCTCCGCCATGAATGGGCCCACCCTGCAGCCCCCTGCGGCCTGCTGTGCGTCGTCCTCGGCCCCCGCGTCGCCGTCCTCGTCGCCGTCGCCGCGGGGCTGGAGCGAGTTCTGCGAGCTGCACGCGGCCGCCGCCGCCCGGGAGCTGGCCCGCCAGTACTGGCTGTTCGCGCGCCAGCACCCGCAGCACGCGCCGCTGCGCGCCGAGCTCGTGTCGCTGCAGTTCACCGACCTCTTCCAGCGCTACTTCTGCCGCGAGGTGCGCGAGGGCCACGGGCACGGCCAGCCGGGCCGCGACTACCGTGACACGGGCCGGGGACCGTCGACCAAGGCCACTGCCTGCTGCGGCCCGGGCCCCGCCGCAGGCCTGCCCAAGTCCCGCAGCTCCGAGGAGCTGGCCCCGCCGCGGCCCCACTGCGCCTTCCAGCACCTGCGCCGCAGCCTGCGCCACATCTTCCGCCGCCGCTCGGCTGGGGAGCTGCCCGCCACCTCCAGCGCCACCGAAGCCAGCGACTCTCCCGCCAGGCCCGGCCTGGCCCGGAAGCTGCTGCCCTGGAGCCTGGCTCGAGAGCCACCGCCGATCGAGGCCCTCAAGGAGGCCACTCTGCGGTACAGCCTGGCCGACGAGGCATCCATGGACAGTGGCGCGCGCTGGCAGCGGGGGAGACTGACACTGCGCCGGTCTCCTGGCCGGGACTGCACGCTGGAGCTCTTCGACCCGCCCAAGGTAGGCACCCGGGCCCACTACTGAGCCAGCTTGCCATTCTTGGTGGGAAGAGCTAGGCAGTGAGGTATGATGATGACAGTTTCCCAAAGAAAGCCCTTTTCAGCTAAGAGCATTTTATCTTGGAGTTGTGGGGAACAGGAAAGCCTCACGTTCTTTGTCTTCCACACCTGCATCATCTCATGTGCCTTGTGCAGCTGTCCATCCAGGGCCCCTTTTTCTGCGCCACCACATTAGGTCCAGTTGCAAACTCTGCATACCTCTCTGAGTTGGGCAATTTCTGATGACCTTGATAGCTTCCAGGAGCGGTGGTCAAGGATTCCAGAGGGACCAGAGACACCTTTTGTTTTCATTCACCTGGCAGGTACATGCAGGCTTTGGACAGTTGATTCAGAGTGCGTGAAGATCTTGATACAGCTGTATGGAGCTTTTATTTCTAAAGGGTTCAAAACTGTGGAACTCCTAGCAGTTCACCCATTTCATCCACGTCAGATTCTCCCTTCTCGTGTTTAAAGACTTCATCTCCTGGGCAGTCTGCTGCACCGTTGGCTATACTCCCCTGTGCTCCAGCAGCCACAGAACCCCATCTGAGTGGGGTGCGGTGTGCTGGCAGTTCACATGGATTCTTTTCCTTCTCTGTGGACTTTGTCCTTTGAAGGGCCTCCCTGCAGGACGAGCATCTGCCATGTGAGCCCAATCTTCAGGTGTTCCTGGTCAGGGTAGTGGAGACAGGTGGTCACTGAGTGGACAGATATTTTTGGACTGGAGAGGACAGGGTGATGAATTGTCCATCAGTCCTCTAAAGGAAAGGAACTGTGGTCACTGTGAGAATGGTCCAGGGGCTTGTCAGAGTTCTCTCCTTGAAGTGACTTTTCCAAATTTCGCTGTAGTCTCATACAACCCTGAACCTGTGTTGACCAAGTGACCCAGCCACCAGGGCCCTCTGCACGTCCCCATGCCAGCACTCCATACCTGTTCCTGCCTACTGTCTTCATGGCTTGGATATGTAGGTAGGGTCTCACTCTGGCTCAGGCTGACCTGGAATTCACTATGTAGTCTCAGGGTGGCCTTGAACTCACAGCAATCCTCCTACCTCAGGCTCAGGAGTGCTAGGATTAAAGGCGTGCTCGTCTCTGTTCTTGCATGACACCATATGTCACCTTGGCAGGCTCCTGGTGTCCACATCATATTTTCAGTTGAAGGTGTTGTGTGCTTCTGGCTGCATCCCATTTGAGTCTACAGCGCTGCTCTCCTGCCACTGCCCACAGTTAATTTACCTCATCACGTGCTAAGGAATGCTTAGCACTTTGGATTTTTGTTTCTTAGAGATGGTCTTGCTGTAGAGCCCAGGTTGCCTTGAATTCACCATCCTCCTGCCTCAGCCTCCCAGGTCCTGGGATAATTAGTGCTTTCTTGGGGACTTTTACTTTTGAGAGGTGCAGTGACATTTGCATATAGCTCTATTTAGAGAAACATGCTTTCATTACTCTTGGGTGATTTCTGGAAACAGTGTTCAGGATGATACCATAATGTATGCTTAGCCTTTTTCCAAAGAGGCTGTCCGGGTATATGACCCCAGCAGCAGGAGGTAAGGGCCCTTGACTCCACAGCCTCACCAGCACTTGGAGTTAGTCAGTACAGCTGTTCTGGTGAGTGTGCACCATTGTGTCCCAGCGTAGGTCAGATGGGTGTGCACTGGTGTCCCCGGGTTTAGTTCAGGTGAGTGTGCACTGGTGTCCCCGGGTTTCCTTTATGTCTTTGAAAATGTCTACATTTACTGGCCAAAGGGGTTTATTTTGGTGAGTTGCCTTTGACAAAGCATGCTGACGTTTCTTGTGCTGCAATGTCTTGGTACTTTGTGGGCTGACTTCTATGTGTGATATGTTCGTGGGTATGAGGGATGGCATGCATAAGCATCGTGCACATGTGATGGTCGGAGGACAACCCTGGGTGGAGTTCTTGACTTCTACCTTGTGTTTTGTCTTTTGTTTTTCTCTGGTGTTTCGAGGTAGGGTCTCACTCTGGCCCAGGTCAACCTGGAATTCACTATGGAATCTCGGTGACTTCTAACTCAGGGCGATCCTCCTACCATGTGCTGGGATGAAAGGCTGCACAACCGGGCTTGTCTTTGGAGTCAGGGTTTCTCATGGTTCTCTGCTGCGCCTGCCAAGCCAGTTGTGCTTGGAGCTTCCAGGAGATTTTCCTGCCTCTGCCTCCCATCTTGCCCTAGGTGTGCTGGGATTACAGATTTTGGGACTGTGGTCTCAGGCTTTTACGTGGATTCTGGGGATCTGCACTCGGGTCTTCATGCTTCCATGGCAAGTGCTTTATCCACTAAGATAGATGAACAAATAGGGGCTGGAGAGATGGCTTAGCAGTTAGGGCATTTGTCTGCAAAGCCAAAGGATCCTGGTTTGACTCTCCAGGACCCACCTAAGCCAGATACACAAGGTTTCACATGCTTCTGGAGGCCCTTTGCAGTGGCTAGAGGTCCTGGCATGCCCATTTTCTCTCCCTACCTCTCAAATAAATAAATAAATAAAATATATTAAAAATGAGATCAATTGATCGATAAAATAGATGGTAGAATATGGGTGCACCAGGGTCTCTTACACTGCAAACACACTCTAAGTGCATGATGAGTCCAGGCATGATGATGCCTACCTGTCATCCCAGCACTCAAGAGGCCAAGGCAGGAGGATTGCAAGTTCAAGGCCAGCCTGGACGACTGTGTGAGAGCCTGTCTCAAAAAAATAAATTCTTAGTCAGGCGTGGTGGCACATGCCTTTAATCCCCCCACTTGGGAGGCAGAGGTAGGAGGATTGCCATGAGTTCGAGGCCACCCTGAGACTCCATAGTGAATTCCAGATCCGCCCGGTCCAGAGTGAAACCATACCTTGAAAAACCAAAAGAGAGAAAAAAAAAAAAAAAGACAGAAATTCTTGGGCTGGAGAGATGGCTTAGCAGTTAATGTACTTGCCTGCAAAGCCTAATGACCCAGGTTCGATTCCCCAGTATCCATGTAAAACCAGATGCACAAAGGGCACATGCATCTGGAATTTGTTTACAGTGGCTGAGGGCCCTGGCTTGCCCATTCTCTCTGTTTCTTCTCTCTCTCTCCTTGCAAATAAATAAACAAAAACATTTAAGGAAATGCCAGGCATAGTGGCGCACACCTTTAATCCCAGCACGCGGGAGGCAGATGTAGGAGGATTACCATGAGTTCAAGGCCACCCTGAGACTACATAGTGAATTTCAGGTCAGCCTGGGCTAGAGTGGAACCCTACCTTAAAAAAAAAAAAAAAACAAGAAAAAAAGAAAAAAAAATTCTCTGCAATGTGTGGTGGCACATGCTTTTAGTCCTAGCACTCCAGAGCCAGAGGTAGAGTTCAAGGGCAGCCTGAGAGTACATACTGAATTCCAGGTCAGCCTGGACTAGAGCAAAACCCTACCTCAATTAAAAAAAAAAAAAAAAAAAAAAAAAAAGGAAAGAACAAAAAGAAATACTTGAAACTGTATAGGAATGGCACCAATATCTAATAACTGGTCTTATCCGTGTGAGCTTATATATAGAGTTCTGGCCCCTATAAAATGTAACTTTGAAAAACTGCCCCTGTAGCAGGAAACTGTTAAATGGAGCTGGCTTTGAAAGGCGATTCAGCTCCCTTTCTGTCTGTTAGCCTCAGTTGGTCCTCTCTGCAGTCCCTTCTCCGGGATCAGTGGCTGGCGAAGGTAACTGTTGGTGGCGCCGTGTGGTGGTATGGATGGTGACTATAGACTTTGGGGCTGAGAACACAAGTGACCTGGCTGGAAGATGCCATCAAGACCTGCTGGAGTCCTGTAGCTCTGCACCTCCCTAGGCGACTAGGCCTATGGCTGCCAGTCCTGAGGGCACAGCCCAAGATGTTGTCTGGAGTATCTGTATCAAGCAAGGAGCCTGGTGGTGTCTTCCAGCTTCAAGGCACAGGTCACGCCAAGCTCAGGCCATATTGCTTCAGTGAGGCAAAGTCAGGAGCAGGGGTGTCCTGGGTGCCTGGTCTTTGTGGTGTATGTGCCAGGTGCTGGGCCTTGACCTCTGATTGGTCTGGCTGTGGGAACACAGGGGTGGAGCTTGGAGTCACACTTGAGTGCTGTCCCTTGGGTGGCTTGGGGGAAGGGCCCAGTGCCAGACCAGCAAGAGCCTTGAAGTACAGAGGTTCAGGAAAGCCTATGTCTTCCCTGGCCCAAGGGTCAGCTCAGCCTCACAAGCTGGTTTCCTGCTCCCCACTGGCCGGCTCTGACCTTAACCTTCCTACTTCCCATGTGGAGTGTCAGTCTTCTCATAGTGAGGAAGGTATGGCGGCAGTGGACTGCTGTGGTACGTGTGCTCGGGTGGCCACGGCCCCTCTGTGCAGCTGAAGAGATACCTACAGCTATACGACGTCAAGAGACGAGCAGAGGCATCACTGGCTTCTGGTTTCAGTGGTGACCCACAGCTGCCAGGAGCTGGGGTGCTCTTCCCAGACAGGTTTGACTCTCAGGAGAAGGTGGGTGGCCCCCAGTGGGATATGACCAGGGAAGGCTCCTCCGCAGGACTTCCTGGTCTCGAGATCTGGGTGGATAAATTCCAGGCTGAGGACTGGCAGGTGCAGAGGCCCCCCCCGGAGGGGGGGACCCGAGTCCCCTGGGGAAAGTGCCTCTCAAATGTGGGTGTTCCATATAGCAGGCCTCGTCAACCTGGCCTCTCTGGTCTATATGACAGCTCTTGAAGAACTGCTGCTGTGACTGTCCTTTCCAAAGAAAGGGGCAGCAGGTCTGGAGAGGTGTGGTCGCATGGCCAAGAGCGCATTGGAACTGCGTTGCTGGGCTGAGCCTGATGCTGTTGCCATCACCACCATCATCTTGAGCGTGGGCTACCCAAAATTTCCTGACGGGGGCACCTCTGGGGCCTCTGAGGCCAGGAAAAGCTCCTGTGGCCAATGTCCAGGGCCACTGAAGCCTGGGGCTCCTCACCTAGCTTACAGTATTTGGTGGGCCTGGCTGGCATACATGGATACATGGCTTTTAGGGTCTTTGGGGCAAAAGGGGGTCTTCGTAGGCACTACCAGAGATTTGGCCTGGCCGGGCCTTGGTTCCTTCCTCTGGATGATTAGATTGGCCCTTGCCCACGTGCTGTGGGTGTGAGGCAGCTGCCCTGGGTCTCCCAGGGTGTGTCAAACCCATTGGCAGCCCTGTGCAGTGAATGGGGGGCCAGTGGGGCCTGTGGCAGGTGCTCCAGGGTGTCATAAGTCAGAAGGATTGCCCATGCGCTGTGCACAAGGACAGGAGGGTGAGGAGGCTTGAGAAGTCAGACTGTCCCAGACTCCCTCCCTCCTCTTCGTGTGGGAAAGAGGAAGCAGAAAGAAGGCTGGCTACTGCTGTCCTGGTGGTTTCCTCTGGGCTGGGGAGGAGGTGGTGGGAGGTGGCAGGAAGCCTGCTTCTAGCACCGTGGGACCCCTTGTCTCCGGCCTGTGGGAAAGGGGTTCACAACCCTAGGAAGATGGGCCCTGCCGTGGACCATTGTTCATCGTGTTCAGAGCCCTTGGCAGAGTTTTGCTGCTTTGTTATTGGCTTCTTGTTTTCCTGTGACATGTCACCACACTTGAACCAGCACTGGAGTCCTTATCACAGCCTGAGAGGGAGGATCGTGAGGAAACCCACTCAGATGAGGAGGCTTGCCTGTAGCCACATAGCTGGGAGGTGGAGAAGGTGAAAACGGGGTCTTGTGTGGGCATCAAAAGCTAGAGACCCCAGAGCCGGGGGTGTGTTTAGGTCCCAAAAGTGGCAAGAAAAAAACACTAGAAGGTCCTCACAGCCCAGAGGGCACCCATATATCACAGCAACCAAGGGGCATGATCTGGACCCACTGGGACTGGTGGGGGAAGGTGGCAAATGGGGTACCAGGGCTCCTGGAGGGGCCCTGCCACACACATAGCTGTCCTTTCTGCATCCTTACTGGGTTCTGGAGAAAATCAGTTTTGAAAAAAATACTTTGTTTTAGAACCGACTGTGCTGAAACAGTCTATGTGTGCTTCTTTCAGTTCCAATTCCATGAATCTGGGCAGAAAGTGCCCAAATGGAGCCAGGTGTGGTGGCACATGCCTTTAATCCCAGCACTCGGGAGGCAGAGGTAGGAGGATTGCCATGAGTTTGAGGCCACACATAGTGAATTCCAGGAGAGCCTGAGCTAGAGTGAAATCCTACCTCAAAAAAACAAGGGAAAAAAAATAAGTGCCCAAATTGAGGAAAGGAGGTTGAAGGGTACCAGTTACTGCTCATCCTGGGATCTTTGGGCCACTGCCCCTCCCCCCCCATGCCCCAGCTCCCTGGGGTCTTGTGCATTTTTGAGGGACAGGAGGCCATCAGTGAATCAGTGAGTTGGCCTGGGATGAAGGGTGGGCCGTGGAGAAGGCATGTCTGAGTGCCTGGGTCCTTGCTTTGTGGCTCTGGACTGAGAAGTTGGCTTCTCAGGGCCTCCGTTGCCCACTCTGAACAGTGGGGTCCTGGTGCTTGCCTTGCCTGGGTAGTTTTGTGCAAAACAGGTCAGTGAGGACCTTGGCAAGTGATGAAGCTGCTTAGACAAGACGAGGAGCTTCCTTGAATTGGAAGTCTGCAGAGCTCAGTGCCTAGGCATTCTCCTTGATTGAGCATCAAGTTGGCTGTCCCCCACTGCCAGCAGGACTGGGCACCAGCTGGCATCCCCTGCATGCTGCCAGGCTGTGGAAATCCCCCGCCCACTGCTCTGTGAATGGAAAGGAAACCGAAGGTCTCCGCTGAGCAGCCTTGCCATGGGGGAGGGGCTTCCTCCCTTTCACTTCCTTTCTGGGGCCCCACACCCCTTTCCAATCTCCCCTCCAGGCTGTGGTAGGACCAAGAGCAGTGGCTGGCACCTCACTGGAGGATACTGCAGCCACCTGGCCCTGGACCCTGCCTTCTGTGGCTGCTACCTGGGACCCTGGCATAGCTGCTGCCAATGGTGTCTAAAGTCCGGGCAGATTCTGCCCCCCTCTCTAGACTGCCTAGTGGAAGGGGCCACACTACCTCTGAGAGTGGTGTAATCGAGGAATCTGATGGTGGAGGACTGGGTGCCTAACCAGGGTCATGACAGAAATGACCAAAAGCAACTGAAAGATTTGTGGCATGATGTCAACTTGTGTGCGCCCGACCCCCAGGGATACTCCATCTGTGTCTTCTTCTTGGTTTTTCTTTTTTCTTTTTAATTTTTTACTTATTTAGTTGTAAGCAGAGAGAGATACGAGAGAGAGAGAAAATGAGAATGAGAATGAGTGAGTATACCAGGGCCACCAGCTCTGCAAACAAACTCCAGATGCTTGTGCCACCTTGTGCATCTGGCTTTACGTGGGTACTGGGGAATTGAACCTGGGTCCTTTGGCTTTGCAGGCAAGCTCCTTAACCACTAAGCCATCTCTCCAGCCTTTGCTTTTTTTTGATTTTTGTTTTTCAAGGTAGGGTCTTGTTCTAGACAAGACTGACCCATAACTCACTATATAGTCTCAGGGTGGCCTTGAACTCACCGCAATCCTACTACCTCTGCCTCCTGAATGCTGGGAATAAAGACATGTGCTACCATGCCCGGGCCCTTGGCTTTTTTTAATCCTCCTACCTTACTTCCTTCAGGCAGCCTTGTTCTTGGGACCTCATACAAATACTTTAGCCCCTGTGGCCCAATGTCTGTCACATTGTGGTAGTACCTATCTATTTCTTTCATTTGGTGTGTCTTTATTCTTTTTATTTGTTTTTTCAAGCATACTTTTTTTTTGTTTTGTTTTGTTTTTCAAGGTAGGGTTAGCCAGATGCACAGCGGGCACATGCGTCTGGAGTTTGTTTGCAGTGGCTGGAGGCCCTGATGTGCCCATTCATTCTCTCTTTCTCTTTCTCTCTTCTCCTTTCTCTGTCAAAAAAATAAAATGTGTGTACCACCACACTCAATATCTTATCCTTTTTGATTATGAGTATGATTTGCTAATTCTTTTTTAAAAGTGTTTACTTTTATTTATTTGAGAGAGAGAGAGAGAGAGAGAGAGAGAGAGAGAGAGAGAGAGAGAGAAGAATGGGCGCGCCAGGGCTTCCAGCCACTGCAGACAAACTCCAGATGTATGCGCCCCTTTGTGCATCTGATTTACGTGGGTTCTGGGAAATCCAAGGTCCTTCAGCTTTGCAGGCAAATGCCTTAACCACTAAGCCATCTCTCCAGAACTGCTGTTTCTTTTTGTTATTTTATTTTGTCAAGGTAGGGTCTCTACCTTGTCAAGGTCTCACTCTAGCCCAGGCTGACCTGGAACTCAGGGTTTTATAGCCCAGGGTATCCTCGAACTCATGGGATCCTTCTACATTCATCTACCAAGTACTGGAATTAAAGACATGTACCACCACACCCAATTTATAAAAATATTTTTTTAAATTTATTTGTAAGCTGGGAGAGATAATGAGAAGATAGACAGAGAATGGCTTCTAGCTACTGCAGATGGACTCCAGATGCGTGCACCATTTTTTGCACCTGGTTTTACATGGGCACTAGGGAATCAAACCTGGGTTGTTAGGCTTTGCAAGCAGATGCCTTTAACTGCTGAGCCATTCCTCCAGCCCTGTTTCTCTTTTTTAAAAAAATATTATGAGGCTGGCATGGTGGCTCATGCCTTTAATCCCAACCTTCAGGAGGGAGAGGTAGGAGGATTGTCATGAGTTTGAGGTTACCATGAGAGTACATAGTGAATTCTGAATTCCAGGTCAACCTGGGCTAGAGCAAGACCCTACCTTGAAAAATGAAAAGAAAAATGGCTCAGTTGGTAAAGTGTTTGCCATGCTAGCCTGAGGACTTGAGTTCAGTTCCCTAGTGCCTACGTAATTGTCAGGTATAGTGGTACACACCTGTAATCCCAGTGCTGGGGAGGTGGAGATGGGATAGATGGGATCCTTGGGATTTTCTGGCCAGGTAGTCTAGTTGAATGGGTGAGTTCTGGGTTCAGTGAGAGACCCAAAAGATAAGATGGAAAGCCGCCTCTCTTCCTCTTGCTCACTTTCAAAGTAAGTAAAGAAATAAAAAAATATTTTAAATTCTAGCCGGGCCTGGTGGTGCATGCCTTTAATCCCAGCAATTGGGAGGCAGAGGTAGGAGGATTGCCATGAGTTTGAGGTCACCCTGAGACTCCATAGTGAATTCCAGGTTAGCCTGGGCTAGAGTAAGACCCTACCTCGAAAAACCAAAAAAAAAAAAAATTTTTTTTTTTTAATTCTGGTTAATGTTTGCAGTACTTTGTGACCCCTTCTGCAGAGCCGGATGTGGTAGCACACCTTTAATCACAGCACTTGGGGCAGAGGTAGGAGGACTGCTGTGAGTTTGAGGCCATTCTGAAACTACATAGTGAATTCCAGGTCTGCCTAGGTTAGAGCGAGACTCTACCTCAAACAAACAAAACAAAACAAAAATCAGAAGCTGGCCGTGGTGGTGCACGCCTTTAATCCCAGCACTTGGGTGGCAGGGGTAGGAGGATTACCCTGAGTTTGAGGCCACCCTGAGACTACATAGTGAATTCCAGGTCAGCCTGGCTAGGGAGAGACCCTACCTTGAAAAACAAAAACAAACAAAAACCCAAAAACCAAACGCACCAAACAACAAAGTCGTGATGACAATTTTTTGGTCTTAGTGTATTTACAAAATGTGGATCATTACTGTTACTCAATTCCAGGATATTTCCATCGCCCTTAGGAAGAACTGCCACACCTGCAGTGGTTGTTCCCCAGCGGCCACCAGCCTCCCATCTCCACGGGTTGTTTCTTGGGGATTTCACTTTGTACAGGGGACTGAACTTTGGGCCTGGCACATGCGACACCAGGGCTCTCTGCCACCTCCCCAGCCTCCTTGGCTGTCCACTAGGTTTGCTTTTCTGTGTGCCTTTTTCGTGCTCACGTGCAGGCGCTCTACCAATCATGGATGCCACCATGGAAGCAGACCCACATTCCTTCACCTGTGAGGTCCTTCAGGTGTGTCAAGTGCAGGCCATGGTCTCCTGCACTCTTGGCGGCTTTTCCTACTTAGAAAGACCTTCTTCTCTGCCCTGGGATCAGCTAAGAAGAAGTTCCCAGGGTTTTCTGCTATTCTGTTTTGGTTACCTACTCCAGCTGGCTTTATTCTTTGTGGCCCAGTGACTCCATTGTTTAGTATAAGGGCCATGCAATGCCTTGTCAGGGTCATATAGCACAGTGGGGTCATGGATAGTAAGTGCTCAAGAAACTTGTGCTGAAGGTAGAAAGGATGTGGGCTTTCAGGGCTGTAGAGGGAATGGGTGATGTGCCAGGTGGCCAGGAGCCTTTCTCCTGTCCCCGTGCCCCAGAGCCTGTCTGTTTCACCTCTTCAGAATCAATCATTGTTCTTCAAAGGCAGCAGTAGCCATGGTCCTGGGCTTCTGGTATACTCCCCCATCCAAGGCTGGTGACAGAGGCAATGTGTTGTTTCTTAACCACAGCCTTTTCCACCCTCACTAGCACCAAGCGGACACTGAGGCCGCACCACTGGGCCGGGACTTCCCCAGCTGCTCCTGCTCGGTGGAGGTGGGAAACGGGTGCTCTGTTTCAGCTCTACGGCCTGTGCCATCAACCCCAGACCTGAGTCCGCTCCCCACACCTGGGACTTGGTGTGGCCTGGCCTGGTGCTAAGGAGCTTAGCTGTTTGGGGAAGACAGAACTGGCCATGGGTGGACCAGGATGACCAGGCAGCAAGGACTGGGAGCCACTGGGGTTTGCACTGCTTCACATCTCCTGGGCTGGTTTTCCTTGTGTGGCACCTCAGGAGGAAGGCTATGGAGGGCACAATCTGAAGAAGGTGTCAACCCTACAAAGCGCCATGCCATTCCTCACAGCCAGCCACAGGCAGGTATGGGCTTCGGGCGGCCCTGTGGTTCTGATGGGAATGAGGAGGCCAAGGTGTCCCCTATATTTCCATCCCAGCATGTTAGGGTGAGGCAGAGCATTCGAGTGCCACCCACTCCCATGTGGTTAGTTAATATGACCTGGCATGCTGCCTGCCTGAAGGGAGTGGATCTCGTGAGCAGGGTTGTCCCATTTGGGGACCTCTGTGTCTGGCACTTGAATGGAGGGGCTGTCTCCAGGAGAGTAAGGGAGGTAACTGCCTGTCTGGCTTTCCTGGAAGGTTCTCCAGTCCCTTGGGGAGAGACAGAGGGACTTCTGAGGGTCACACAGGAAGTGGCTGACATAAGGCATTTGAGGTACCTTTGAAAGTGGATGTTGGTCCTAGTGTCCTATCAAGTTGGGGGCAAAAGTACTCCTAGCATGTGGACAGCTCACGGAGACTGACCTAGTGCCTTCCATTCTCCCAAGAGGAGCTCGAGGACACAGGGGTGAACTCCACAGTCCACTGTCTCCAAGACGTTCCCAGGCCAGGGCCAGCACCCAGTGTTCCATGCAACCTACCACCTATCTGCAGGTTCTCCAAATGCCTTCTTGACCTGCCTTGGCCTCAGGGAGGTCTGGGCAGGAGGCAGAGGCCGCTGCAGCACAGGAAACCATGGCTGCCTGATAAAAACTGAGAACTTGCAGCACAGCAATCCAGGGCTGGAGCTGGCAGTGGGGTAGTGTTGAAAGATAATGTGGCTGAAGAGCTCAGGCATCCTGGCTCCTCCCTCTGTCTCAAGCCACTCTGCCCCAGGTTTATGGCCAGTTTGCAATGGGGACTTCTCAGAAATGAATGCTCTTGGGAGCACCAGGGCTGTCCAGTACTGCCTCCCTGCCCCTCGTCTGGATGCACTTGGCCTGAAGTGGCTCCTGTCACCTATTTGTAGGTCTCCTTGGGTGAGTAAAGTACAGGAGGGGGCCGGTGCTTACAGTGCACACTGTGTAAATGAGTGAGCACCTCTGGGCTTGGTGCTCAGCAGAGCCAAGTCTCCCAGAGCTCCCAGGTCTAGGAGTTTAGAGGCAGAGCCTCCCTAAGGGAGGAGACTCTTGAACTAAGCTCAGTCTATAGGCAGCCAGAATTGTAAAGATGGAGTGGGGCCAGGCGTGGTGGCGCACACCTTTAATCCCAGCACTTGGGAGGCAGAGGTAGGAGGATCACCCATGAGTGTGAGGCCACCCTGAGACTACATAGTGAATTCCAGGTCAGCCTGAGCTAGAGTGAGACCCTACCTAGAACCCCCCCTCCCAAAAAAAAAAAAGATGGAGTGGGGACATGTCTTTCAGGTAGAAGGATCAGCAGGATTGATGGCTCTGAGTGCTTGTGCCATGTTCAGGAGCAGTGGGAGGGAGGGTCCATGGACTTAGGGGGAGGGGGACTGCTGATCTAAACTGAGAAGTGTTTTGATGGGTTGATGGCAGTTGACTAAGGCCTCAGGATGCTACCCTGATTTTAGCCTGACTTCTCACTTGGATGGAAGTCTCCCAGGACTCCCTTGGTCCAGGCTGCTCTTACCCAGCCAATGCTAAGCATATGCCTTGCTTTTGAGAGAAAGATAGAGCTTCTTAGCAAGGTAGGGGGTGTACCCAGCCCTCCCCACCCCTAAGTCCTTACAGGTTTCAAACCCCAGGCACTGGTCTCCCCACTCCCCACCCTTATTTGATTGTAACACTTCTGTCTCTTCACTCAACCATGTGATACTCTTTCCTGTGCATCCTCTTGACAACTTTGAAGGGTTGCTGGCTTGTGGACCCCACCCTGGGAAATTCTCAGTAGGCACTTTATGCTCCAGCACTGGCCTGTGGTGGTGTTTCCCAAAGGCTATATGGTAACTGCAGTGTCCTCTCTAGTAGCCTTCCTGGCCTCTGGACAGCTCTGGAGCATGCAGATCAGAGGTGGAGGCCCACCCTAATTCTGATGTTTGTGGAGGGGAGGCAGAGCACACCCCAGGGGCTTCCCTCATACTATCCTCAGGCCCATACAAGGCTTGGAGCTAGAGGGACGATCCATTGGTCTCTGGAGGTGCAGCTTAGGGTCCCTTGTCTAGACATGGCTATCACACATGCCTAAGGAGTTTGCAACATGACATCTTTTCTCACTTCAATCTGTATTAGCTGACTAAGGCTATTGAGGGAGGGCAGAAGCTGAGGGACATACAAATTCAACCAATTGCTTTGTATGAACATAGAGCTTTTTTGTTTGTTTTTTCGAGGTAGGGTCTCTCTCTGGTCCAGGCTGACCTGGAATTAACTCTGTCATCTCAGGGTGGCCTCGAACTCATGGCAATCCTCCCACCTCTGCCTCCCAAGTGCTGGGATTAAAGGCGTGCGCCACCACGCCCGGCTTGAACATAGAGCTTTTGTATGTGTCTGTACATCTTTATCCAATGTCTTCCTCAGTCACTCTATACCTTGTGTGTGCATGCGTGCCAGCTCACTAAACGTATAGCTTACCTGTCTCGACATACTAGGTGGTCAGCAAATCTCAGGGATCTTCCTGTCCTCCAGAACTGGAGTACTCGGTGTGTGCTGCTGTGCCCAGCTTTGACGTGGGTCCTGGAGATTCAAGCATTTCACCCTGAGCCCCTTTCTCAGAGCCCTTAGTGGACTGCTGTTTATATCTTTTTTTTTTTTTTTTTTTTTTTTTCTGAGGTAGGGTCTCACTCTAGCCCAGGCTGACCTGGAATTCACTATGGAGTCTCAGGGTGGCCTTGAATTCACAGTGATCCTCCTACCTCTGCTTCCTCAGTGCTGGGATTAAAGGCGTGTGCCACCACACCCAACTCACTTTTTTTTTTTAACTGAACATTTTTTTTTGTTAAAAATAATTTGAAAGTGACAGAGAAAGACGCAGATAGAGAATGGGCGCGTCAGGGCCTCCAGCCACTGCAAATGAACTCCAGATGCGTGCGCCCCCTTGTGCATCTGGCTAACGTGGGTCCTGGGGAATCGAGCCTCGAACCGGGGTCCTTAGGCTTCACAGGCAAGTGTTTAACCGCTAAGCCATCTCTCCAGCCCGGCTATATCATTTCTTGACAAAGTCCCTCTTAGGATTGTCTCCTAACTCTCTGGGTATTCCTATAATCTGACCACAATCTGTTTTTGGAGTAAGGAAGGGCAGGGTATTTTTTGGAAATAGGTTTCAGTGATGAATTTGACTGTATAGCAGAGGCTGCCCTGAACTCCTAATCCTCCTGCCTTGTAACTCCCAATTAATTGCTCCATCACACCAGGCTTGGCCTTTTGATAACTGACCCACAACACTGTATTAGTTAGTTCCCATTAACACTACTCATGCAGGCTCTGAGATGGGGCAAGTGCCATGCCGGATAGGATTCTGGAGTTGTAACTGAGCTTTTTCAGCCCTTCTTCTAGGGTCAATGCCTGCTGCCCCCAAGTCACAGGGTGTGGTTTGTGTGGAGCCAGGCTCTAGGCTGGCTACCTTTTAAGGTGTGGGTGGGTGGGGGGAGCTGGCCAGCATGGAAATGAGATGAAGCACAGGGCCCCCACTTGCTGTCTCCCCATGCCCCTTTTCTAGTCTACAGCCTGGGGGAGGGGGAAGGGGCTGGCTGCTTTCTGGGGCTCTACAGGGAGCTGCTAGTCCCTTCTTCTGAGGCTGGTGTGGCCTCACCATGGCCAGGTGCCTTGTAGGCCCACTAGAGATTGTTGAGTACCAGCACAAGGCTTCAGTCAGTACCCTGAAAGACACTGATGGGTGCCAGGACAGGCCATCCCTGTCCCTTGACACATGTGAGACTGTGTAGCTGGTGCAAGAGTTTCCAGACAGTAGCATAGGGACCCAGAGGACTTGGTTCTAGCTTGTCACCCTTGTATTCTCCCGTGGATGCTGCACTGTCCTGCTGAGTCCTCCCTTCTCTTTAGGTCCCTCCCCAGCTCAAATGTTCAGTTAGTGCTGTGCTGTCACCTGAAATCTGCCTATATGCAGTCACCTCCCCCCGCCCTTGGCTACCCTACTGTTACTAAGCTGGGTAGGCAAAGAGGCATGAGTTTGGTCAGGGACAGGAGCACATCACGAAAGGGGGCAGCCTGAGGCAATGTGCTGCTGTCACGCTGGCAGGCCTTCCCCTTGCACTGGCTTAACGTTGAAGCCTGGAGAAGGGCAGAGCCTTCACTGGGGGTGGTAAGGGACAGGGCTGGATTCCAAGACTTAAGAAATAGTAAAATGGGTTATTATCCCTGGAGGGGCAGTGGCAACCCTGGTGGTGGGGCTTAGCACACATGCTGCTCACAAGCAGAAGCTGCAGGAGGTAGTGAGCAGTGACATTCTCCTGCTCCCACTGTGGACCTCTGAAATGGTGTGGCCACTCTGCTCACCAAAAGTCCAGGGATGACCTGGAAGGCACGTGAGCGAGGAATCCGACCTGAGGGCCCTAGTCCTTCCTGTAGCTGCTGACAGTTCCAGGGCTTAGTCTAGAGACTCCCATCACCTCTAACCCCCTGTTGTTCAACAAGCCTGATGCAGGCTTGAGCACACACCACCAGGCATCTCCGTGTCAACACTGAGCTTTGATCCTCCTTGGCCTAGGTTCAGACTCTGGCTGTGGCACGTGCAGAGAACCTCAGCTTGGCTCCCCACTGCTGCCCTCTTCAGAATGTCACTTTGGGGACAGAGGCATCCTGAAGGCCACCCCAGTCAAGAGTGAAAGCCGCGGCTTCGCTGATTAATCTCAGTGCACACTGGGAACTGGGCCAAGATGGAATTGAGAGACAGGGCCTTGCCTATTTCCTCTAGTGTTCCTGAGCACAAAGGGCTGGCAAGGCCTCCTGGGATTGCTTGCTAGCAGTCAAAATGGAGGTTGGTTATGAAGACAGCAGAGCAGGGTCCCCATCTCCATCCATACTGTGCTTCCATGTTCCTTAGAAGTCCCCCCTCCCCACTGTCCGAGGCATCTAACAACCTCCCCTGCACTGTAGTTCAAGTGGGGTGTCAGCTCTCCAGTTGCTTCTTACTCTCCCAGGTCAGGCCACTGGTGTCTGCTGATCCTTAATACGAGGAGTGTCAAGCATCTGGCCTGTGAGTGCATGAACTCTTATGTTCCAGATATGTCTCATGGGCACAAGTGAAACCCTTCTTCTGTTGCACTAGCTGGCTTGGAGGGGGACCCCCTTTACTTTTGAGAAGGACCTGGTTATCTGTGACCATGGGCAAAGCCTCAGGAGGGAGGAAAGAAGTCCACTATATCCTCTGTCCTTCCTACCTCTTTCACTATGGGCTTCTGCTGGAAGCAGATCCTACAGTCTCGTGACCCTGCAGGGAGGGAACAGGAGGGCAGGGAAAGGGTGACCTCCCCCTTGGAGCACCTGGTTCCAAAGGTCAAAGAGTGGACCACCAAGTTCCTGCAGGACCTGGGAGGTGGAATCTCACCCATCTTGCAGTAAGTGGTGCCATCAGCCTAGAATTGCTGTGGGCTCTGCGGCTGCTTGTATTTGGCTCAGAGGCTTCGGCTCTCTTAAGTTTGGTGTGATGATGGGGCTGGGTAAGGACCAGCTCACCAGTGGGGAAGAGGGGAGGCCAGGTGGCGGGAGGCCCTCACCAGCACAGCTTTTCTGGGATCTGTGGATGGTGCCTGGGAAGCTGTGGGGCACATTGTTCTGTGCCTCACCCCACAAATACTAGGGGAGACTGCAAGCAAATGGAGAGGCCTGGGGGTCAGGGTAGGGGAAGATGCCAGGGACAACCTCAAACAACCCTCTTGGTCTCCTAGAGTTCAAAGCCCAAGCTCCAAGCAGCCTGCTCCAGCATCCAGGAAGTCAGGCAGTGCACACGCCTGGAGATGCCAGACAACCTCTACACCTTTGTGCTTAAGGTGAGTGCAGTGCTGTGAGACACCCTGGGTGAAGCTGCCCAGTCCTCAGACCCACAAGCTGTCCCCTTCCTCTACAGGTGAAGGACCGGACAGACATCATCTTTGAGGTGGGCGACGAGCAGCAGTTGAATTCATGGCTGGCTGAACTTGGGGCAAGCACAGGCCAATGGTGAGGTCTGCCTGCTCCTGCCTAGCTTTGGCTCTGCTCTGGCCTTCCCTGCCCAGCCCACCCCATCCTACTCACCTTCTTCCCTGCAGGCTGGAGAACGTGGACGCAGAGCTGCCCCTTCCCCCTACTCCTGACCCGAGCCTGGCTAGCTCGCCAAGGGGAAGCACAGACTCCCTTGACCAAGGTGTGTGCCAAGCCTTCAGTCTGTGGGTATGCTGGATTCATGCCCCCCCCCCCCCACAGGGTCACCAGTGCCCATTTTCTCTGCCAGGTGCTTCTCCTGGGGCATTGTTGGACCCAGCCTGCCAGAAAACGGATCATTTCCTGTCTTGCTATCCCTGGTTCCATGGCCCCATCTCCAGAGTGAAGGCTGCACAGCTGGTTCAAGTGCAGGGCCCCGACGCTCATGGTGTATTCCTGGTGCGGCAGAGTGAGTCCCGGCGAGGGGAGTATGTGCTCACGTTCAACTTCCAGGGCAGAGCCAAGGTACAGAGAGAGGGTCGGGGCTTGAGCCAGGGCCATGCAGCCTGGGCAGCAGGCTGACCTCGGCCTCCTCTGCAGCACCTGCGCCTAGCACTGACAGAGCGTGGTCAGTGCCGCGTGCAGCACTTGCACTTTCCTTCTGTGGTGGACATGCTCCGCCACTTCCAGCGCTCACCCATCCCTCTGGAGTGTGGTGCCGCCTGCGACGTCCGCCTCTCCAGCTACGTGGTGGTGGTTTCTCAGACTCCAGGTAGGACCTAAGCTCTTTGCTGAAGGAGGGCCATTACAGGGAGGGTGGAAGATAACTTTAGTGTCCAGTCACACTGTGTCAAGAGTCATGCATGGTATGGTTTCTCCCGGCCCCATATCCAGGTTCCTGCAGCACTGTCCTCTTCCCTTTCTCCCTCCCTCACTGGGACTCGGAGCTGGGCCTGCCTCACCTCAGGTCTGCTGGCTGTCCCCAGGGACTTGGCCCAGAGGCCCTCCCAGGCCGAGTGTCACCCCCAGAGCAGATCTTCCACCTGGTGCCTTCACCTGAAGAGCTGGCTGACAGCCTGAGGCATTTGGAGCTGCAGTCTGTGAGCGGCACCCGGGACTCAGACTATGAGATGGACACATCTTCCCGGAGCCACCTGCGGGCCATTGACAACCAGTATACCCCTCTGTGACAGGCTGTGTGGGGTGCATGTCTCGGCAGACAGGCAAACTTGTGAATGTAACCATCTTCCTTCCCTGCAGAGAGCTGTGGGACACTATCAGCCCTCTCCAGAAAGGATGTCCCCCTTCTTTTGTCAGGCCTCTCAGAAGGCCTCTGTCAGCCTCTTCCAGCCCCTGGCTTTCTCCCACTGTTTACAGATGTGGTTCTTGCGCATAGACTCTGCCTGCTGGTGCCTATGGCCCAGATCCCACCTCTCAGAGGAGGTGGGGCAGGCAGGACAGGGCTGGCAATGGAAACTGTTCTTTTACTTACACTGTCACCACTGATGACAGACTTTCTACCAGGTAGGGTCATCAGGGAGCACAAAACACTAACAAGCCCTGGATTCTTTCATGGTTTCTCCACTGTAGCTTCAGTTTCGTGGCGTAACCATGTGCTATGCGACAGGTGACTGCTCCTAATCCTGCTTCGATCAGCTTTAGGACAAAGCTCTGCCAGAGGGACAGGCTAACGGTCAAAAATGATTTTAAACATTTACCTCATATTAATTTCTTTTAGAAGATTCAGGTTTCCACATGAAACCATGGCTTACTTCACTGCACTGTCCCACTAGTACCTGTGCCGTTCTGCAGTCAGGGACAGCCAAGCACATGCACTTGACTTGCTCCTGGTTGGGGCATGTTGGCGTCCTTGTCTGCTTATTCCTCAGGACAGTATTGCCTGCTGCTGGGTAGCCAGTGTCCTCCCTAATGTACAGAATGGTCACCCTTTCAGGGACATTCAGGCAATTGCTGAAAGAGGGTGGCAAGGAACAATTCTACCCTGGTGCCTTATGAATATTTAAAAAACTGGATTCTGGTTTACAGCAGCTTTATGGCAAATGAAACAATTGGATGGGGAGGGACAAGCACAAAGGGAAGGAAGGGCTCCTGAGCTTTTGACTCTTTCATCCACAGGCCCCTAAGCACCTATTAGCCCTAATAATAGCCTATTAAAAATACCCAAAAACGTGTTGTAGGAACATGGAAGGTAGGAATCTGGCACTGTAGCCCTAACAGCCCACAATTAGCGTTCTGGAGCTAGATCAGCGTGTGTCCCTGGGCATGGTCTCCCCATCTAGGGAGGTCCTGAAGTCAAACCTTCACTATACTTGCTTTTCACAAGTGACATTGTTACAGGGGAAGTAGAAGCAGGGACCAGTGGAGTTGGCTGCTACTGGGAGTCTAACACAGCACAGCAGTTCCAGATGTCATTCAGGTAAGGGTAACACCTGGCCTGATTAACAGCACGTCCTGCCTTACCTGGACCAAGGGTTTGTGCTGTTCCTTCTAGCTACTTATGTGTACTCTACAACTCTATAGAAGCAGCAGCTACCCGTGTTCATGAATCAAAACCCGATCCAATATGGATACATGTTTGTGGTCTTTAAGGATTTTTCTACAAACAGGTTTCTTTAGAATAAATGCTAAGAAAGATGAACCAAAGATATAAGCAATATTCTGCTCAGAGAAAAGTACTTCTGTAGTCACTGGTCTAGGTTTTACCCATCTCCACAGGAAAGAGGTGACAGCTCCCCTCTAACCCCAGTCAGAAGCTCCAACAGCTTCAAACGAGGCACTCATTTCTCCACAGCCTGTTAGTATGCATTTCTCAAGTAGTCCTGAGAGTCAGGCACTGCCAACATAGCAACCACCTGGCTGCATGCTTTTGTGAGACCGTAAGTTGAAGTTACTCTTCCTAGACAGCTTCTGACAATAACACTAGCAATGCCTTTTCTTTCTGCTAGAGCACATCAGGTTGGTCGCAAGGGGCTAGATTCCCTTACAAATTATCAGCAGCAGGCCCCATTCCACGTCTTTACTGACCACCACTGGCACTGAGGCCATACTGGGAGGGGAGGAAGTGTCAGGGTCCCTGCAGTGAGCCCTATTTAAGAGACCACCAGGACAACTTGACAGTGCCCCAGCACCATAACTTCCTTCACCTGACCACGGAACTTCTACAAACTAACAAGCAGTCACCAGCACCAAAGAATCCAGTTGACTAACCTGCCTTGACTTTAGACCAGCAACCCATATGGCTTTATGTGGTATAGATAAATCTTCTGCCTTCGATCATTTCTGGACCACAGAGCAAAAAGGAACAGTCGTTAAAATTTTGGGCCAGACAACACTATTTTTACATGAGTTGGCCTACAAGGCATGCTCTCTTCCTTGAGATTCTTTCATGTTTTCTCTCCTGTTGCAAATGTCATGTTAGCGCTGATGTGATAAACTGTTATCCACTGCCTCACAAGGACACACCTGACATCCAGTGTTTGGCTGGAATGAGCAACTTATTGTGATTCACACCAAGGGTTTCATCTATCATCATAGGCAGAAGGTATTTGGCAAATTTTTATGTATTGTTTACGTACTGTACGAGTAACTTATTCTTGAATAATGCAAATTTTGCTATAATGTACAAATTGCTATTATGTGGATTAAAAAAAAAGTTTTCAGAATCTTGATTTGTTGCCAGTGTTTGAAGACTAGATTCTCTACAAGACACTTAATTCCCCTGCTCAAATACGTGCCTTCTTTCCCCTTGTGTTTTAAGAAAAACATAGGGGTTTAAAAGCCAGGTGTGGTGGCCCATGCCTTTAATCTCAGCACTTGGGAGGCAGTTAGGAGGATCATTTTGAGTTGGGGTCACCCAGAGACTACATAGTGAATTCAAGGTCAGCCTGGGCTAGAGTAAGACCAAAAGAACAAACATGTAGGGGGTCAGTAAGCAAAGATGTTACTTTGTACACCCTTGTATCTCGCAGCCTTTCTTTCTCCCCGCCCTCCCCTCACCCCTTGGTACTAGAGATCGGATCCAGGGCCTCCTGCAAGGGATTGTCACTGAGCCACATTCCTTGCCCTCTACTACTAAAACTACTGTAGTAGCAGTTTTTTTTTTTTTTTTAAATAATGAAAAAGTGTCTCCTGACCCCTTACTGGTAACACAGGCCTGGTCAACTTCAGATCATACACACTGGTTCTGGGAGACAGAAAAAAAGAAGCTTACATAGTCTGCACCTGCTTGCGTTGTGACGTGAACTTTCAGTGCTGCCCACCTCTGGCCACCCAGCTTTCCTCCTGCTGAAGTCCACTACTAATCCATCCATCAGAGACAGTATCTCAGTCTTGACGTTTTTTCTAGATACTTTGAGCCAGAACTAAATGTGAAGAAGAAGAGTGATTTGACAAACACCTTCAAAGAGCCTGAAACAGCATGCCACCCACC
The DNA here is from genome assembly GCF_020740685.1 of Jaculus jaculus. Classification (NCBI taxonomy): domain Eukaryota; kingdom Metazoa; phylum Chordata; class Mammalia; order Rodentia; family Dipodidae; genus Jaculus; species Jaculus jaculus. The sequence goes on from NC_059114.1 coordinate 23,193,174, forward strand.
TGTGCTGCTGCTGCCAGGCTCCCACAAACACACACTAACCGGGGTATCAGTTTTTAAAACTTTTTTTATTTTTTTATTTTTTTTAAGTTTTTATTTTATATTATCTACAAAGTAAAAGTTTTCCCTTAACTTAAAAGTTGAACCACTGTAGACAGTGATCACCCCCATCAAACTTGATTTATAAATAATAACCCGTCAGTTTGACGGTAAGAATTTACTGATCCTCTGTCAAGTTTAGTAAAAGGGCGTTCCAAGTCTTGATTTTTTTTTTTTTAAAGCAGTAATAGCAGCAAGAGTCACTCTTGTTACTTCTTTTGCTAGCTGATGTGTTGTTCATGACTTTCAAGGGCCATTAAAAAATAAATAACTTCCAGTTTCGGCAAGCAGAGCTGGGGTACTTGCGGGACTTTGAAACAGCGTGTGGAATTATGGAACAACCCACAAGTTCCTAAATGCTTCTACTCGGTCCAGGTATCTTCCACTGCAAGTGAACTGTTAGCATTCCTATTGGATGTTACAAGAAATCAACATATCTTTAAAAAAAAAAAAACCAAAATAAATGAAGTTCTAGTTTTCTGTGCTTCCAGTTGGTAGAAGCAGTAGAAGGGAGGAGGGAATCTGGCCTTTCGGTTCCTCCAGGGCAGCCTTACAACTGCTGTTGGTGGTGGGCTTGTACTGTAAAACAGAAAAGTGGCTTTTTAAAGGGAACACTGGCACTACTGCCCATCAGCCTAGTGTCTGCACCACACTGTTAACTACTCTCATGCTAGCTGTACAGACTGAAGGTATAATGCACTTCCCCCTCCCATCTGCAACCAAGTGAGGGGTGTAAGGTGGGGAGACAAACCAGTCAGACGTTTGGAGGAAAAAAAAAACAAACTCCCAGAAGACTTGTTTACGGGACAGGAACAGAAGCCTGACATCCCCCACCCCCAAATACTAGCCACGCACCAATATGCTTTCAGAGTCACAGGAGAGACTGAGGTATCGCCACGGCAGCCATCTAGTACGAGACATCATGGGTGTCCTGTGTCAGGGCACAGGCTGGGGCTGAAACTACACTCAAACCAGTCCGCACACACCATATGCTCATCAGTATTCTCCAAACTACAAGCAAACTCGGCATGGGCATAACCCCCCACATGTCAGCCTGTTGGGACTCAGGAAGGATCACACATCCCTGTCAAGCCTATCATACTAACAAAAGCGGCCAACTGAGTCCTCAGCATGCATCAGCTACCCAGACTGCGGCTGCTGCTTCTCCAGCCAATCCTGATACCATCAGAACACACACAGACCCAGCTCTGGAGGCTCAGCCCCTAGCGCTGCCTGATCATCACAGTCCCTCTTGTGCACACCTGGACAGGCCTTGCTACTCTCTCTCAGGTGCTGGGCTTTCGAAGCACTGGCCCTGCCTGCCATTTGATCTGTGCGAGCAGAATGCTTTGGGTGCCCCGGCGGCCCCTGCACACACACGCCTCACCTGAAGGGTGCGTCATATAGGGGAAATGCGCTGTTGTCGAGACTGGAATGGGCTGTAGTGCACTTTGAGCGAGGGCGGCCTGGGGACCGCCGGGTGGCTGTGTCGTCATTAGCATCATTGGCGCATGGGCAGTTGGATGAGAAGGAACCATTCCTGACTGTACATGAGCCTGAAACAGAGAGCTCTTTTACGCATACAGGCAACATCTCCGTCTTAAACAACATGTCAACTGTTCCTTTCACTGGGCTGGGACTCAGGAAGGGGAAAGACAGGCCTCAGGGCCCCTTGGTTTTCTCTGGGAACACTGTTTGGGTCACCTTTTGGTATATTCTACAGGGATGTCAGTCAGGCCAACAAGTGAGCCTGGATAAAACCAGGCCTCAGAGTCCTAGTCAGCTGCATGTGTGATCACTGACTTCTGTTGCATAGGACAAGTCTTCACAAAAAGCAGGGCTCTGATCCAAGGCAGCTTTCTCATCTTGCAATGGCTAAGGGCCAGAGGTAATCTTACAGAGAACATCCCTTTCAAATAAGAAAATGGCTGACAAGAAAATGGCATATTGGGATAGGGAATAGGGTGGCTGCCTTCCTCAAGTGTGTCCTTATATGTGGGTCCCTGAGCCTCTCCACATTTATCCCTCCCCAAATTGAAGGGCTCACTAAGATTCAGGTGAAGGAACACTTGGGCTCCCTCGCTCAGATGGGCTGATGGAGTGGGAGAAAGGGTAGTTAATGGCTCTGGTGAGATGGGAAGTCGTCTGAAGTATCTGGGACAGACCAGTCCCTGCCCCAAGTGGCAGTGAGTCCAAGTTGAAAAGGTGATTTCAGTCAGCCCCACGAGCCAGAACCCAGCTTTGCAGTGAGTGGGCAAACCAAGAAGAGGCCTGTTTCCTGCCTCCCATACTGCACACTGCTCTACACCATCAATCTCAAATGAAGCACTGTTTTTACTCTAATAGCACATGTGGGTTTCTCTCTTGGCCTTTATGTTCTTCCAGCACAAAAAACACTCAAGTGAGGTTTAAAGAGACTTGATTTTACATCTATGTTCACAAACCTATTTGGCCACCAGACTCTGCTAGACAGGACCCTAACTCTCATAAAACTGACTTCACCAAATCACATATTCACGCTGACCAAGCTGGCTCCCCTCCCCACTTTCATCAGCCAATCAATGGCAGTGCTACCTACCTTACAACCCTCAGCACTGTGGGGAAGGACATCTACTAACAAGCTAGCCTTCTACAAGAGACTCAACTATGTCACGTTGCTAACCCACATTTGCCAAAGTCTCACTGGTGTACTATGTGACAGGAAATAGAATTCAGTCAGTAACTCATAGGCAAGACCCACCTCAGCTCTGTTACAAAAGGAGTAGAGATATGAGGCAGCCAATTCACTCAACAGCTCCAAGGAGGGCCTCCCACTCAGGGCATAACCTCCTTAGAAAGAGAACCCACCCTGTCCTGGCCCTGTCAGCAGCTGATGCAGATAGCAACCATACCTCTCCACCTGGAGTTGACACTGAAGGTGAGCTCCACACTGCTCATAGGCCTGCTTTCTAAGACAGGAATCCCTGGAGTTCCCACTTATATGTGCACCAAGTACAATGCCAAACCCTCTCAGAAGTACAACACATGATTCACCAAGAATGGAGCAAGAACCAGGGAAACAACTGGAGACATTTCTGTGGTATTCAGGTGACTAAAATTCAAGCTAGAAAGACCAGCAGTTACCACACAGAAGTGAGAATCGGTGAAGGCCTACATACTGTCCCTACTAGGCTCCTGTGCATGTAGGAGTGTATGTATGTGCACACATATACACATAGAAGTGAGGGTATAGAGACATAGCAAAGCAGACAGAAAGGGACTGGGGGTGCGTTCCATACTCAAAAGATGCTTTTAAAGTCTCAGCTGGGAAACGTTAAAGGATTGACCAGTCACAACTTCACTTATTCCATTACAAAATCATGGTAACATTCACCAAGGGCCAGATCACATACTGAGCAGGGAGAAGGAGACAGGCAGATGGCACCACACATAGGATTTCCTGGCTTGGGGAGCATCTGGCTCCTCCCTGCTTCTGACAACCACCATATCCTACTTGGCCTTTACAGAGAATTGGCTAATGCTGGTTTACCTGAGGTACGTGGGCCATGTGGGGTGGATTGGTATATGCCGGTTGAACGTGAGAAGGATGGATGGTAAAGACGGTCTGTTGTGCTGTTGGGAAACTATTCTGTGGCGACTGTGTATTGGAGGCAGGTGTTATGGAAGGTGGGGTTGGTGCCAGCCCTGCGTGGTAAATGGCTGACTGCTGCTGTGGACTGGCCAGATGAAGAGCCTGGGCAGCCTGATGCTGATGGTGCTGCAAAGTAATGGAAAAGATCTGAGAGAAAAGCTTCTTTAGTGAGAAGACTTAGGATTATACAGCTTCATACATGAAAACAAACTCCCCCCGTGGCCCCGGGAAGTACAGGGAGAGAAGAACAAGAATGTGGGTGCCTTCTGTCAGACATTTTCTGGGGAGCTTAAGTCTGGCAGTTAACAAGTCCCAATCAAGCAGAGATCAGACATAAAATTATATACCAGGGAGCTAACAAACATGGCTAAAGAAGCAAGCAGGAAATCAATTCTTATACAAGCTTTTGGAATGAAATTAAAACCCCAAAAAACAATGAGCCAGGCATGGTGGTGCACACCTTTAGCCCCAGCACTTGGGAGGCAAAGGTAGGAGGAGTGGTGCGAGTTCAAGACCACCCTGAGACTCCATAGTGAAATCCAGGTCAGCCTGGGCTACAGCAAAACCTATCTTGAATAAACACACACACACACACACACACACACACGAACTTTCTTTGTGCTAAATTATTAACTTCTTATTTAATTAGATTTCCCACATTGTTTCCGGTACTATCCAATCACTGTGAGATATGGAGTTTAGTACACTTTGAAGGATCCCTGGTGCTGTAGGCAGCTGCCCTTGAGAAGGTGGCTGCACTGTTTTGACCCCATGGTACCTTGCATCTTGTGAGGACCAGACAGCAGATGTGTGCAGGCTGTACCGCTCCTTACCTGCACAGGACTGGGTGCAGGATGACTTCCACCATGCTGGCCTTGCTGCTGTGCAGTGGGTGTAGCTGAAGGCTGAGGATGTGGAGGATGTGGGTGCAGAGTGGCATTAGGGTGTGCATACTGTTGAGCGAGGGAGCCTGTGGAAACTGCAGTAAAAGGAAAAGGAACTTTAATGACAACTGTGGCCATTCTGTATGCTTCGTTCACTGAGCTTTCCCAGCCGTCACAATTTAATTCTTGCTACCATTCTCTGTATCTATTTAAACCACACACAGTCTTGAAAACAATGAAGAATAGTATTTTGTTTTGTTTTGTTTTAGTATTTTATTTTCATATCAGAGCTACATATATTATATTCACAATTAGCTTCAATTTACTTGAATTGTCCCTGGATTTCTGTAATGACACTTGAAACAACTCCAATAATGAAAGAACTCCAATAATCAGACTGATGCACATGAAGAGACAATCACATTTTTCCCCCCAAATAGTCACCATCTGGCTACCCTCACCATGCTACTACTCTGGAGCTGGTGCAAAGACAGGGATACACTGCTATCTTGGCCAATCATAAGCTGCTCTTCATTATCCTGTTCCCTACTGACAATCTACTTTGCTATAGAAAAAACCCCTGAAGATAAGAATGACCTGTGTAGAAAGAGTAACTACCTTCAAAAGGATGGGCCTGTTAAAATATTGATAAGCCGGGCATGGTGGCCCTTAATCCCAGTACTTGGGGCAGAGGTAATTAAGATTACTATGAATTTGGGGACAACAGGGTGAGTTCCAAGTCAGCCTGGGCTACAATGAGAGCCTACCTCAAACAACAACAATCATAAAGACAGAGACCCAGAGCCAATTCTTTATGTATATAATCTGGGACTGTACCCCAGTACAAAGAAAAGGAGATCAAGCACTAGGGTGTGTGCCTGAGCCTTGGCAAAACAGCAGTGTGATTATGGAAAGCCCAGGAAGGAGGTGTCTGTCCACTGCTCCCAGTGGCTCTGTGCACCACATTGGATAGATGTAACCCCGTGGTGTAAGCACAGAATGGAGCACTATCAAGTCACAGGCTTCTCTTAAGAAATGAACCCTATGATCCCTTCAAAGCCAAGCCCCCACACAGCAATGAGGCTGACAGTTTTCATATTCTTCAGGTATGTATGGGCCTGGCAGAAGAGAAGCAGGCACACTGAAGGGTCAACACTGAGGTTGCTGAGAGTGGCCAGTGTTGAGAACTGTGGTGCATTCTGCGCCTCAACGGTGTACAGAGGGCCAGGCATGGGAAGCAGTCCTAAAATGTGATGGTGCAAGGCCCAGCACTTCAGTACCAACAGCATGCTACGCAGAGGTCAAAATATCTTTTGTGAGGATGAGCAAGGAAGAAAGCCAGAGCTGGGATCACCTGTGCATCCACTGCCCAGGCCACAGCCATCACCAATGCTCCTCAATTTAGATGAAACAAAGCAGTACTGTCAGATACTTGCAAACTTTTCCAGACTGTAAGAGTCAACAAGAATGGTAACATCTTTAACAAGAAAACTGCAGGAGCAGCATCTCTGAAACTTTTTAACAGTAGTGACTGTTTTCTGGAAGCTATGACCTACCTTCTTGGGTGTGATAGTTTCACAAGTCTGGGCAAGCAGTCTCTTCATTCTAACTCATTGGTTTACTAAAGGTCTTTACTTTTCGTGTGTGTCTGTGTGTGTGTGTGTGTATTTTTTTTTTTCCTTCCGAGGTAGGGTCTCACTCTAGCCCAGGCTGACCTGGAATTCACTATGGAGTCTCAGGGTGGCCCTGAACTCATGTCAATCCTCCTACCTCTGCTTCCCGAGTGCTGGGATTAAAGGTGTGTGCCACCACACCCGGCTTCTTTATTATACTTCTTTTTTTTTTTTGGTTTTTCGAGGTAGGGTCTCACTCTGGTCCAGGCTAACCTGGAATTAACTCTGTCATCTCAGGGTGGCCTTGAACTCATGGCAATCCTCCTACCTCTGCCTCCCGAGTGCTGGGATTAAAGGCGTGCGCCACCACGCCCGGCTTATTATACTTCTAACATAACTTTTTTCAGGAAAGATCTTGCTATTACATAGCCCAGGTTTGAACTCCACATCCTCCTGCCTCAACCTTCCAAGTGAATAATAGGATTACAGACTTGCACTACCATCCCCAGCACGGTTCACAACTAGGTACCCCAAACTGCTTAGGAACTGACCTGATATAAAGCTGTAGTGGCTCATATCTATAGTCTCAGTTACTTAAGAGGCTGAGGATGGAGGATCACTTAAACCTAGGAGCTGAAGACCAGCCTAGGCAACATACAAGACTCTGATAAACAAAACAAAATTTAAGCCCTTATTATTATTCCCAAAAGCCTACATTTAAAACTTTACTTCATTTATTTTATTTTAAATTTATTTGTGTATGTATATACATGTTTGTGTGTGTATATAGTCTTTAAGAACTCTTGCCACTGCACACAGATCAGATGCATAAACTACTTTATGTGGGTGGCTGGGGAATTAAACCTGATCAGTCTCTGAGACATCTCCCCAGCCCCCAAACTTTTTTGTTTGTTTTGTTTTCTGAGGTAGGGTTTTGCTTTAGCCCAGGCTGATCTGGTATTCACTATGTATTCTCAGGCTGGCCTCGAACTTACAGTGATCCTCCTACTTTTGCCTCTTGAGTCCTGGTGGCATGAGCCACCATGCCCAGCAGCCTCCAAACTTTCATTTTTGAATAATTAAAAGAGCCATATGTAGCTAGGCTACTTTCTTTTCTTTTTAAAAAAACTAAAAGAAAATATTTGCAAAAGAGGCAGAAAGAAAGGGAGGGAGATAATGGACACACCAGAGCCTCTAGCCACTGCAAACAAACTCTAGATGCATGCACTACCTTGTGCATCTAGATTAGGTGAATCCTGGGGAATTGAACCCAGGTCCTTTGACTTCACAGGCAAATGCCTTAACTGCTAAGCCATCTCTCCACATTTAAATGTATAAGATCTTTCTATGTAACCGAGCATACCCTAAACTCCTAAGCTCTGTCAGGGCCCCTGCTTCAGCCTGTCAAGTAGGCAGGGCACACCATCTTGTCCAGCTCCATATTCATTTCTGAACAGTGCCTCTGTGGTGTTATCAGCTGTCCTCTAGCTCTGATATTTATGCACAGCAGACACTCACTGTAAGGAAACTCCATGAGGGACTTGCACAGGCTTTGTTCATAAAAATCTTAAACATAAATAAAGCCCATCACCTCCCTACCTTTAAACCAAATAATCTACAAGGCATTATTAAAACAAAATCAAGATGTATATATCACAAACTCCAAATAACACATTTTCAGGATGTTTAATTAGAAGAAACATTTTCCTTTGTTCATCTAGCTCATGTGAGTCTCCCTTGAATGTTGAAATGAACAGGGAAATTGTTAAAGTTACACTTGAATCACAAAAATACAATAAGGTCCCTTTTAAAGGACAGTGAAGAGTAATGACAAAGGAGGGCTGGAGAGATGGCTTAGTGGTTAAAGGACTTGCCTGCAAAGCCAAAGGACCTAGGATCGATTCCCTAGGACTCACATAAGCCAGATGCACAAGGTGGCACATGCATCTGTAGTTTGTTTGCAGTGGCTGGAGACCCTGGCGTGCCCATTCTCCCCCCTCCCTCTTTCTCTCAAATAAACAAATAATTATCTATACCTGCTAATTTGAAGAACTGATTCCAGGAAAAGTCTGAGCTGACCATTCATCAGCTAAACTAAATATTTACAAAACCTATCTAGCCAGGCGTGGTGGTACATGCCTTTAATTCCAGTACTTGGGAGGCAGAGGTAGGAGTTCTAGGCTACTCTGAGACTACATAGTGAATTCCAGGTCAACCTGGAGCAAAGATAAAGGACTGCCTCTTTGGGTCCCACTCTGTCCAGAAGTTTTTCGCTCAAAGTGTTCCTTGACATAAGCATTTAAAATTCTAAATATGCCATTGGTCAAATCCTTTTAACATTAACCATGCCCCACAAAGTTTCCTAGAGTATGATGTTAACAGAAGCAAATTCTGTCCACAAGGCATTGTGTTTAATTTGTAAAGGTCTTTGTCATTTTGGCCCTGGATGCTCAAGTCACTAGTGATTAGCAGCATTGCAAAACTTTACAATATAACAAAATACAATCCTCCAACTTTTAAGTGATGTAAAATTCCAAAAAAAGCGACATGAATGAAAGTTGAAAATTCAAGGAGGGAATAAAAAGCAATTTAACCAAACTGCAACAAGCTGTCTGTAAAATAATGGCAAAATTACAGCAAATAAAATTGCAAATAGTAGTCCAACTATTAGTTTCTTTACATAGTGATAATACTTAGGGGGCTGACTACAGATCTTATAGCTACTTACCATGGAAATGACTCTGCATCTACTAACGAGTAAGATGGTGAGGATAGCTACATGAGACCTCAAACAGTGTGGTTAAAAATCATCACTACACTTTACATATATTATCACAGACATGTTCCCTTTAATGCTGTACACAGACAGAAAGAGTCCCTTTTAAAGAGCATCCTTTAAATGATTGAGTTTATTGATTAATATACCCTGGGCACCAAATAATTATAAACTTATTTTTGAATATCAAGTCATGGCAAAAATAATGAAAATTTAAAGCACAAATTGCTCTTTAAATCTTAAATCTGGCATTTAACAGTCATCCACTACTTCAAAATTTAGTCTCTTTAACATAAGAATGTTAAACCTTCATGTTCTCTAGAACACAGTACTTCACTCAAAGCAACACAACACATTGGCTATATAAATTTCTACTGTCTAGCACATACTGCCTTATTTCAAAACAAAGCTCGCTTAGGAAAGTTCTTCCCAGCCCTCGCTCACTGTAGGGAGCAGAAAGACTAGTACCACTAGAGGCCATCTTCTGAAGGTTACTTGTCCTGCAAAAGAGTGCTAAGGAAATCCCAAATATGTGGTCACCTGAGTATATTAAGCCTCTAGTCATGTAAAGACAGGGAAGACAGAAATGATTGTCGACACCATTCCATCAAAATCTAGGCAAAGATATATTTCTTCTGTATCAGAATACAAAAAACAAAACTAGTATTTTTAAGTTTTATATGCTAAACTTGTGGCTTGACATAAAATTATATAATTAGCCAGGAAAGACTCCTGAATAAAGAATTTTTTTGTATTTTATTTTATCATTATCATTATTATTTTTGAGGTACGATCTGCTTTAGCCCAGGCTGACCTGAAATTCACTATGTAGTCTCTGCTGGCCTCAAACTCACAGTTACCCTCCCACCCCTACCTCCTCAGTAATGGGCCGGCTCTAAATAAGGAAACTGTTAGGCATTTCCCAAATAGTTACATGTTTGCTTGGTATACAAAAAGTACTTTCTGAAACAACTCAATTTTTCTTTTACTCCAGTTTCTTAAGCTGGATCATATTTTCTTTGGCAAGAGTTGGAATTACACTTAGCTCTTTATGACCTTCCCTCCTTTCTTCTTTCTTTCATGGTACTGTGAATAGAACCTATGGATTTGTCCATGCTAGACAAGCACTCTACCAATGAGCTATATCTGTAGACCTGATATACATTCTTTTAATGATTTTGTCTGGCACAAGAAAAATAACCATTTAACAAGTCGGCTCCCTTAACATGTATTCTTTAAAAAGTGTTTTTACTGTGCAATTAAAATTAGTATAAAAAACCCAACTCACTGGCAAAGTAGAAAGAAGGGCTTGTCTCCTTGTTGTATGGTAATTTGGGACATGCTGAATTTGGGAAACAGAAAGGTAAATTAGCCTTCTGAGGTGTGCATTCTCCTAATTTTCTGGAAAGGTCGATATATTTAGCAATATCTTTATACTCATGCATACATAATTCATTTTTCTATTCTACAAGAGACAACCAGCATTTTGAATAAATACTGCTACAGAATTTTCAAACACATTAAGCTGAACCAGAGGATACTGTTCTTCGTACTGAGGTATCAAGCTCCGCATGCTGACTTGCTTAAAATAAAGAGAATAAAACCATTATCTTATGTAAAACCACTGTCTGATAAAAGACTAACATGGCATTTCATTGTACAAGAACAATCTTGATATAAAGCAATTTACCCCAAATAAAGCAATATTTAAGCAAACTTAAGAGGCACATCATTTTTCAAAATAACAGAAATGTATCTGGCAGTTAACCTAAAAGTTTCTGACTATAATAACACAAGTATTTTTATCAGTTCTTATTAAAATACATCTACATAAAAATGTGTGTGTGTGTGTGTGTGTGTGTGTATGCGTGCACGTGTGCGCAGGGTGTGTGCGTGTATGAACACCTGCTAGAATACTTACAAAATTAATAGATGGTGGGTCAGGTAAAGAGATAATGGTATTTTATTTCTTCTTGCTTACTAGATTTGGTTTAACAAGTCTGTGTTAAATGACAAAACTTTAAAAAAGGAAAAATATATCCAGTCTTACTTCTCTAGGTGGCTAGTTAGGAAAGGATACATTAATTCCTTCTGCATTTACCATTACCACAGTAGCAAACTGGAAAACTAGGTGTGAGGACTTATTAGGACAGCAGAGACAATGAAAGAAGGTTTTGTTAAACAATCTTCTCGAAGAGTGAGTACCAGGTCAACTATTATTTAGAAAGTACATATCTTCTAGTATAACAATTAATTATTGGCTAATCTGTAAGTACATTTAGGTTAAATACACCAAAAAATACGAAGCCCACACCATTCTGCAGTTAGAAGCAGTACTTTATATCCTGAAGGCCTTTGCTTTGACCAGGCCATTAATGAATGACAAAAAGATGACATAGAATTGGCACCAGCATATAGGTGCATAGGACTAAATTAATTATGTAATTAACTTGCAAGCAAAGAGAGACAGAAGAGAGAAAGAGATGGGCACACCAAAGCCTGTAACTGCTGCAAACTTAATCCAGATGCATGCGCAACTTTTATGTATCTGCTTTTATGTGGGTACTGGGAAATCAAATCTGGATTGTTAGGCTTTGTAGGCAAGCACCTTAACCACTGAGCAATCTTTCCAGTCCCCTAAAATTTTTTTCAATATATTTTATTTATTTATTTATTTGACAGAGAAAGAGAGAATGAGAATGGGTGCGTCAGGGCCTCCAGCCACTGCAAATGAACTTCAGATGCATGCGCCCCCTTGTGTATCTGGCTTACATGGGTGGGTCCTAGAGCATCGAACCAGGATCCTTTGGCTTTGCAGGCAAACACCTTAACTGCTAAGCCATCTCTCCAGCCCTAATTTTTTTTTTTTTTTTGAATCTACACAAGTTTAGCTTGGAAGCAAACAGAATTCAAGAATTTCATTTCTTTGGGAATATAAAATACACATTTTTAAGTGAGATGAGTATGGAATTAGCATTTCTATGTACTAGTCTCACTTTGTATTGAAGAATTCACTTTAGCAGATTCTATGATGGCAAGGAACAAAATACATCACTTCCTAGTATGCTTTTCAGGACTTGCAACTATCCTAAGTGAATCCTGATGAGTCAGCAACAAGCATCCTACCTGCACAGCCTTGACCCAGCCCAGGGAGCCATGGTGGCACATGCTATGGAACAAGGCTCTGCTCAACAGCACAATGCTGCTAGCATGGCTCAGAAGCACTGGCAAGTAAGTAGCTGTTCTTTAAAAGCAATGGGAATTTTAGCTCCAAAGTTTCAGATCTTATCCCAATGGGAGTATTCCAGAAAAAAAAAAGGAGGAAAGAGATTTTTTTCCCACTTGTCAAATCATCATGTAGTCACCAGAAATGTCTATAAACAATCATAATGAACTTTTCACCTAAGCTTCTAGCAAACTGGAAAATTACAGAAATGTATACAAATTGAAGCAAAGCCTTTTCATACCAACACAATCAAAATAATAAACCAAACCAGCCTGTCAATTTATCAACTGAATTACAGATGGTATTTGAGGGGAGAGGGAAGAAGGGAGTAAGAAAGATGCAAGGAGGGAGAATGAGAATGGATACCCCCAGGGCCTTTTGCAGCTGCAAACAATCTCCAGAGGCATGTGCCACTTTGTGTGTCTGGATTTACATGGGTACTAGGGAATTGAACCCAGTCCGGCTTTGCAAGCAAGTGCCTTTAAATGCTGGGCCAGCTCTAGTTCTGCTTTTATTTTATTATTATTATTATTTTTTTTTTTTTGAGAAGGGCTTTTGCTATGTATCCCAGGCTAGCCTCTAAGGTCTTTTTTCCTGGTGTGCTAAGGCTAAGATTTCAGGTATAGGTTAACATGACAGGCCAACAGATAGGCTTCTTGAAACAAATATTTTCTAAAACATAGTAATTATGCTATTCTTTAAACTGTCTAATCAATAGTAATAATAAACCCTTAAGTAGAAAGAGCAGACTTAAGTACTTTAGAATTATTATTATTATTATTTTTGGTTTTTTGAAATAGGGTCTCACTGGAGCCCAGGATGACCTGGAATTCACTATGTATTCTCAGGGTGATCCTCCTACCTCTGCCTCCCTAGTGCTGGGACTAACATGTACCACCACACCTGGCGAAGATATTTTTATTTTCATTATTATATTTTATTTATTTGAGAGCAACAGACAGAAGAGACAGAGAGAGAGACAGAGAGAGACAGAGAATGGGCACGCCAGGGCCTCTACCCACTGCAAACGAACTCCAGATGCATGTGCCACCTTGTGCATGGCTTACGTGGGTACTGGGGAACTGAGCCTCAAACCAGGGTCCTTGGGCTTCACAGGCAAGCGCTTAACCGCTAAGCCATCTCTCCAGCCCGAAAAGAAGATACTTTTAATTGCACAAATTCCACCTGTTAGTGAAGGTGACAGGAGTGTACATGTACATGAGTATACAAAGCACACACTGTGTTATAGATGCTGGAAAAATGAACGTTAAAATTATCACATATTTCTACAAAAAGGATAGAGAGGGTATGGAAAACTGTACTATTCTTCTGTTTGTTTGTTTTTCCAACGTAGGGTCTTGCTCTAGCCCAGGCTGACCTGGAATTCACTATGTAGTCCCAGGCTGGCCTTGAACTCACAGCAATCCTCCTACCTCAGCCTCTCAAGTGCTGAGATTAAAGGCATGCACCACCACACCCTGCAAAAATTATGTTTTAAGGATGTGTTCGCTAAAAACCTGTGACTCAACTGCCCTTATAAATAAATGTTAACTCATGATATCAAAAAGAGAGGAAAATTTTCACATCCTCTAATGATTTAAAGCAGACTGAAAACAAAATGCTTACGTAGTTGAGACAACTGTACATTCTCATCACAGTATAAGTAAACCCAAATTATCTTCTACTTCAAAGAGTTGAACTGTCAACAGGGAAAATAATTATGATGCTAGTTTGGTTCTGAATGTCTCTGAGAACTCCTGTGTTGTCATTTAAAGCTCGTACTAATTGAAGGTATATGTGTAAAGTATAATACAGGTAATCCACTAAAACTACATTTTAAGATACATGGAAATTTTATTTTAACTTTCAACACCGAGTAATATGTTATCGTGTTTTCAATTTTTAAAAAATTTATTTTATTTGACAGAAAGACAGAAAGGGCATACCAAGACTTTCAGCCACTGTAAATGAACTCCGGATATATGAACCACCTTGGCCAGCTGGCTTATGTGGATGCTGGGGAATTGAACCTAGGTTCTTTGGCTTGGCAGGCAAACACCTTAACCAATAAGCCATCTCTCCAGCCCTAATGTATTAATTTAGTACATTATATTGACCTACAAAAACTTTCTGGACACAAAACTAAACAGATAGTTTATTGAAATTATTTTTCCCAATACTATTTAACTTTAAATAGTTTATTTTTATTTATTTGTGAGAGAAAGAGAATAGGTATACCAGGCCCACTAACCACTACAAACTCCAGATGTATATATCAACACATGCATCTGGCTTACATGGATACTGGGGAATCAAAGGTGGGTCCTTAGGCTTTGCAGGCAAGCACCTTAACTTCTAAATCAGCACCTATTTAATTTTCTATAAAATTCTTTTTTTTTTTTTGAGGTAGGGTTTCACTCTAGCCTAGGCTGACCTGGAATTCACTATGCATTCTCAGGGTGTTCTTGAACTCACAGGGATCCTCCTACCTCTGCCTCCCAAGTGCTGGGATTAAAGGCGTGCGCCACCACGCCTGGCTTTCTTTTTCATTTTACCATCGCTCATGCTGATATTCAAAATGTGAATTGTGTCTAAAATAGGGATCCTAGAGAACTGAAGGGTTAGCTCAGGGATGGAGAGCTTGTTTAGCATATGTAAGACCCTGGATTCAGTCCTCAGCGCCAGCAAGTAAAATGTTATTAAAATTCCAACCACTTACAATAGAGTGGTGTATATGCATATTATTATTTCAAAAAATAATATATATATATATATATATATATATATATATATATATATATACACACACACACACACATACATACATACATACATATACATACATACCTGTGAGTAAAGAAGCATAATTTTTTTCCCCCGCTGAGGTAAGAGTCTTGCTCTAGCCCAGACTGACCTGGCATTCACTATGTAGTTATCAAGCTGGCCTCAAACTCAGTGATCCTCCTATCACAGCCTCCCAAGTGCTGGGATTAAAGATGTATGCCACCATGCCCAGCTAAGGAACTTGTTTTTTTTATGCTGAGAGTACTATTCAGCTTTCATGATGGTAAGCATTTTCATATAATAAGCCTTAGGCAAATTAAATCAAATGATGAGTAAGAACAGATGCTGTTATTACTTACATCATATTTTATAGGGTATATTTTGTATGTGTGCATGTGTATAAGTGTACCTGTGGACGCCATGTACCCTTTTATATTGCTTTCCTCTTTATTTTTACTGAGACAGGGTCTCTCATTTGAACCAAGAGCTAGCCAGTTCATCTAGTCTAGCTAGCCAGCATGCCCCATGGATCCCATGTCCCACTTTCCAAGTGTTGGGATTATAGAAGGGCTACCACATGGGTACTGAGAATCCTAACTCTGATTCTCACATGATTCTCTGATTCTAGCATGGAAACACTTCAAGCACTGAACCACTGCCTCCATCCAATCTCTACATGATTACATGTTAAAGTAAAATAGAGGAATTACAGGGACAGAAGTAGAAATTGCTAATACTTTTAAGTCAGCTTAGAGGTAGATAGCTTTTTGTCTTTATTTAAAATCTTGACTTCAATTTCTCAAAATGCCAGGTTATCCTTATTTATTTATTTGTAAGCAGAAAGGGACAGAGAAAAGACAAAATAAGAATGGATGTGCAGGGCCTCTAGCCACTGCAAACAAACTCCAGATGCATGCGCTACTTTATGCATCTGGCTTTACATGGGTAGTGGAGGAAATGAAACCCAAGTTAGGCTTTGCAGCCAAGTGCCTGAGCCATCATCTCTCCAGCCCTGGTTTGTTTTCTGAAGGAGGCTCTTCTACTCCTGGCCTAAATGATCCTCCCACTTTAGATTCACCAGTAGCTGATATTGCAGACTCACACCATCACACCTAGCTCAAGCTATTAAATTATTTTTTGCTTGTGTTTATATAGTGGTGTGTGTGTGTGTGAGAGAGATGGGTGGGGGAGAGATGTTTGTAGGGTACTCAAGCAAGTGCCCCATGCACTTGCCTGTGGTGGCTAGACAGAATGCTGGGTGTCCTGCTTCACTGCTCTTCTACCTGTCCTTAATTGAGCTTCTCTCTCTCTCTCTCTCTTTCTTTTTTTTTGAGGTAGGGTCTCACTCTAGTCCAGGCTGACCTAGAATTCACTATGTAGTCTCAGGGTGGCCTCAAACTCAAGGTGATCCTCCTATTTCTGCCTCCCAAGTGCTGGGATTAAAGGCGTGCGTCACCACACCCAGCGAGCTTGAGTCTCTTAATGATCCCAGAGCTTAGGATTTTTATATGACCTCCTATATCTCCCAAGTCTCTGCTCCCCACTATATTCCTTTTAAAAAAAAATTTTTTTTTTCTTGTTTTTTGAGGTAGGGTCTCACTCTGGTCCAGGCTGACCTGGAATTAACTATGTAGTCTCAGGGTGGCCTTGAACTCATGGTGATCCTTCTACCTCTGCTTCCCGAATGCTGGGATTAAAGGTGTGTGCCACCACGCCTGGGTTTTTTGCTCCCCACTATAGAACTGAGGTTACAGATTAGGCCAGCTGGTTACGTGAGTCCTGGAGATCCAACTCAAGAGCTTCTAAGGCCTCCTTAAGCCCTCATGCTTGCACTTCCGTGCTCTTAATGCTGAACCATTTCTCCATTCTTAAGCAGAATATCTTTACAGAACTTAAAAGAAATTAATAATAAACATAGACAGTGAAAAAGACAAACTTTCGTACCATACATTGCATGTGTCTGCTCATGAGCTCCGTACTGAGTTGCTGAAGAAGACACTAAACCAGGCTGGGCATGTGCTGGTGGGGCCATCATTCTAGCATTACCCTGTATGACAGGACTATAGACATGAGGATGCTGCATGCAAACAAAAATACAGGAAAAATATTAAAATACAAAAAGGAGCCAAGCAGATTTTAGTTAAGATTATTAGCCACAGATTCTAGAAACTGCAAATTCAAATGCCCCCTCTTGGCTACTTTTAAAATTCTTACACATCTAACTTTTACATGTATGTTAAAAAGACCAAGTCCTTAGCAATCTATTTGGGCTATCACACAAAGAAAAACAAAACAAGGGAGGGAATCACCATGGGATATTATTTATAATTATGGAAGTTGTCAATAAAGAAAAGAAAAAAACCTATTAGATAATTCATTATTTTTTAAAAAGCAAAAAAAAAATACTTTCACTATATTAACAGATAATGAAATGGTTTTTTAAAAAGAATCAAAACTAAGGCTCAGGCCCTATGAACCTTACCTGAGACTGATAATGTGGCACATGTTGAACTAGGGGCTGGTTTGGAAACTGCTGAGGACTGTAGGCAACATACTGAGTGGAGTAAGCTGGTGGGGTGGCAACAATGGGTGGACCTGCTGCAGAGGCTGGATGCATCATGGTGCTCTGATGATGCTGGTCTTGCCGCTGCTGGGGCATATTTGGTACTGCAAAGAAAAACAAATTAAGACACTGATAGAAAGCAGTCTTCATAATATGATACACATGGTCTATAAAGCTTTGTGTATGTATTTGGACCCTGCTGCCTGCCTCTCCAAAGCTAATACCACTCCCACGCTTAGAGCCACTCTGGGCTGTTGTCATATCACACAGGCTATTTCTCAACCTCAAACCTAGTCCCCAACTGCTAGCCAGAAGTGTGATTCATCCTTCAGGGTTTAGCTTCAATGAACTTTCCTCAGAGAAAACCTTGAACTTGGTCAAATCTCTGTGATACATGGAGCACTGCCCCTAATGACCTTTTCCTTTGTCCAGCAAATCAATTGACATACTTGTTTACTTTTCATCTGGACCAAAAGAACTGGGGACAGGGCAGGGGTGGGGATAAGCATGTATACTGTCTCATACCCCAAAGCATGGCACTTACTGAAGAAGGCACTGCATTCATTTAGAAAGACAAAAGTATAGATGATTAAAAAAAACTAATATAATTTCGGCAACCACCATTGAATACTTATTATCACACTTGTTGCTACTTTTGAACTGCAGTTCTGGAGATGTAACCTAGGGCAACTTGACTGCTAGATAAGAACCCAAGTCCAACCTCTCAGCATTAAAAATAAATAAATAAATAAATAAAAATCCTTCTGCCAAGTAGGGGCATGGCAACACATGACTTTACTGCTAGCACTAGGGAGGCTAAGACAGGACGACTGGAAGTTAGAAACCAGCCGGGGGCTGTATAGAGGGAGTTCCAGATCACCCTTGGAGAAAGTAAGATATTCCACCAGGGTTTCCTCTCTGGTCTAACTGGTCCTCCTAGCATCCCTTACATTCCCTGTGTTTCTTCCTCCAGTAGCTACACAGAACCTTCCATTGTCAGAGAAGTGCTGAAGGACTTTAATGTCACCCTAAGTTACAGAGCAAGTTCAAAGCATGCCTGGGATACAGAAAAACCTGGTTCAAAAACAAAAGCCCAAAGAAAAAGTCAAGGGCCAGTGAGACGGCTCAGTGGTTAAGGTGCTTGCCTGCAAAGCCAACGAACCCAGGTTTGATTCCCCAGTGCCCACGTAAGCCAGATGCACAAGGTGGCACGTGTGTCGGAATGCATCTGCAGTGGCTACAGGCCCTGGAATGCCCATTCTCTCTAAATCTGCCCCACTTTCCCTTGTGCTCATTACTTCCTTGACTTCAGGAAGATCTCAAATGCAACTCCACCTGCCTCACAGGATGCACACAAAGTAACTGCAGTTCACAGCAAGGGGACAAAGAGGTGGCTTTAGAAAAAGACCCCAGTAAAGATTGTCCCTATAATCCATGGTTGAATTTCAGACTTTGGCTCATATGAAGACTTAAAATACCTTTATTTGACACCTCAATTGACAGCCCAAGCTTAATAAAAAAAAAAAAAAAAAACTGATCCAACTGCACCAATCCTTCATTATCTACTACTACTTTACAAGCACTACAGGGTATATTATATTACTTTAAACATCACTTAGGAACACATTGAAACTCAGATAGTGGCAAAAATAAAAGATGGAAGAAGCTATATTTAAATGAGAAAGGGTTGAAAAGACTGACGCAAAAGACGACACTGAAACAACAAGCTGAAGAACTGGGGAGATGAAGCAGTGGATAAAGGCTTTGCTGCTCAAGCCCAAGTACCGAAGTCAGTGCCAGATCCAACATAAAAAGGAGGGAAGCGGGGCTGGAGAAATGGCTTAGCAATTAAGCACTTGCCTGTGAAGCCTAAGGACCCCGGTTCGAGGCTTGATTCCCCAGGACCCACATTAGCCAGATGCACAAGGGGGCGCACGCAGCTGGAGTTTGTCTGCAGTGGCTGGAGGCCCTGGCACGCCCATTCTATGTCTTTCTCTCTATCTGCCTCTTTCTCTCTCTCTCTGTCCCTCTCAAATAAATAAACAAAAATATTTAAAAAAAAAAAAAAAAAGGAGGGAAGCGGGCTAGAGAGATGCTTTAGTGGTTAAGGAACTTGCCTACAACAAAGGACCCAGGTTCAATTCCCTAGAATACATGTAAGCCAGATGCACAGGTGGTGCATACATCTGGAGTTCGTTTGTAATAATAGCTAGAGGCCCATTCTTTCTCTCTTAAGTAAATAAATTTAAAGACTGAGGAGGTGAGGCAGACTTCTTTAATGCAAGCACCCAGTTGGCTGGGATGGAAGGTGGACACAGAATTTCTGTGGAAACTGTTGGTGAACACAGCAGAGAGTAACAATCGCCAGGCGTGGTGGCACATGCCTTCAATCCCAGCACTTGGGAGGCAGAGGTAAGAGGATTGTCTTGAGTTTGAGGTCACCCTGAGACTACAGAGTGAATTCCAGGTCAGCCTGGGCTAGAGTGAGATCCTACCTCAAAAAACAAAACAACAACAACAACAAGAAAAAAAGAGTAACAATACCAGAATGAGGTCAAGCAAACTCCTGCCTCTCAAATGAGGAGGAACAGTGAGGATAAATTCAAATGTTGTCCTTTGACCAACACACACA
Source organism: Jaculus jaculus (assembly GCF_020740685.1). Classification (NCBI taxonomy): domain Eukaryota; kingdom Metazoa; phylum Chordata; class Mammalia; order Rodentia; family Dipodidae; genus Jaculus; species Jaculus jaculus. The sequence goes on from NC_059114.1 coordinate 23,213,379, forward strand.
CATTTCTTTCATTTTATTTATTTATTTATTATTTTTCCAGGTAGGGTCTCATCCAGGCTGATCTGGAACTCACTGTATAACCCAGGTTAGCCACAAACTCACAACAATCCTCTTGCTTCTACATTCCCAGTGCTAGGATAAAAGGTGTATAACCTTGCACTTAGCTGTAACTATGTATGTATGTATGTATGCATGCATGCATGCATGCATATGTGTATATATATGGCATAACCATTTTCCAGTTTTCTCTCTATACCTCTTCTCTTTATCTCTCCCTGCTCACAAATAAATTTTTAAAAGTTTTTAACTTATATTTGAAAGGGGAGGGAGGGAGGCAGATAAGAGACAGAATGGGTGTGCCAGGGCCTTCAGCTGCAGCAAACGAACTCGAAAGTGCCACCTTGTGCATCTGGTGTACGTGGGGACTGGGAAATTGAACCTGGGTCCTTTAGCTTTGCAGACAAGTGCCTTAACCACAAAGCCATCTCCCCAGCTCTCCCCTACTTTTTTTTTTTTTTAAACATTACATGTCATTGCCAAGGCTCTTGATTTCCCACTAGGAATAAATAAAACCCTATTGCTGAAGAGTCCACATGCTTAGGCTGCAAGGTCACTGAGATCAAAGTGGACCTGAGCTGTAAGCCTCCTCCCTGTAGACCAGCTGACAGAAAACTGGAAGGAAAAAACAATGCTGCATGCAGCCCTTATCAGCATTGCAGATAAAGAACAGTGGACATCACAAGCCTTAAGTTTGGCTAGCTAGGACAAATGAGCCAATGAGTGCAATAGCGGCATGTCTTTTGTGGAGGAAACCAACCGCTTACTAAATCGGACAGGAGACTTGCTCCATGGGAGGGAATACATACCTATGGCAGAGGAGTTCATGAACCCTAGGGGTGTTTTAACACCTACTGGTGTCTGGCTAAATGTGTATATTATGCTCACCAAACTGCCCAGTAGGCACTTCCCTTAACATTCATACTCATATACAAATGCTACTCTGACTTTTGGGTTAGAGAATCTTTTCTTCAGATGGTGGTGACCTCTGAGATGACTCAAAAGGCACCATAGTGCTGAAAAGAAGTGACAGAGTATTCAGCATGGAAACGTATCTATCACACTCTTCAAGGCTTTCAGGGTCCATTGTGGAACAGGTGGTAGAAAGAATGTAAGGGAAGGACTGCTTACAATGCAATAGTCCGGACACAAAATGGCCTGGTTATACATGACCTCACAATGTCTGGTATTACCTACACAGGATCCTCATAATAGGAGGAAAAAGATGATGATATCAAAATAAGAGACACTATTGATGGAGAGTGGATCTTTTTATTTTTCTCAAGGAAGAGTCTCACTCTAGCTCAGGCTGACTTGGAATCCACTATGTAGTCTCAGGTTGGCCTTGAACTCATGACAATCCTCCTACCTCTGCCTCCCAAGTGCTGGGATTAAAGGTGTTCACCACACCATCCGGCTTGAGAGTGGATTTATGAAGGGAAAAGTGAGGGAAGGGAGAGAATTATCTTGTTTTATTGTCTATAAGTATGAAAGTTATCAATAAAAAAAAAAAAGAGTTGGGCTGGAGAGATGGCTTAGTGGTTAAGTTGCTTGCCCGCAAAGCCAGAGGACCTCGGTAAAATACCCCAGGACCCATGTAAGCCAGGTGCACAAGGTGGTGCATGAAACTGGCGTTCATTTGCAGTGGCTGGAAGCCCTGGAGTGCCCATTCTCTCTTTCTTTCTCTCTCTCTACCTCTTTCCCTCTCTTAAATAAATAAATTTAAAAAAAAAAGTGTTAAGGGCTAGAGATATGGTTAGTGGTTAAGGGGCTTCCTGAGGAGCCTAAGAACTCAAGTTGGAATCTTCTGGTCCCAGTAGCCAGATGCACATTGACACACACATCTGGAGTTCATTCCCAGCAACTGAAGACCCAGGCAGACCAATTCTTTCTCTCTTCTTCTGCCCCTCCTACTCAAAATAAATAAATTTTTAAAAAGTTAAAAAGGAAATTAGCTAGGCATCATGGTACATGCCTTTAATCCCAGCATTCAGAAGGCTGAGAGGTAGGAGGATCACAGTGAGGTCACCCTGAGAATACATAGTGGATTCCAGGTCAGTCTGGGCTGGAGCAAGATTCTACCTTAGAGAAAGGGGGGGTGGGGAGGAAGGAGGGAAGGAGGGAGGGAGGGAGGAAAGAAGGAGAGAAAATAAAATATCAGCTGAAATGTGGCTCAGGTGGTAGAAAGCTTGCTTGGTTCTCTCTTTCTCTCTCTCTCAAATAAATAATAAAAAAACAAAAATATTTTTAAAAATTAGGGCTGGAGAGATGGCTTAGCGGTTAAGCGCTTGCCCGTGAAGACTAAGGACCCCAGTTTGAGGCTTGATTCCCCAGGACCCAAGTTAGCCAGATGCACAAAGGGGCACATGCGTCTGGAGTTTGTTTTCAGTGGCTGGAGGCCCTGGCGTGCCCATCCTCTCTCTCTCTGTCACTCTCAAATAAATAATAATAAAAAAATACTTTAGGAAGGTTGCTTGGAATGCACAAGTTCCTCAGTTTGATCCCAAGCACTACTAGGTTTAGTAGCTCACCCCTATAATGCCATAGGAGGTGGAGGCACCATCATCTACATAGTGAGTTCCAACCCAGCCTGTTTCCAAATACCAATCACCAGAAGACTTGTGGGTAGACCAGCAGCTAATAATCTTTAGCAAAATTAACCAAGAAAAATGGGGAAGACACAAGTCATCAGTACTGAAAAGGGAGTGGAGAGCATTACTACAGATCCATCTAAATGTCAGAGATGAGGGGAAAAAAGATGGCTTAGTGGTCAAGATGCTTGCCTGCAAAACCTAATTACCTGGGTTTAATTCTCCAGTAACCACATAAAGCCAGATGCACAAAGGTGATACATGCACCTGGAGTTTGTTTATAGTGGCTAGAGGCCCTTATGACCATTCACTCTGTCTCTTCTCTCTCTCTGCTTGTATATAAATAACCATATTTAAAAGTAAACAAATAAATGCCGGAGATGGCTCAATGGTTAAAGGCACTTGCTAGCAAAGCTTGCTGAAGTCAGGTTCGATTCCCAAGTACATACATGAAGCCAGATGTACAAAGTTACAAATGTATCTGGAGTTTTTTTTAGTTATTATTTTTTGTTGTTCGAAGTAGGGTCTCACTCTAGCCCAGGCTAACCTGGAATTCACTATGGAGTCTCAGGGTGACCTCGAACTCATGGTGATCCTCCTACCTCTGCCTCCCAAGTGCTGGGATTAAAGGCAAGCACCATCACACCTGATGGTTTGTTTATAGTGACAAGAGGCCTCAGCAGGTCTACACACTCTCAAATTATCAAGGCTAGAGAGCTGGCTCAGGGGTTAAAGGCAATTGCTTGAAAAACCTGATGTCCCAGGTTTGATTTCCCAGTATCCCTAGGGACAAAGTGATGCATGTGTCTGGAATCCTTTTGCAGTGGCAGGTGGCCCTATCCTGCCCATCCTCACTCTAATTAAAAAAAATTATATGGGGCTGGAGAGATGGCTTAGCAGTTAAGCGCTTGCCTGTGAAGCCTAAGGACCCGGGACCCACATTAGCCAGATACACAAAAGGGCACATGCATCTGGAATTTGTTTGCAGTGTCTGGAGGCTGACGCGCCCATTCTCTCTCTCTTTCTATCTGCCCCTTTCTCTCTCTGTTACTCTCAAATAAATAAAAAAAAAATTAAAAAACAAAGACAAAAACAGGGCTGAAGAGATGGCTTGCTGGTTAAAGTACTTGCCTGAGAACCCTAAGAACCCAAGTTCGATTCCTCAGTGCCCACAAAGCCAGATGTACAAGGTGGTACATGCCTCTGGAGTTCCATTTGCAGTGGCTAGAGACCCTGGCATGCCCATTCTCTCCATAAGCCTCTTTTCTCCCTTCCTCTTTCTCCACCCCCTCAAATAAAATAAATGGTTAAAAAAGGACAAAAAAAAAAAAAAAAAAGTAAAGCCACACACAAAAAAAAAAAGCACATAGGGAATTGTGTCAAATGTGTTTGTGTCCTTAGGCAAAGCACTTATTATTATTATTGATGTAGGGTCTCACTAGCTCAGGCTGACCTGGAATTCACCCTGCAGTCTCAGGGTAGCCTCGAACTCATGGTGATCCTCCTGCTTCTGCCTCCTACGTGCTGGCATTGAAGGGTGTGCCACCACGCCTGGGTTCACTTATTACTTTTTGACCAACTCTTCTTTCTTTTGGAACAATGAATTCTTCTATACGTATGTACATATGAATACAAGCTGAAGGCCTCTTCATCCTGGAGTTACCTCCACATGCTGATGACTATTTTTTTTTTTTAAGTTCAATGTGCACACTTGAAACTTGAATGTCCATTCCAACTTTTATTTTATTTTTATTTTTTGTTCATTTTTAAAAATTTATTTGAGAGCGACAGACACAGAGAGAAAGACAGATAGAGGGAGAGAGAGAGAATGGGCACGCCAGGGCTTCCAGTCACTGCAAAGGAACTCCAGATGCGTGCGCCCCCTTGTGCATCTATCTGGCTAACGTGGGACCTGGGGAACCAAGCCTCGAACCGGGGTCCTTAGGCTTCACAGGCAAGCGCTTAACCGCTAAGCCATCTCTCCAGCCCCCATTCCAACTTTTATATAAAATTTAAAAAAAAATTTTTTTGAGGTAGGGTTGCACTCTAGCCTAGGCTGACCAGGAATTCACTATGTAGTTTCAGGATGGCCTCGAACTCACGGCGATCCTCCTACCTCTACCTCCCACGTGCTGGGATTAAAGGTGTGAGCCAGCATGCCCAGCAAAAGATAAGAAATTTAAAAATAGTTTTTCACCTGTAGAAAAAGAACTAATGGAGCATCTTGAAATTGGTCTCAGAGAAAAACCATGGTGTGTGTTATGGTCAATTAACTATTAAAGTGATTGTAAGTTATCTGTATTTAGCAGAGTATTTTCATCCTGAGAGATCTGAGCTGAATTTGAAAATTATTAATAAGTTATGTTGGGAAGATTTAACTCAATGAAGTAATTATTTGCTGTGAAAGAAACAAACATTGAATTACTAAACAAAGATAGTACAGTATTTTTTAAAAATTTATTTATTTATTTGAGAGAGAAGGAGGTAGACAGTGAGAGAGAATGGGTACACCAGGGCCTCCAGCTATAGTAAACAAACTCCAGATACAGGCGCCCCTTGTGAATCTGGCTCACGTGGGTCCTGGAGAATCGAACCCAGATCCTTTCACTTGACAGGGAAGTACCTTAACTGCTACACAATCTCTCTAGCACCCCCCTTTTTAAAATGAAGCTCCTGGGCTGGAGAGATGGCTTAGCGGTTAAGCGCTTGCCTGTGAAGCCGAAGGACCCCGGTTTGAGGCTCGGTTCCCCAGGTCCCACGTTAGCCAGATGCACAAGGGGGCACACGCATCTGGAGTTCGTTTGCAGTGGCTGGAAGCCCTGGCGCGCCCATTCTCTCTCTCTCTCCCTCTATCTGTCTTTCTCTCTATGTCTGTCACTCTCAAATAAAAAAAAATTAAAAAATGAACAAAAAAAAAATTTAAAATGAAGCTCCTGAGAATATACCCAACTGAAGCATTTCAATTCACTTGAATGAGAAAAGTTGTTTAGTATAAACAGCCCAAGAAGACACTAACCTCAGAGTTTAGTCATTTACCAAGGCACACGTTGTACAACGTACAGTGCTGAAAACATTAAATGTGACTTTTGAAAGAAAAAAAAAAAAAACAAGCAAATAAACAAACAAAAAAAGACAAAGGCAGCCGGGTGTGGTGGCACATGCCTTTAATCCCAGCACTTGGGAGGCAGAGGTAGGAGGATTGCTGTGAGTTCGAGGCCACCCTGAGACTCCATAGTGAATTCCAGGTCAGCCTGGGCTAGAGAGAGACCTTATCTCAAAAAACAAAAAAAAGGCAATGATTCAAAAATATTTGTCCCATTAAGATGGTGGCATAGGAACCATGCCAAAGCAGCCTAGGGGAGAAAAAAAAAATAGCAAAATACAATATTCTACTAAAAAGTGAGTTGTATAAGAAATTACCAATGAAGCAGAGAAGTAGGAGAGATCCAGAGCACACAGAGACACACATGGGCAGGCAGAAGCGGTGGCACCAGGTCCACTGGGCCACAGCTGCAAGGCTCGGCTTGAGCCACAAGAAAAGCCAGGTGAAATAGTACCAAGCAGTACACATAGTACCCAACAGCACCAGTGACCAGAGCAGTGATCCAGCAACTCAGCCAGTCTACTTAAACCCGCAATGCACCGAAGAGGGTCCCAAGCAGAAGCGCAGCATAACTGAGACCAAAATCATCCCAAAAGGTTCACTGAGATTATACCAGGTCAGTACCGTCAAATGAACCTGGTATATAGGCTTGAATCGGAAGTGCTAATTGCACCTTTCATATCAGCATAAAATATATGTTAAATCTGATGAATGGTTGGATTTGCCATTCTTAAATAAGCTATATTTGGGGCTTGTCATTAGTTTCTTCCTGATTTATAGTGGCTTTTGTTTCCTCTTCTGTTGCTCATTAAGGAAGGGTCTCACGTGGTCACAAGCTGACTTGGAACCCTCAACAGACCAGAAATCTTAGCATCCTAGTTGGCAGGATTAAGGGTGTGGGGCAAAACACATCCTAAGGGACTGTGACTTTGTTAGAGAATCTGGTTGTCATAATACCTACTCTTACATAAAAACTCTGTGCTGTTTTTCATTGAATGTGTACATTGTTTAGTCTGTCTGTATTTTGTTTAGTGTGTACATTGTTTAGTCTGCTTGTATTTTGTTCCACTCAGTCTACTTGAAAACTCTCATAGCAGACAAACCCAACATCAAGGGCCACTTTTGTAGATACTATGAGAGCCTTAAGAGCCACACCTAGAACCTTAAGCTCCTACCCTGAAGATGTATATCATCAAAATGATTGATACAACTAATAATAGTGCAGCTAACTAGAAAATCCAAGCATTAAATTAATCCAAGATGAAAGCACAAGAAACACCAAAAATCAAGACAATATAAATTTGCCAAAAATTATTAATGCATCAGAAATGACCTCCAGTGAGAATGAGTTAGAGGAAATGCCTGAGAAAGATTTCAAAAGAATGATTATAAATATGCTCAAAGAAGTCAAAGAGGAAATCAAAGGAATTAAAGATGAAATCAAACAAGACACAGGAAACCAATTTAATGAAATAAAGATGTCAATACAAGACATAAATAAGGAAATAGAAATAATAAAGAAAAACCAGTCAGAATTACTAGCAATGAAGAACATGGTCAATGAAATAAACAACTCTGTATAAAATCACACCAGTAGAATGGATGAAGGAGAGGACAGAATAGCTAATCTAGAAGACCAGGTGGCAGATCTAATACAGTCAAACAAAGAGAAAGACAAACTAATAGGAAAGCATGAATGGGAATTTCAAGATATTCAGGACAATATTAAAACCTCTCTTTGCCATATTATAATTAAACTACCAAACATACAAACCAAAGAAAAAACATTGAAAGCAGTTAGAAAATCAAGTTACCTACAAGGACAAGCCCATGAGGATCACAGCAGATTACTCAACACAAACTTTAAAACCCAGAAGGGCTTGTAGTGATGTATTCCAAGTTCTGAAAGATAACAACTGTCAACCAAGGTTATCTTATCCTGCAAAGCTATCCATTCAAATAAATGAAGAAATAAGGACATTCCACAACAAAAACAGGCTAAAGGAATATTTGAAGACAAACCAGCTGTACAGAAAATACTTGAAAGAATCCTGCATGATGAAGAGAATAAAAAGTACACATATAAGGAACCTGGAAAAAACAAACCATACTCAAATGCTAGTTAATACAAGAAAGCAAAGGTAAAACCAAAAGAAATACAAAAAAAGCGCAAAAATTAAATACACACCTTTCAATAACATCTCTTCATATCAACGGGGTCAATGCCCCAACCAAAAGACATAGGTTTGCAGACTGGGTTAAAAAGCAGGATCCTAGCCGTGTGTGGTGGTGCATACCTTTAATCCCAGCACTTGGAAGGCAGAGGTAGAAGGATCACATTGAGTTCGAGACCACCCTGAGACTCCATAGTGAATTCCAGGTCAGCCTGGGCTAGAGGAGATCCTACCTGGAAAAACTAAGGGGGAAAAAAAAAAGCAGGATCATTCAATTTGTTGCCTCCAAGAAACTCACCTTTCTACAAAGGATGGACACTATCTTAGGGTGAAAGGTTGGAAAATGGTGTTTCAAGCAAGTGGCCTAAAAAACAAGCAGGGGTTGCTATCCTAATATCTGATAAAGGTAGACTTCAGACCAACATTAGTTAGGAAAGATAAAGAAGGTCAGTTTATATGGATTAAAGGCATACTCCTCCAACAGGAGGACATTACAATCCTAAACAAGTATGCCCTAACATGGGGGCTCCCAACTTCATCAAACAAATACTACTAGAACTAAAGTCACAGATAACACGAAACACAGTAGTAGTGGGTGACTTCAACATCCCACTCTCATCAATTGACAGGTCATCCTGGCAAAAAATAAACAGAGATACATACGGATTAAATGAGGTCTTAGAAGAAATGGACCTAACAGATATATACAGGACATTTCATCCAAATGCTGCAGAATACACATTCTCTTCAGCAGCACAAGGAACATTCTTTAAAATATACCATATATTGGGACACAAAGCAAATCTTAACAAATCCAGTAGAATAATTCCTTGCATTCTATCTGACCACAATGGAATCAAACTACAAATCAACAGCAAGAAAAGCCATAGAGCATACACAAAATCATGAAAACTAAACAATACACTACTAAATGATGAATGGGTCAATGAAGAAATCAAGAAGGAAACCAAAAAATTCTGAGTCAGTCCGGGTGTGGTGGCGCATGCCTTTAATACCAGCACCTGGGAGGCAGAGGTAGGAGGATTGCCATGAGTTCGAGGCCACCCTGAGACTACATAGTGAATTCCAGGTCAGCCTGAGCTAGAGTAAGACCCTACCTCGAAAAACAAAACAAAATAATAATAATAATAATAATTCATAGAGTCAAATGATAATGAGAACACAATACACCAAAACCTTTGGAACACAATGAAGGCAGTCCTAAGAGGGAAAATTATAGCTTTAGGTGCCTATATTAATAAACTAGAGGGCTAGAAGGATGTTAAGGTAGTTTTCAGCAGTAAAGGTGTTTTCCTACAAGCCAAAGGCCCCAAGACCCACATTAGCCAGCTGCACAAGGGGGCTCGCAAGTACATGGAGTTTGTTTGCAGTGACTGGAGGCCCTGGCACGTCCATGCTCCCCCCCCCCCATTTTCTCTGTCAAATAAATAAATGAAAATAAAATATTGAAAAAAGATAGAAAGGTGACAAATAAATGACCTAATGATTCACCTTAAAGCCTTGGAAAAAGAATAAGGCAAACCGAAGAAACAATAAAGATTAAGGCAGAAATTAATGAAATAGAAACAAACAAACAAACAAAACAAAAAAACAATACAAAGACTCAATGAAACAAAGAGTTGATTATTTGGTGTTTATCTTCTTCTGCTTTTCTTTTTTCAAGGAAGGGTCTCACTCTTACTCAGGCTGTCCTGATATTCACTATGAAGTCTCAGGGTAGCTTCAAACTCCTGGTAATCCTCCTATCTCTGCTAGGATGAAAGTCTTGCACCACCACACCCAACTAGAGTTGGTTCTTTGAAAGGATAAACAAGATTGATAAACCCTTAGCAAATCTGACCAGAAGAGAAACCAATTAATAAAATTAGAGATAAAAAAGGCATCATCACAACAGATACCAGAGAAATTTAAAGAATCATAGTGACGTACTATAAAAACAAATACTCCTCTAAGTATGAAATACTTAAAAAAAAAAGGATGATTTCCTTCATTTATATGATCTACTTAAATTAAATCAAGATGAGGTTAATCACTTAAATAGACCTATAAGTATGGAGATCCAAACAGTTAGTAAAAACCTCCCAACTAAAAAGTCCAGGCCCAGATGGGTTCACTGGTAAATTCAGGGAAGAACTAACACCAGTGCTTCTTAAAGTTTTCCATAAAATAGAAAAAGAAGAAATCCTACCAATCTCCTTCTATGAAGCCAGCATTATCCTGATACCAAAACCAGACAAAGATAGAACAAAAAAAGAAAATTACAGACCAATCTCCCTCATGAACATAGATGCAAAAATTCTCAACAAAATATTGGCAAACAGAATACACAAATATATCAGAAAGATCATTCACCCTGACCAGGTAGGCTTTATCCCAGAAATGCAGGGATGGTTCAATATATGCAAAATCAATAAATGTAATCCATTGTATGAATGGACTAAAGGACAAAAATCACATGATCACCTCGTTAGATGCAAGAAAGCATTTGACAAAATCCAACATCCCTTCATGATAAAAGTTCTACAGAGACTGGGAATAGAAGGAACATATCTCAACATAATAAAGGCTATTTATGACAAGCCTACAGTCAACATAGTACTAAATGTACTAAATGGGGAAAAGCTTCAAGCTTTTCCACTAAAATCAGGAACAAGACAAGGGTGTCCACTGTCCCTACTTTTATTTAATATAGTATGGGAAGTCTTAGCCATAGCAATAAGGCAAGAGACACATATTAAAGGGATAAAACTTGGAAAGGAAGACATCAAGTTATCATTATTTCCATATGACATGATTCTACACATAAAGTACCCTAAGCACTCTATCAGCAAACTGTTAGAGCTGATAAACACCTATAGCCATATAGCAGGATACAAAATAAACACAAAGAAATCAGTAGCCTTCCTATATGCTAACAACAAGCACACAGCGGTTGAAATCAGAGAATCACACCCATTCACAATTGCATCAAAAATAAATAAATAAAGTATCTTGGAATAAGCCTAACCAAGAAAGTGAAGGATCTCTACAATGAAAACTATAAAACACTTGAGCAAAAAATTGCAGAAGATGCTAGGAAATGGAAAGACATCTCTTGTTCTTGGATCAGAAGAATCAATATTGTGAAAATGGCAATCTTACTAAAAGCAATCTATACATTTAATCCAATCCCCATCAAAATTCCCATGGCATTCTTCATGGAAATAAAAAAAAAAACAATCCAAAAATTCATTTGGAATCACAAAAAAATCTCAAGTATCTAAAACAATATTGAGCAACAAAAATAAGGCTGGTAGTGTCACCATACCTGATTTTTACTTGTACTACAAAGCCATAGTAACAAAAACAGCATGGTACTAAGGCAGACATGTAGATCAATAAAACAGAATAGAGAACCTAAATGTAAGTGCAGGTAGCTATAGCCACCTGTATTTGATAAAAATGCCAAAAATACTCATTGGAGAAAAGACAGCCTCTGTCTGCTGGGAAAACTTGATGTATATCTGTAGAAGGATGAAAGTTGATCATTTTCTCTCTCCATGCACAACAATTAAGTCCAAATGGATTAAAGACCTTAACATCAGACCTGAAACTCTGAAACTGCTAAAGGAAAAAGTAGGGGAAACCCTTCAACATATTGGTCTTGGCAAAGACTTGCTGAATATAACCCCAATTGCTCAGGCAATAAAACCAAAGACTGCTGGGTGTGGTATTGCACACCTTTAATCCCAACACTCAGGAGGCAGAGGTAGGAGGATCATGGTGAGTTCGAGGCCACCCTGAGGCTCCATAGTGAATTCCAGGTCAGCCTGGGCTAGAGTGAGACCCTACCTCGCAAAAACAAAAAATAAATAAATAAATCAAGATTAACCACTGGGACCTCATGAAATTACAAAGATTTTGTATGGCAAAGGACACTGTGAATAAAGCAAACAGGCAACCTACAGAATGGGATAAAATCTTTGCCAGCTATACGTTTGATAGAGGATTAACAACAAGGATATAAAAAGAACTCAAAAAATTATAGAATAAGAAATCAAACAGCTCAAATAAAAAATGGGCTATTGAACCAAATGGAGAGGTCTTAAAAGAAGAAACATAGATGTAATATAAGCATCTAAAAAAATGTTCTACATCCCTAGTCATCAGGGAAATGCAGATTAAAACTACGTTGAGAATCCATCTCACTCCTGTCAGATTGACTACCATCATGAAAACAAATGACCATAAATAATGGCACGGATGTGGAAAAAGTGAAACCATTCTACACTGTTCGTGGGAATGCAATCTGGTCCAGCCATTGTGGAAATCAGTGTGGAGGATCCTAAGACAGCTAGAAATAGATCTGCAATATGACCCAGGTATATATCATAAGGACTCATCTCATTACCTTAGAGATACTTGCTCAACCATGTTTATTGCCACTCAATTCACAACAGCTGGGAAATATAACCAGCCTGGATGGCCCTCAACTGATGAGTGGATAATGAAGATGTGGCACATTTACACAGTGGAGTTCTACTCGGCAGCAAAGAAAAATAATGTTATGAAATTTGCAGGAAAATGGATGGATCTCAAAAGGATTAAACTAAATGAGGTAACCCAGGCCCAGAAAGCCAAGTGTTGTATGTTCTCTCCCATATGTGGATCCTAGCTACAGATGATTGGACTTCTGTGTGAGTAGGAAGAAAACTCAGTAGCAAAGGCCAGTAAGCTAAAAAACAGATATCAAGGGAAGAGAAAGGAAGAGAGGGGAGTTCTTAATAGGATGATATTGTATATGTAAGTAGAAGAATAGATTAATGGGGATAAAAAGGCCTAACTAAGTGAGATCACAGGCAAGGTGGAGGGAGGGCTAATCAAAATCAAAGAGGATACAAATAAATCATATGGAAATGTACTTTTTTGGACAATGGATCACTCAGGAGTCATAGATTGTTGCTAGAAAATTTTCAGTGCCAGGGATGGGATACCTTCCAGTGTGCTGTTGTCCAGGGAGGTCCCTGATGACCCCCAAACATTACAAGCCATTACTGAGGCCCTTGGTTTCCCACCAGGAATAGATGGTAAAACCCTATTGCTGAGAACTCCACATACTTGGGCTGCAAGGCCACTGAGAAATCCTGCTGGAACTGAGCTGATAACCTCCTCCATGTAGACCAGCTGACAGAAAGCTGGAAGAAGGCATTCTGCATCAGTTCAATGGGGGAGAGAGAGATCACCAGTGAAGAGATACTGAACAGTGGCCTTATATTTTTCCAGCCAGGTCAAATGAGACAATGGGTGCAAGAGTGGTACTTCTGTCATGGTAAGGAATACATCCCTGATAGAGAAAACCTGAAACGGGTAGTCATGAGCCCTAGGGGTGTAATGTCTGCTGCTGTCTGGCTAAATGTATATACGATGCTCATCAAACTGCCCAGTAAGCACTTCTCTTCATGATCATACCCTTATATTAATGTTACTCTCACTTTTGGTAAAGCTTATCTTTTTGGAAGGCAGTGACCTTGGGTTGACTCAGAAGGCATCATGGTGCTGGGAAGAAGTGACAGGAGTGCTCAGCACTGAAATATCTCTATCACACCTTCTAAGACTCAGGGTCTATTGCAGAAGAGGTGGTGGAAAGAATGTAAGAGCCAAAGGAAGCTAGGACTCCTTACAACATGCTCCTCCAGACACAAAATGGCCTGGGTATCCATGACCTCACAGTGCCTGACACTACCTACACAAGACCATCATAAGAGGAAAAAGGGATGAAGAGATGGCTTAGTGGTTAAGCGCTTGCCTATGAAGCCTAAGGACCAGGGTTGGAGGCTTGATTCCCCAGTACCCAAGTTAGCCAGATGCACAAGGGGGCGCATGCATCCGGAGTTCGTTTGCAGTGGCTGGAAGCCCTGGAGCGCCCATTCTCTCCCTCTCTCCCTCCCTCTCTCTCTCTGCCTCTTTTTCTGACTATTGCTCTCAAATAAATAAAAAATAAACAAAGAAATTAAAAAAATAAAAAATAAAGAGGAAAAGATCATGACACCAAAATAAAAGAGAGACTGATTGAGAGGGGGAGGGGAAAGATGGAGAATGGAGTTTCAAAGAGAAAAGTGGAGGGAGGGAAGGCATTACCATGGGATATTGTTTACAATCATGGAAGTTGTTAATAAAAAATAAATTAATTTAAAAATATATATGAGCTTGGTGTGGTGTTATACACCTTTTTTAAAAAAAATTATTTTTGTTTATTTATTTATTTAAGAGTGACAGACAGAGAAAGAGGCAGATAGAGACAGACAGAGAATGGGCGAGCCAGGGCTTCCAGCCACTGCAAACTAACTTCAGAAACGTGTGCCCCCTTGTGCATCTGGCTAATGTGGGTCCTGGGGAATCGAGCCTCAAACAGGGGTCCTTAGGCTTCACAGGCAAGTGCTTAACCACTAAGCCATCTCCCCAGCCCTACACCTTTAATTCTAGCATTGAGGAGGCAGAAGTAGGAGGATTGCTGTGAGTATGAGGTCACTGTGAGACTCCATAGTGAAGTCCAGCTCAACCTGGGCTAGAGCAAGACTCTACCAGGAAAAAAACAAAACAAAAAAATAAGAACAAGCTGAGCATGATGGCATACACCATTAATCCTGGCACTCAGGAAGCGGACTTCTATTTAAGCTTTGTTTATAGTGAGGCCCTACCTAAAAAAGAACTCTTATGAACAGAAATTCTTTTTTTTTGTTTTGTTTTTCGAGGTAGGGTCTTGCTCTAGCCCAGGCTGACCTGGAACTCACTATGTAGTCTCAGCCTGGCTTCAAACTCATGGCAATCCTCCTACTTAGGTGCTGGGATTAAAGGTATGCACCACCATACCACGTAAGAAATTCTTACAATGAAAGAAACAATACTACTCATGAAACTAGGTAAAATTCTTTATCTGCTTCTTTCTTTCTTTCAAATAAATAAGTAAAAAAGAAAGAAAGAAAGAAAGAAAGAAAGAGAGAGAGAGAGAGAGAAAAAGAGAGAGAGAGAAAGGAAGGGAGGGAGGGAGGGAGGGAGGGAGGGAGGGAGGAAGGAAGGGGGTGAGAGCTGGGTCTGGTGGCACATGCCTTTAATCCCAGCACTTGGGAGGCAGAGGTAGGAGGATTGCTGTGAACTCAAGGCCATCCTGAGACTACATAGTGAATTCCAAGTCAGCCTGGACCAGAGTAAGACCCTGCCTTGAAAAACAAAAAACAAAAAGAAGATAAATAAATAGAAGGCGTGGCGAGAGAAAGCAAGAAAGAGGATCACTATCTTCAAACCATACACAAATATGATCTCAAAACAGCTTATAGGGTTTTAAACCTCCTGCCTTCACATAAGCTCTTTATACTATTCCCTTTTTCCTTCTCTTAAATTGATAATGTGTACCCAAACTTTACCCTTTGCTTTGTGGATTTCAATTCTTTTCTTTTTCTTTTTTAATTGGTTTTTCAAGGCAAGGTCTCATTCTAGCCCAGGATGACCTGAATTCACTATGTAGTCTCAGGGTGGCCTTGAACTTACAACAAGCCTCCTAAAACTTCCTCTCAAGTGCTGGAATTACAAGTATGCACCTAGATGCCCAGC
The DNA here is from genome assembly GCF_020740685.1 of Jaculus jaculus. NCBI lineage: Eukaryota > Metazoa > Chordata > Mammalia > Rodentia > Dipodidae > Jaculus > Jaculus jaculus. Next base: position 23,228,912 of record NC_059114.1, read on the forward strand.
TTCTTTCTAATAAATAAATAAATAAATAGATAGATAGATAGATAGAGATAGGGTTTTCGAGTTAAGAGACTCACTCTAGCCCAGGTTAACCTGGAATTCATTATGTAGTCTCAGGGTGGCCTCAAATTCATGGTGATCCTCCCATCTCTGCCTCCCAAGTGCTGGTACTAAAGGCATGTGCCACCGTGCCTTGCTCCAAAAACATTTGAGAGAGCAAGAGAGAGGAAACAGGCACACTAAGGCCTCTAGTCACTGCAAACGAACACCAGATGCATGCACCAACACATGCATCTGGCTTTATGTGGTATCGGGGAATCAAACCTGGGTCTTTAGGGTTCATATACAAGCACCTTAACCTCTAATTCATTTCTGCAGACACTTCTTTTTTAAAAAGATGTAATTCGGGCTGGAGAGATGGCTTAGAGGTTAAGTGCTTGCCTGTGAAGCCTGGTTCGAGGCTTGATTCCCTAGGACCCACGTTAGCCAGATGTACAAGGGGGTGCACGTGTCTGGAGTTCATCTGCAGTGGCTGGAGGCCCTAGTGCGCCCATTCTCGCTCTATCTCTATCTGCCTCTTTCTCTCTCTGTCGCTCTCAAATAAATAAATAAAATAAACCAAAAAAATTTTTGAAAAAGATGTAATTCATTCATTCATTTCTTTATTTATTTCAGAGAGGCAGAGAAAGAGGGAAAGAATGGGCATGCCAGGGCCTCTAGCTACTGTAAAACTCCAGACGCATGTACCACCTTGTACATCTGGCTTACTGGGGAATCAAACCTGGTCCCTTAAGTCTTCGCAGACAAGCATCTTAACCACCAAGCTCCAGATTTCAATTAGTTGAATTCATAAGAACCCTGGGATACCCAATAATTATCGGTGTGTTGTTGTGTACTGGCATGCTGGGAATCTCTCTGTTCTCCTACTTCTGGACTTTCTCATGGCTGGAAGCATTCTCTCTTCTATCATCTACTTCTCTGTCTTCTTTGCAACTTGGGAACTGGGCACAGTTAAAACTTGGTAGAACTGGGTGTGGTGGCACATCTTTAATCTCTTTAATCCCAGCACTTGGGAAGAGACAGAAGGATTGCCAGGTCAGCCTGAGGTAGAGTGAGATCCTACCTTGGGGGAGGGGAGCTTGGCAGCTGTTAGATTTGGGAAATTTGTATGAAAAAGATATATTAAAACTTTCTAGGGCTGGAGAGATGGCTTAGCGGTTAAGCGCTTGCCTGTGAAGCCTAAGGACCCTGGTTCAAGGCTCGGTTCCCCAGGTCCCACGTTAGCCAGATGCACAAGGGGGCGCATGTGTCTGGAGTTCGTCTGCAGAGGGTGGAAGCCCTGGCACACCTATTCTCTCTCTCTCCCTCTATCTGTCGTTCTCTCTGTGTCTATCACTCTCAAATAAATAAATAAAAAATTAAAAAAAAAAAACAACAAAAACTTTCTAGCCAGGTGTGGTGTTCCACGCCTTTAATCCTTACACTAGGGAGGCAGAGGTGGGAGGACTGCCATGAGTTTAAGGCTACCCTGAGACTACATAGTAAATTCCAGGTCAGCCTGGGAGACCATATCTCGAAAAATCAAAACAAACAAAACCCAAAACACACTGTTTTTACTGCTTGCTCCTAAAGCCAATAGCAAAATGCAAATGTTGAATGCTGTGTTTAAAACAATGAGTTTCTTCACAATATATTTTGCATTTGCTCAGTATAACACTGATTTTTTTTTTTTTGGCGGGGGGAGGGGGAGGATTCAAGGTAGGGTCTCACTATAGCTCAGGCTGACCTAGAATTCACTATGTAATCTCAGGGTGGCCTTGAACTCACCGTGATCCTCTTACTTTTGCCTCCCAAATGCTGGGATTAAAAGCGGATTCGTTTTTTAAAATTTTATTTATATTTATTTATTTGACAGAGAAAGAATGGGTTCGCCAAGGCCTCCAGGCACGTGCATCCTCCCCCCCACTGCCCGTAAATCTGGCTAAAGTGGGTCCTTTGGCTTTGTAGGTAAATGTCTTCACTGCTAAGCCATCCTTCCAGCCCAATAATGATGTTTTAAAATGACAATGCTACTCTAAGAGAAATACAGACTTTGCTGAGATTGTTGTACTGAGTTTGTGCGTACCTTCTTGCTTGAGGATTTAACCCAGGAGTTGTGACCACCAACTCAGATTCACCTCAAGGTCAGTATACACCAAGCTAAACTGGGAAGGAAGCTGGAATAACTAGCCTTTCCCTTACTCTCCTCATAGGGAAAGTCCCAGTCATGCCTAGCATGGCTCAATTCCCATCCAGGTTCTCTACCCCCTTTTTGTTAAGGCCCACCTTTCCTGAGTATAAGCAGTGGCCCTCACTGTCCTTGGCAGAAACACTCAAAGTTCCTCAGAGATCTAGTTAGAACATACTGAGCCAGTGCTCAAAGATTCACACACCATGTGCAGATTGGACTCACATAAGCAAAATCCTGTGCTCAGAGGGGGAACTCCACAGGGCACCCAGCAGGATTGGGGCAAATGGGACGTCATGCCACAGCCAGACTCTACATATAGGAAGGTATCATGTGCTTTGATTTGCTTGGCAGAAAGAAGTTCATAGTTGGGCAGAATTCTTAAGAGACCTATTTTTTCATTTACTATTTTTTGAGGTAGGGCCTCACCCTGGAATTTAATATGTAGTCCAAGCCTGGACTTGAACTCACGGTGATCCTCTTACCTCTGCCTCCTGAATGCTGGGAATGCCAGTTTACCATTTAACATGTAGTCTAACTTGGAAATTATTGAATGGCCCTATGGTTAGAAACTTGCTAATGACTACATTTATCTGATATTTTCTGGTTCCTGGTTTTAGAGGAAATAAAACATTTTACCTATAGATGCCGTTTGGTTTCTGTATGGTTTGTGGAGAATTACTGTATGGTTTTCTTAATCCTGACAGCCCAAAAGATTTAAATAGGGAATGCTTGCGCTCTATTTAGCCCAGAGCCTTTTTTTTTTTAATTTTCATCCTATTTACTCCACAGGATTTTTTTTTCTTTATTAACAACTTCCATGATTGTATACAATATCCCATGGTAATGCCTTCCCTCCACTCACTTGCCCTTTGAAACTCCATTTTCCATCATATCCCCTCCCGATCTCAATCAGTCTCTCTTTTATTCTGATGTCATGATCTTTTCCTCCTATTATGATGGTCTTGTGTAGGTAGAGTCAGGCACTGTGAGGTCATGGATAGCCAGGCCATTTTGTGTCCGGGGGAGGGGGGGGGCAATTTTTTTTGGGGGGGGTCTGTTTGTCAGTATTGCTTCAGATTAAGGCATGCTTAGAGGCCAAATGTGCCAATGTGTGATTAAGATCAGTCATAGATCCTACACAGGAGAATCTTTAGAAACATCCATAGGCTTTACAGGGTCCCATTTGTAAGAGTCTAAATATCCATAAACCCTGGGTTTAGGGGCCCATTGGTAAGGAATTAAATCTGTAAACCCTGGGCAACAGAAAAGAGGAAATATACTATAAGGTCACATATGTATGGCAGCTTCGACCCAGACAACTCTGAGGCCCTATCCTCTGGCCTCCATTCAGGTGTGTTAAATTTTTTGATGAAAATTACCTCCAGGGAACTGGAGAGATGGTTTAGATGTTAAGTGCTTGCCTGTGAAGCCTAAGGATCCTGATTTGAGGCTTGACTCTCCAGGACCCATGGAAAACAGATACATAAGGTAACACATGCATCTGGAGTTCATTTGCAGTGGCTGGAGACCCTGATGTGCCCATTCTCTCTGTCTTCTCTGCCTCTTTTTCTCTGTTGCTCTCAAATAAATAAATTTAAAAAAAATTAAGCCGGCATGGTGGTGTACACCTTTATTCCCAGGACTTGGGAGGCATAGTTAGGAGGATTGCCACGAGTTCAAAGCCACCCTGAGACTACATAGTAAATTCCAGGTCAGCTGGGACCAGAGGGAGAACCTACCTCGGGAAAAAAAAAAAAAAAAAAAAAAAAACCTCTAGGGCCACTATATTTTGCCTGTACTTACAAATCCATGCATTTTTTCAAGACGGGTATAATTGCTTCTTCTAAGTGCTTAATATATAGGAGCCAAAGGCAACTGGAGACACCACAGCTAAAAGTGCAACCAATATTGAGATAAACCCTGCTCTCTCAGGAAATGATGGGACATTCCCAATTGTGTCCACAACTCAGGTAAGCCACCTATTCTCTGTATCAGAAAGATTATGGAGGGCTGAATCAATGGCTCAGTAATTAAGGCAACTGCCTACAAAGTCTAAGAACCAGAGTTTGATTTCCCAGCACCTACATAAAGCCATATGCACAAGGTGGCGCATACATCTGGGGTTTGTTTGCAGTATCTAGAGACCCATTCTCGCTCTGTTTCTCTCTTAAATAAATAAATAAATAAACAAAGTATTAAACATACACATAAACCAAGAAAGCCTATGGAGGCCCAGAGGTGGTATTCCTATTAGTGCACAGCATGCTAAAGGAGAAACAAAACAGAAGGGAAGGTCCTCAATGCTTCCAAAGGAAGCCAGATGGTTAGCAAAATTGTGACAGCCTAACAGATGGCACAAAGCTGAGCCACAGAGCTACTCCCAAGTCTCTAAAAGTCTCCTCTAAAGAGCCACAGCTGACCTCCAAAAGTACGCATTTAGGGGCTGGAGAGATGGTTTAGCTGAGGTTAAGGTGCTTGCTGGCAGAGCATAAGAACCCAGGTGTTAGGTTGGGACAGACTTTCAAGATAGAGTCACCACGGTCAGCAGAATGGTGACAGAGGCATAGGAAAGTGGATTATCCATTCTTCAGAAACTACCCTTGGGGTGGAGAGATGGCTTAGCAGTTAAGCGCTTGCCTGTGAAGCCTACGCACCCTGGTTTGAGGCTTGATTCCCCAGGACCCACGGTAGCCAGATGCACAAGGGGGCACACACATCTGGAGTTCGTTTGCAGTGGCTAGAGGCCCTGGAGCACCCATTCTCTATCTGCCTATTTCTCTTTCTGTCTTTCAAATAAATAAATAAAAATAAACAAACAAACAAAAGGAACTACCATTATTCTCTCCTTGCCTAACAAAGCCCCAGGTCATGGTTCCCTGGTCCCTTATCTTGTAAGTCACTTGGTAGCTGTTCTGGTGTCACACCCTAGCTATTTGAAATGGTTAATGTAATAATCTCCCCTAAAGAAACTTTTCCATTCAATTTAAGTTGTTTTTTTTTCCCTTCATACCTTCCCCCAACTGAAAAAGCCCTATAAAGCTCACTACCAGAAAAATCAGGTTGGCTGTGCTCCCCTCATGAGTCAGCCCTGGTAGCTCCTGCTTTTTCCTGAATAAAAGCTTTCATCACACCAGTGTTTTTTGTTTGTTTGTTTGTTTTGTCACCCCCAAACCTTACACCAGGTTCAATTATGTAGGATCCACATAACCCACATGCACATGTGTCTAGAGGCCCTGATGGCCCATCCCTCTCTCACATAAATAAATAAAGTATTTAAAAATATTTTTAAAGTTATCAAAAAGTACATATTTAATTAAATATTAGCTACCTGCTTGGTCTTATACATGCAGAAAGTATAGTATAGCTAGGACGCAAAGTACTTATTCAACAGTGGCATCTCTCCCATTACCAAGGCTATGTTTTATTTTGTTTGTTTGTTTTTTGAGGTAGGGTCTTACTCTAGTTCAGGCTGACCTGGAATTCACTAGGTAGTCTCAGAGTGGCCTTGAAATCATGACAATCCTCCTACTTCTGCCTCCCAAGTGTTGGGATTAAAGGCATGCGCCACAACACCTGGTGCTTACTCTAGCCCAGGCTGACCTGGAATTCACTGTGCAGTCTCAGAGTGGCCTTGAACTCACAGCCATCCATCTATCTCTGCCTCCCAGGTGCTGGGATGAAAGGCGTGTGCTACCATGCCTGGCAAAGCTATGCATTTCTGACAATTATAATAATGTTTCATAAGATCTACAAGAATAGGTATAGACCATGCCAGACACCATCATGGCATTTGATGAACAGCTTTAGAAATGGATTTCTACATCTTCATAGTAAAAGAGAAATATGTCATCATTTTAAAAATAATATTTCATTCTTATTTATTTATTTGACAAAGAGAAAAGAGAGAGGGAAGGAGGGAGGGAGACAGTGGGAGGGAGAGAATGTGTGTAATAGGGCCTCCAGCCACTGCAAACGAACTCCAGATGTGTGTGCCCCTTGCGCATTTGGCTAATGTGGGTTCTGGAAAATAGAACCTGGGTCCTTTGGCTTTGCAGGCAAACGCCTTAACTGCTAAGCCATCTCTCCAGCACCTATGTCATCATTTTTTTTTTTTTTTGAACGAAGAAATTTCTTTATTTAAAATTGATTTTTTTTTTTTCCGTGAAACTACAAGTTTACAAGTGAGGAGAGAACTGCCCTTGGCCCACCTCCCACCACCCACACCCATCATACCCCCGACCTGCCCCAGTCCTGCCCAGGTCTTTGATGGGAGGGGTTCCCACTCAGTCTTGTAATATCCTGAGGATGTTTTAGGGGATCAGAAGGGTTCAGGGCTGAGGATGGAACAGTGTCATTACTTTTCCCCCAAACCTGGCTTTTTGTGACCTCCCTCCTCACCCCACCCCGATTTTGGCATGAGGAGAAAAAGATAACTTATTTCTGGGGACACTGAGGGAGATACATATCAAAGCCCTTGGCCCATATATGGCAAGAACCCCTCATTCATTCTTCTCCAATCTGCAAACTTTTTAAAATTAACATGTCACACATGGTAGCATCTTTGATTCTCTCAAAATTATCAAGGGTGGTGTGAATTGTTCAAGAGTTGAGGGGGAGGGGATCAGACATGAGGTCAGTAAGGCAAGCCCCTCAGGCCTCCATGTCAAATACAGCAGACACTTGGTTGCACAAGATAAGAAACCCAAGCAACTCTGAGGGGGGAGGGCTTGGCACCCCACAAAATTCACTTCCCAATGGGCAGGCCTATAGCCAGGTGCCCTTCACCTGTTCGGTTTGTCCCATTCTCTTACCAGGACCCCTTTGGCCATCACCTCTAACATGGGACAGCAAGAAATAAAAGAAGAAACCTGTATGCTTACTTAAAAAATAAAAACAACCCACCTACTTCCCAAAACTAAATTAAAAGTTGGGAACCAACAACAAAATCCCCCAAAATACAGATGGGTCCCAGGGTTTCTGTTCTTTAAAACAAACAAAAAAAAAAAGTTAAACCCTAAAACCCAGTCAACAATTCCCTAAAGTAGCAGAAACTCCCTCCGAGGTAGATATCTGAGTCAGACACTCTCGTCCACCGAGCAATTCTATTGGTTTAAGATGAGCTGCGTATGAGGTAATAAAGCCGTCTGGAGGGGCAGGGAGTGGGGATGCACAGGGGCGTGGCCCATGTCCTCTGTCCAGGAGTCCCCATTTTTGGCATCTCTGGGTCGGGCAGGGCTGACGTCTCCAGATTCCAGAGCATATAAGTGGGGTGGGGAAGGGAAAGTTGGGGGAGGGCAGGGAGCCCAGAGAAACAAACAGAATAGTTGTATGTGGGTGTGTATATGAGAGAGGAAGAGAGGATTCTAAAATAGGTATCTTCTGCGTAAGACAAGGGAGAAGAGAAAGACCGGAAAAAGGAAAGTAAAGGGGAGACAGACCCCACTCTTCCCTTAGGAGCCCCATTCTCCCTGCCACGTAGTCAGCACCCCAGCACTGCAGTCTAGTCAGGGAGGGCACAACCCCATTTGCCCTTCTGTTTTGTGCTTCTGTTTGGGGTTTGTCCTCTAGATGCCTGTGTCCTCTTCAAGAGTGGTCTTGTGGGAGCGCCCACTCCTAAGACCCTGAGGGGTGGTATTAGTTGGAGGTGTCAGAATGAACACTTCCTGGTCCCTCTGTTGGGGATGTCACTGAGGATGGGGTCACAGCTTCCTGCCAGCCACCATTGGCCCGCATCTCCCGAGGACTGTACATCTGGCCTCCCCCAAGGCTATCCCCGTAGCTCCCTGGCCCCATGGAGTGTCGGAGTGATTCCACCTGGGAAGTAGAATAGGAGTCTCCATTGAGGCCAGGAATTCCCAGAAACATGTCTCCGGATCCTGAGAGATTGAAAGAGCCGCCAGAGCCTGCAGAGGAAGGGGGTGTAGGGGAACTGGTGCGGCTGTGGCCTCCCTGGGCAACTGACACGGCCATCTTCACAGCATAGATATTTGCCTCCTCCTGGAACTTTCCAATGTTTTTCTTATAGCAAATCCGCTTGTTGCCAAACCAGTTGGAGACCTGAGAGACGGTGATGCCACACTTCTTGGCGAGCTCTTCCTTAGCCTCCTCACTGGGGTATGGGTTACTCAGGTGGGAGTAGAAATATTCGTTCAGGATCTCAGTGGCCTGTTTGCTGAAGTTCCGGCGTTTCCGTCTGGCATCCAGGAAGCGGGAGCACAGGATCATGACAGCCTCGCAGGTGCTCTGCTTGAGCTGCATCTGGATGGCGCTGAACTTGTGATGGATGATGCTCACCATTCGCTCCATCTCCTTGGGGGCCACGGGCCTGGTGCGGCTCTGTTCCCTCAGCAGGTTCATGACATGGGTTGTGAACTTGTTACATGCCTGCTCATACTTCTCCAGCTCCGAGTGGTAGATGTGGCGGATCTGGGCAAGCTTGCTGCGGTAGTCCGAGTGTTCAATGGAGTTGTCAGGGGACACGCCACCCCCAGAGGCTGCAGCGGCTGCAGCTGCTGCTGCAGAGCCCCCCCCCCTTTTTCAGGCCCAGCCACACCCTCTGCCAGAAGCATGTTGTCCAAGCGCATCAGCTGCGGGTCCACCAGCTCCTCCTCCTGGGAGCTTCGAATGCTGAGGCCGGTTTTCTCTTTGATTTCACACAGGACACTAAAGAGAGCAGGCTTCATTCGGTGGCAGTTTAGAGCATGTTTCTTGGCCTGGGCCTCATCCAGGCTCTGGTCGGTGATGGTCATTATCTGCTGTAGAATGTCCCCGATGTCTTGCTTCCCTCGGCCCCCCGGGGCCCCCTCCCCCATCGGGGTCTCCTCCGCCACCGGGAGGCTCTCCAGGTCCCCCCGGCTCACCACCCACCAACCCCAGGCTTCCCCGGCCCCCGCCTGGAGGGGGCGGCCCCAGTAGCCGCTCGTCCATAGCTGGGGGGGGGCCCTGAGGCCCCCTCCCCGCTGCGCCCCTCCCCCGCCCGGTGACTTCCCTCCCTCCCTCTCCCCCCCCACCAAACTCACCTGGGCCGCTGTTCCCTCCGCCCCAACCCCCGCCTCCCGGCTCTCCCTGCCCGGGGTTCACCCCGGCACTGAAGGGAGACCTGGGGTACCGGCTGGGCCCCCACAGGAGAGCCCGGCCCCCGGCGGCGGAGAAAATGGAGCCGAAGAGAGAGGAGGCCCAGGCGGGGGTGTGTGCGCGAGAGGGAGGAGCCTATGTCATCATTTTTGATATTATCTCCTCTTACAGTCAGCTCACATTTAGATTGTCCTGTGACAATCAAAGTCTATCTACCTAGGTTCCTTTGATCACCCTCCAAAGGTTTAAAGTCTGTAAGAATGAAAGCCCCCCACCCCCCCAAAAAAAGAATGAGTACCCTAGCAGGGCATGGTGGCTCACACCTTTAATCCCAACACTTGGGAGGCAGAGGTAGGAGGATCACTGTGAGTTGGAGGCCAGCCTGAGACTACAAAGTGAATTCCAGGTCAGCCTAGGGCTAGAGTAAGACCCTACTTCAAAACCCCACCCTCGCCCCACAAAAGGAGAACCCTAAAGAGCCAGAATGTCCAATTCTTCCTAACACCTTTAAGTCTTTCTCCCCAACATTTTCTTCAAAGACTGTCTTCCAACACCTGACCAAATGCACTTTCAGGGTCTCTTGGACACGCTGAAGTTTTCCAATGGTCACACCAGACAATCCCACTCAGCTTGAAGAACCTACACTGGCCATCACCCCAACTCCCTAATGGTAGTTAGGGGTTGCTTTTTTTGTGGTTTTTGGAGGTACAGTCTCACTCTGATCCAGCCTGACCTGGAATTCACTATGTAGTCTCAGGGTAGCCTCGAACTCTCAGTGATCCTACTACCTCTGCCTCCCGAGTGCTGTGATTAAAGGCATGCACCACCATGCTCAGCAGGGTTGCTTTTTTTAGAGGGGGGGATTGTGGCAGTTTAGGTGACTGGTCCCCCAAAAGTAAAATCAAGACATGTTCTTGAGCCTCCACTTTGCTGGAGATTGGATGATCTAGTGTCTCCTTATCTCTTGCCTAAAGGTGTTCCCTAGATCTGTTTTTTTCATAAATAACTTCAGTGCTTCACTAAGCAGAGTTCCCTTTCTTAGAATTAAGATTCACAGAATAATTAAATCTGATCCTGGCACTGTGGATGGTTAGCTCGATCCCCAAAACTTGGAATCAGAGCTGGTTAGCTTAACCCCCATTCATAACATTTAAATGATTCACAGTTGGGGTTCCTGGTAGCCTGTGCATGCCTGCGTACATGAGACTCCTCACATTGGAAGCTGTTTTGCTGACGGGTGTATGCTGCAGCTCCTGGAAAGCCAGGAGGTGCGAAATCCAGAGACTTTGTTGAAGCGAGAAAGGATGGCTATGTGAGAGCCAGAAGCTGGTTTAGGGGCAGCACCAAGTTTCTGAGGGGCAAGGCTTCCCAAGGAGTCACCATGTGCCACATTCTGCTGTCCTTGTGAAGAGCCAGCCCCATCTTGTGGTCCTCTGGGCCTACAGAAACATTGGGGGTGAAAAGCTGAAAGAAGCCTGGGCCCACAGGAGTCCCTGCGAAGCCCAAGAAGCAAAGCAAGGAAGGGAAGAGCAGAGAGGTATGGGGTGGCAGGGTCTGGGCTGATTATTCTGATTAACACCCCCCCCCACACACACACACACAAAACGGCCTCTGTCTGCTGTCACTAGGGACTTGCCTGGACCTGGCCTGGCTTGCATTTCAACAGTCAGAAAAGTTTGTAAAGGTGGAAAACCAATACCAATTACTGAAAATAGAAAGCAGCAAGTTCCAAGAACTTTAAAGTAAAATCAAATCACTTTGATTTCAGAAAAGCTTGTCTACTCAAAATATACTGTAGGAAGCTATACCATCCATGTCTCTGATGACCAAGTCTGAAATGAAGTATCTAGCCTACATACATGACATTGAAAATATACTCAAAAGACGTAAAACCTTGATGCAAAATTCCAGAACATTACAGATTTCTGGACAAGAACTCTAAAAGAAATGAATGCTAACACAGACATTGTCAAATCAGAAGCAAAACATACACTCTGAAGTCATTGTCCAAAATAATTCAGTTGAGTGAGAGATAAAATTGCTCACTGAATGGCTAAGAGATTTGGAAGACAGCACACCACAAAATATTTGGACTGTGAAGACAAGACGAACTCCTGCGGCATGGCTCTGACAGAACAACAGCCACTGAAAAGCTAGAAGAGAGGCCGGGCGTGGTGGCGCACGCCTTTAATCCCAGCACTCGGGAGGCAGAGGTAGGAGGATTGCCGTGAGTTCGAGGCCACCCTGAAACTCCATAGTGAATTCCAGGTCAGCCTGGGCAAGAGTGAGACACTGCCTCAAAAAACTGGAGAAAAAAAAAAAAAAAAAGAAAGAAAGAAAGAAAGAAAGAAAGAAAGAAAGAAAGAAAGAAAGAGAAAAAGAAAAGCTAGAAGAGGAGCAACATGCTCTCCATGCCAGAGATGAAGATCTGACCAAACTTTCTAACTACGAACCCAGAACGGAAGAGTGCAAGGCACATCTGTCAGCCGTTGAGGACACTGTTCGCTCTTACAGTCTCTCAGTATCTGATGGGAACAGAAAACAAAATGGAAGCCGGGCTTGGTGGTGCACGCCTTTAGTCTCAGCACTCAGGAGGCAGAGGTGGGAGGATCACTGTGAGTTCGAGGCCACGCTGAGACTACATAGTGAATTCCAGGTCAGCCAAGCCAGAGTGAGATCTGATCTCAAGAAACCAAAAGAAAAGAAAAAGCTAATAATATTTGTGCTAAAAACAAACAAACAAACAAACAAATGAATGAATGAATGAGCATACTATTAAGCAAGTAAAAGAAAATCTACAAAAAAAAGCATTCATAAATCACATGTTTGAGACCAGACTTACACAGAATATATTAAGATCTCCTATAGCTCAGTAATTAAAGACACATTACTAAACACTAGGTCACCTTGTTTGTCAATCTGAGAATGTCTCATTTCTGGTTCTCCTCTGCCTGGCTCTCTTTGTACATAGTGAGTCTAGCTTCCCCATCACCATGAGTGTTTTCACTAACCGAATGTGTGGGTTCTTTCAGTAATTCTAGGTCTGCTACCTGTGTAGTTTCTTTAAACTGGGGTAACCATTAGTCTAACTTTTTTTTTTCCTTTTTTGGTTTTCTTCAAGTAGGGTCTCTAGCCCAGGCTGACCTAGAACTCACTGTGTAGTTTCAGGGTGTCCTCAAACTCATAGCAATCCTCCTACCTCTGCCTCCCCAGTGCTGGGACTAAAGGTATGCATCACCACATCTGGCCTTTCTTCATTACGCATTTCTCCTCTGAATCTCTTGGACTCTGCTTTCATATCTACCCTCTCAATTTCCCTTGAGCCCTCTTAATTTCCCTTCATGGAAAAGCACAGTCTGATGTCATGCCGGTTCCTCTTAAGTCTCCCTATTCAAGCTCCCAGAGTCTACTTTCCATATGTTTACAGCTTTACTCTTAATTTCTCCTTAAAAGCCTCAGTTTGCCTTAGGTCCACATGTTGGCAGCTTTAAAAGTCTGTTTCTCTGGATGGAGAGATGGCTTAGTGGTTAAGACGCATGCCTCTAAAGTCTAAGGACCCAGGTTCAATTCTCCAGGTCCCACATAAGCCAGATGCACAAGGTGGTATATGCATCTGGAGTTTGTTTGCACTGGCTAGAGGCCCTGGCATGCCCAATACACTCTCTCTCCCCTTTTCTCTATCTTAAATAAAATTTTTAGCCGAGTGTGGTGACACATGCCTTTAATTCCAGCACTCAGGAGGCAGAGGTAGGAGGATCACTGTGAATTCCAGGTCAGCCTTAGCTAGAGTGAGACCCTACCTCAAAAAACAAACAACAACAACAACAAAAAAAAAAGCCAGGCATGGTGGCACATGCCTTCAATCTCAGCACTCCAGAGGCAGAGGTAGGAGGATCGCCACAAGTTCGAAGCCACCCTGAGACTACATAGTGAGTTCCAGGTCAGCCTGGACTACAGTGAAACCCTACCTTGAAAAACAAAAACAAAAATTAAAAAAATCTGATGCACAAGGTGGCACATGTATCTGGAGTTTGTTTGCATGGCTGGAAACCCTCATTCTATCTTTTTCTTTCAAATAAATAAAATTAAAGTCAGCACAGAAAAATATGAACATTGTAGGGATAAGCAAATGTTACTTTTAAATGATCCTCTGTGGCTGATAGAAGAGGAGATCCAACTGTGGAGATAGAAAGAAATGATGAAGGAAGATACCACAGGAAATCTGGTATGGAAGCCAAACTTCCCCAGATAAAAATTTTAATATAATTCTCACTTTACAAACACATATCTACTTTATTTATTTACTTGAGGGGGGGAGGAATGAATAAGAATGGGAATGCCAGGGCCTCCAGCCACTGTAAACGAACGTCACGTGCCTGTGCACCCTTGTGCATCTGGCTTGCATGGGTCCTGGGTAACTGAACCGGCGTCCTTAGGCTTCACAAACAAACACCTTCACTGCTAAGACATCTATCTCCAGCCCCCTTATCATCTACTTTTTTTTTTTGTTTTATTTTGTTTTTGAGGTAGGGTCTCACTCTAGTTCAGGCTGACCTGGAATTCACTCTGTATTCTCAGGGTGGCCCTGAACTCGTGGAGATCGTCCTACCTCTGCCTCCCAAGTGCTGGGATTATAAAGGCGTGCACCACCACGCCCGGACCCCTTATCTACTATTTAAGATTAAGAATAATTATAAAAGACCTATACCTAAATGTGAAAAACAAATTCAACTGGATTAATCTACCCACAGAGCAAGCTGTTGTTAGAACTTTTGAAATTTATTTATTACAGACTAAGAGAAGGAGAGGGAGGGAGGGAGGGAGGGAGGGGCAGTGAAAGAGAAAGAGAGAATGAGAATGGATGTGCCAGGGTCTGTAGCCATTGCACACTCACTCCAGATGCATGCGCCACCTTGTCCATCTGGCTTATATGCGACCTGGAGAAACAAACCTGGGTCCTTAGGCTTTGTAAGCAAGTGCCTTAACCCCTAAGCCATCTCTCTAGCCCCTAGAACATCTTAAGTGGCTTAGAAAACAACACTTCCAGGTGTGCTAGGGCATGCCTCTAATACTAGCATCCAGGAGGAAGAGGTAGGAGGGTTGTTATGAAACTACATAGTGAATTCCAGGTCAGACCCTACCTTGGGAAAACAAAAAACAAACAACAAAAAACAAAAACAAAAACAAAAACTAGCAAACAAACCAACAACAAAAAAAACAGCATACTGATTAGGTCTTGGTGGCACATGCCTGAAATGCCAGCATTTGGGACATGGAGACAGAAGTATCCAAAGTTAAGATGAACCTTTGCTATAGGTGATTTTAAGTCCTGCTTGGTCTGTGTCAAAGGGAAAAAATAAATAAATAAAAAATATATACATATATACACACACACATACATGTGTGTGTGTGTGTGTGTGTGTGTGTGTGTGTGTGTGTATGGCTGTATTGGATGACAGCATACAAGGTGTTCTTGGGTAAGCAACAGCACATCACAGAACTTCCAAAGACCATGCAGCAAACACTGAGCAATTTCCATCCACAGCATTTCACAAAACTGGATATATTGGCTCATGTGTACAATCTGGAGGTGGAAGCAGGAGGCTTGCAAGTTCTAGAGTACTGGAGACTGGCCTGGACTACTTGTTGCAAAACAAACAAAAACTGTATAAAAAGGCTTAGGCATAGCAGCGCATACCTTTGATCCCAGCAGAGGTAGGAGGATTGCTTTAAGTCTGAGGCCATGGGGGACTACTGGGCTACAGTGTGACCCTACATTTAAAAAAAAAAAAAGGAAGGAAGAAAAAGAAAAACAAGTCGGGCAGTTCAAGGCCACCCTGAGACTACATCATGAACTCCATGTCAACCTGGGCTAGAGTGAGACCCTACCTCAAACAATTGAGAAACAAAACAATCCCTCCAAAAACAAAACAAAGATAATTGAGGGCTGGAGAGATGGCTCAGTGATTAAAGGTGCTTGCTTACAAAGCATGTAGACTGGGTGTAGTTCCCTAGTACCCATATAAAGCTAGATATGCAATATGGTACAGGTGTATGTAGTTCATTTGCAGAAGTAAGCCCTGGCAGGCCTGTTTTCATTCTGTTTGTAAATAAATAAAAATATATTTTACAAAGGACATTCAGAAGCCAGGCATGGTGGTGCAAGCCTTTAATCCCAGCACTAGGGAGGCAGAGGTAGGAGGATCATTGTTAGTTTGAGGCCACCCTGGGACTCCATAGTGAATTCCAGGTCAGCGTGGAATAGAGACCCTACCTCAGGGCAAAAAAAAAAAAAATTACTGTGAAGTTGAGGCCACCCTGGAACTAAAGTAAGTTTTAGGTCAACCTGGGCTAGAATGAGATCCTACCTTAAAAAAAAGGACATTCAACAACACAATGAATGGATAAAAATACATGTTCTCAAAAATTTTAAATGGAGGAAAAATAAAATTATAAAAAATATTATAAAAAAGTAAAATGGATTCAAGAGCACTGAGACTACATAATGAATTGCAGGTCAACCTAGGCTAGAGCAAGGCCCTAACTTGAAAAATATAAAATAATAGGGATGGAGTAAGTTATATCTTGGCAACATGTGGTGATGCATGCTTTTAGTCCCAAAACCAGGAAGCTGAAATAGCAAAATCTCTGAGTTCAATGCCAGCCTAGGGCTACAAAGTAAGTTCTAGGTCACCAAGAGCTAAGACTCTGCATGAGAGAGAAAGTTCTTACATCCTTGAAAGATAAAATAAAAACAAAGCTTCAGTGAGTCCAACTGGAAGTAGTAAGAAGAGTGCCAACTCTCCGAAAACTGGAAATATGTTAAGTAGTTATTCTTCTTTGCTCCACAAACTATTTCAAGTAACCAAATAGCTTTCTCCACAGTTGAAGAGTACATTACAGAAAAAATTCCAACTAATACATAATAAAATATGCTAGGAATTCAGAAATCACCATCTCTGAAGCTGGGTGTGGTGGTGCACGCCTTTAATCCCAGCACATGGGAGGCAGAAGTAGGAGGACTGCTGTAAATTCAAGACTACCCTGGGACTATAGAGTGAGTTCCAGGTTAGCCTGAGCTAGAGGGAGACACTACCTCAAAAAAAAAAAAAAAAAAAAAGTCACAGAAAACATTATTTCAAATAGCTACATAGCTTGCTGGACCTGGGAACCCTACCTTGAAAACCAAAAATAAAAAATAAATAACAAATAAAAAAAATAGCTAAGTGTGGTGTCACACATCTTTAATCCCTACACTCCAGAGACAGGCTGATCACCATGAATTCAAGGGCACTCAGAGACAACATACTCAATTACAGGTCAGCCTGGCTAGAGTGAGACCCTAACTCAAAAAATGGCAGGGGGTGGGGGGATGGGGGAAGAGAGCCAGGTATGCATAGTGGCACATGCCTTTAATATCAGCACTGGGAAGACAGAGGTAGGAGGATCTCTGGGAGTTTGATATCAGCCTGGGACTACAGAGTGAGTTCCAGGTCAGCCTGGGCTAAAGTGAGACTCTATCTCAGGGAGTGGGAGAGGCAAAGGGGGGAGTACTGGAGAGATGGCTTAGTGGTAAGACCTAACAAACCAAGTTCAATTCACCATTACCCACATAAAAGCCAGATGCACAAAGTGGCAAATGCAACCTGAGTTCATTTGTAGCAGCTAGAGGCCCTGGTGTGCCCATTCTCTCTCATTCTATCTACTTCCTCTCTCTCAAATAAATAAATGTTAAAAAAAAAATAAAATAAATAGGGCTGGACAGATGGCTCCGCAGTTAAAGGAGCTTGCTTGTAGAACCTGACCACCTGGGTTTAAGTCTCCAGTGCCCATGAAAGGCCAGATGCACAAGGTGGCACATGTGTCTGCAGTTCAACTACAGAGGGAAGAGGCCCTGGCATGACCACTCTGTATCTATATAAATATGTAGTTTTTTGTTTTTTTTTTTAAAGGGAAAGCAGTGGCTGGAAAGATGGCTGAGCTTGAAAGGCTCACTTGGTTCAATTTCCTGGTTCCCACATAAAGCCAGACCTACAAAGTGATGCATTAGGAGATCATTTGGAATTAAAGGAAGCCCTGGTGCACCCACACACATTCATTTTCATTCTTTATCTCCTTGCAAATGAATAGAAAAAAATTTCAAGGGAAAGCAAAGATGTAAGTAGCATACATACATACCACATTTGTAAGAATTAAATGCTGTATCTGGGATTTGTTTTAAGTCTTCAGTACAGAAAAAAGTGTATGTGAACAGGTAAACATCTTGTTACCTATTGTGATTTAATAGTCATTGTCATCTTGGACAGGGCCTACAATTAACTTCTGTGGATGTCTGTGAAAGAGTTTCTAGAGCAGGTTAATAAAGATGGGAAGATCCACCAGAACTATGGCCTAGCATTCCATGGGCATGGGTATAGGGCTGAATAAAAGGAGAAAGCAAGCTGAGCATCAGCATTCTTCACTCTTGGCTTCCTAACTCTGGATTGAATGGGGCCAGCTGCTTCATGCTGCTGCCACCATGCCTCCCTGCCATGAAGGAAAATCTCAACTACATAGTAAGTTCAAGGACAACTTGAGCAAATGAAAGCTATTCTCAAAACAAAACACATAAAACCTCTTTCAATTTAGTTTCAATTTTTATACAGATTTCAGGTCAAAACTACACAACTGGGCTCAGAAACTGGATAAAGACACTTGCTTGATTGAAAGCCTGACAAACGGGTTGGATCCCCAAACTATCCACGTAAACCAGATTAAAAAGTGGCAAAAATGGCTGGGTATGGTGTCACAAACCTTTAATTCCAGCCCTCAGGAGGCAGAGGTAGGAGAATTGCCATGAGTTTGAGGCCAGCCTGAGACTACATAGTGAATTCCAGGTCAACCTGAGCTATAGTGAGACTCTACCTTGAAAAAACAACAAAAAATGTCTAGTGTTAATTTACAGTGGCAAGAGGCCCAGACACATGTGTGTGTGGATGCATATACCCACAAAACATGCAAAAAAAAAAATTGTTTTTTACTTAGTAGCGGAGGCCAGTAAGTTAAAAAGGAGACATAAAGGGTAGAGAAAGGAAGGGAGGAGGATACTTAATAGGTTGATATTGTATATATGTAATTACAATGATTGTAATGGGGAGGTAATATGATGGAGAATGGAATTTCAAATGGAAAAGTGTGGGGGTGGGGAGGGAGGGAATTACCATGGGATATATTTTATAATCATGGAAAATGTTAATAAAAATTTAAAAAAAATTATTTTTTAGGGCTGGAGGGATGGCTTAGTGGTTAAGGCATTTGCCTACAAAGCCAAAGGACCCTTGTTCAATTCTCCAGGACCCATGTAAGCCAGATGCACAAGATGCATGCTTCTGGAGTTTTGTTTGCAGTGGCTAAAGGCCCTGGCATGCCCATTTTCTCTGTCAAATAAATACATAAGATAAATGCTTGAAAAAAAATTAACTTTTTTAAAAAAATTATTATTTGAGAAAGAGAGGAAGAGAGAGAGAATGAGTATTCCAAGACCTCTAGCCACTGCAAACCAACTTGAAATGCATGTGCCACCATGTGCATCTGGCTTGAGAACTGGGTAATGGGACCTGGGTCCTTAGGCTTCGCAGGCAAACGTCTTAACTGCTAAGCCATTTCTCCTGCCTCTTTTTTTGAGGTAAGGACTCTCACTAGCTCAGGCTAACTTGGAACTGAGTCTGTAGCCACAGGTTGGCCTCAAACACACAGCAACCTTCCTACCTCTAAGCACTGTGATTAAAGGCATATGTCACCATGCCCTGCAAATAAAATAACTTAAAAAAAAATTCACAGTTTCTTTTGGAAGAAGATACCAAACAATCACAACCAATGAGTACTTCTTCCCACTTTTAGTTTTGAGAGAGGGTCACATGGCCCAAGATGACATTGGAATTAAGATGTAGCCAATGATGACCTTGGACTCCTGACTTCCTCCTATAACTCTTCCAAGTGGTGAAATTCTCACCATGCCTGGCTTAAAAATGTTGTCACTAGACGTGGTGGTGCACATCTTTAATTCCAACACTTAGGAGGCTGAGGTAGGCAGATCACTCAGTGGCTGTGAGTTTGAGGTCAGCATGGGACTATAAAGTGAGTGCCAGATCAGCCTGGGCAAGAATAAAAGGCTACCTCAAAACTACACCTATCCCGCTAAAATAAGAAAAGAATTTAACTGTGTGTCTTCTATCCCAGGCTGCCCTCAGGCTCCTGAGTGTTCGGATTAAAGGCGTGGGCCACCACACTCAACTAAGCATTTTTTTATCTTGCTTTGATTTCAGAATAATATTGTTTGCACCCCACTTTAAAAAACATTTTATTTGTTTTGCTTGTTAATAAACAATGAGGGAGGGAGAATGAGAATTGAGAATGAATGGCACGCGAGGGCCTCCAGCCACTGTAAATGAACTCCAGATACATGTGCTACCTTGTGCATCTGGCTTATGTGGGTACTGGGGAAATCAAACATGGTTCCTTGGGCTTTGTAGGCAAATGGGTAAGTCATTTCTCCAATCCCCACCTTACTGTTATTTTTTTCTTTCTTTTTAAGAAAAAAAAATAATAATTTATATTTGTTTATTTATTAGAGACAGAAAAGAGGAGAGAAAGAATGAGCATGCCAGGGCCTCTAGCCAGTACAAACAAATTCCAGATGCATGGGCCACCATGTGCATCTGGCTTATGTGGGACTTGGAGAATTGTACCTGGGTCTGTAGGCTTCGTAGCAAGTGCCTCAACTGCTAAGCTATGGCTCCAGCCCCCCACTCTACTTTGTATTGATAAAAATTCATCTAGCCTGCACTGGTAATGCACACTGTCCCAGCACTAAGGAGGGCAGTAGTAGGAATATCACAATGAGTTTGAGGCCACCCGGAGACTACATAGTGAATTCTAGGTCAGCTTGAGCTAGAGTGAAACCCTAACTTGAAAAAAAAAAGAAAAAGAACAAAAATAAATTCATCTGAATACCTAATGTTGGTCATCAAAAGCGAACACAGACTACAAGTCAAAACTGAAACCAACAAGTAATTGTATATTGTGCCCCTTAATTCATGCAGCATGCAGACTATAAGCAAACACAGGCAGGATTATTCTCACCTTTACCTGCTCTATATGTCTTGGCTTGGTTCACTGGCATAGGCGTCATGGGTATGGGGTATAAAGGCTTGAGAAAATTAAAAAAAAAAAATCATTAGGTTCTTATCACCCTCTTTAATTAGAGCTGACAATAAAGCTTTCTCTGAGGTTTCCTGATTCTAACGTACTAAAAACTAAAATAAAACCCACAAGTAACTGCAGTCCACAGTAAATGTAAGCTGTTTTCTTAGCAGCAGCTCTTCTCAGATTCAGATGCATATACTAAGAATATACCAAGCCTGGGAAAGGTATCACTTTTTCAAACATTTCTATATGCCACCAGGCCTGAAGTTAATTAACACATACCTAAAGATCTTATACCAAATACAAACAAGTGGGAGGAGGGGGACAAGTGAGTACCAAATTCTATGACTTACTTGCACTCCTGGGCTCACTGGGACAGGATACATCATATTTGGTGCAAAACAGACAGGTTGAGTATAAACTGGAGTTGGCTGTTGATGACCCACCATAGATGGGCTAGGTTGTGCTTGAGGACGAGGTGAAGTTGGGGTAGTAGAAGGCTTTGGCTACAAAAATAAAAATAACATTAAACCACCTCAAGGTGAAAAGTCAGCTACTAATGTAATTTAGTAAATAATTTTCCAGTTTGTCCTTTCTTTTTCTTTTTTGGTTTTGAAGCAGTTTCTCATTGTAGCCCAGGGTGGCCTCAGACTCACAGCAATTCTACTATCTCAGACTCCTAACTACTGGGATTAAAGGTATGTGTCACTTTCAATTAAAATTTTTTATTATGTTTAATTTACTTATTTTATTTACTTATTTGAGAGGGAAAGAGGCAAGGAAAGAGAGGGATATGAAAGGGCATGCCAGGGCCTCCAGCCGCTGCAAACAAATCCCAGACACATGAGCCACCACCTTGTGTGTGTGTGGATTAAATGGGTCCTGGGGAATTGAACCTGGTCCTTTGGCTTTGCAGACAAGCACCTATGTACATTTTTTAAAACTTTTTGTTTATTTTTATTTATATATTTGAGAGTGACAGAGAGAAAAAGAGGGAGGGGGAGAGAGAGAGAATGGGTGCACTAGGGCCTCCACCTGCCACTGCAAACAAACTCCAGATGCATGTGCCCCCTTGTGCATCTGGCTTACGTGGGTTCTGGAGAATTAAACCAGGATCCTTTGGCTTTTCAGGCAAATGCCTTGACTGCTAAGTCATCTCTCCAGCCCAGTTTTAATATATTTTTAAATTTTATTTTTGTTTATTTGAGAGCTACAGACAGAGAGAGAAAGAGGCACAAAGATAGAGAGAGAGAATATGAATGAATGAATATGGGTGCACACCAGGACCTCCAGCCACTGCAAACAAATTCCAGATGCATGCACCACCTTGTGCATCTGGCTTAATGGGTACTGGGGAAGTGAGCCTCAAGCCTGGGTCCTCAGGTTTCACAGACAAGTGCTTAACCACTAAGCCATCTCTCCAGCCCAGTTTTAATATTTTTTTCCCCAGCACTTAGGAGGGAGAGGTAGGAGGATCACAGAGAGTTTGAGGCCAGCCTGAGACTACACAGTGAATTCAAGGTCAGCCTGGGCTAGAGTGAGATCCTACTTTGAAAAAAACAAAATAAATAAATAATTTATAAAAATATTAAAACTGCATCTCCACCAAAGAACAAGAACAAAAAAGTCACAGGGCTAGGGAGATGGCTCAACCATTAAAAGGCACTTGCTTACAAACCCTGACGCCACGCTTTAATTCCCCAGTACCCATATATAAATACAGATGCACAAAGTAGTGCATGCATCTGGAGTTTATTTTAAGAGGCAAGAGGTCTAAGGCCCTGGGGCCATCCACACTCATTCTCTCTCCCTCCCACCTCTTAAAATAAATAAATATTAAAAGAAAAGTAGGGCTGAAGAGATGGTTTAGTAGGTAAGGCACTTGCCTACAAAGCCTAAAAACCCAGGTTCAATTCTCTAATACCCACATAAACCATATCCACAAAGTAGTGGATGTGTCTGGAGTTCGTTTGCAGTGGCTAGAGTACCCATCCTCTCAAATAAATAGGTAATTAAAAAAAAATAAATAAGTAAAGCTGGGTGTGGTGGCACACTCCTTTAATTCCAGCACTGGGGAAACAGAGGTCACCTTGAGTTCGAGGTCGCCCAGAGACTACATAGTGAATTCCAGGTCAGCCTGAGCTAGAGTGAGACCCTACCTCGGAAAACGAAAATGTAAATAAATAAACATAAGTTTAAAAAAGTCATAAAAACAAAACAATACTCTGGTAGACAGTTAAAATCTTTGTAGTCAACAAAATACAAAAATGGTAGTGATTTTTTAGAAGAACTAGGAAAGAAAAGTAGATTCTTTGTGTGTGTGTGTTTTGAGGAAGGGTCTCACTCTAGCCTAGGCTGATGTGAATTCAGTATGAAGTTTCAGGCTAGCCTTGAACTCACAGCAATCCAACGTCTGCCTCCTAAGTACCAGGATTTGGAAGGTATACACCACCATGCCAGGCCAATTCTTTTTTTTTTTTTTTTTAAAGTATTTTCAGAGAGAATCTATAAAACCCAGGCTAGCCATAAGCTCTCATCTCCCAAGGGCTGGGATTATAAGTAAGTGCCATCACACCTTACAAGAGAAAGCATTTCTATATTTTGTATATATACATTTTTCTGTGAGAATTGTTTATTTGCAGGAGAGAGCAAATGACACACATACCCAGAGAGAGAGAGAGAAAGCGCGAGAGAGAGATTGAATTAAGAATGAGAATATGATTATGTGCACTCTAGGGCCTTTTGCCACTATAAGCCAAATCCAAATGCATGTACCACTTTGTACATTTGGCTTTACACTGGTACTGGGGAATCAAGCTACAACAACAAAGCTTTGTAAGCAAGTGCTTTTAATTGTTGGGCCACCTCTCCAGCCCAAGAAAACACTTTTAAATTAAAAAAAAAAAAAAAAGCCAGGCATGGTGGCACACAACTTTAATCCCAGCATGTGGGAGGGTAAGGCAGGATGATCGTTATGAGTTTGAGACCAGCCTGAGACTACATAGTGAATTCCAGGTCAGCCGGGGCTAGAGCAAGACCCTACCCTCAAAAAACCAAACAAAATCATCATCATCATCATCATCTTGCCAGGTATGGTGGTGCATTTCTTTTTTTTTTTTTTTACTTTCGATACTATAATAGACAATCATGGCATGCATATTTTTGCAAACTTCTCAGATATTCTAATGATAGTTATGTGGCTATAATACTAACAGGCAGACAATTTATATTCATAAATAGGTCAAAAGCTGAAACATAAATGTAAATCATTATGGTATTGTGTACCCTTAGCTTTGAAACGTCAGTCATCTGAAACCTAAGTCATTGATAAAAGTCAATGAAAAATACTACAGTGGGTCCCACTACAGAAACAGTCATTTAAAGAACTGATATCTTGAGAAAAATTATTCAGTTTGTAATGCAGACATACAATAAATACATTTTGTGTTTTCAGGAAAAATTTTCAACATCCGTGTACATACATAAAGTTTGTACTATTTCATGTACTCCGATTTCCAACTACTGTATAGAGATTAGAATTCTTAAATGTTTTTTGTTGTTTATTTGTATTTATTTATTTGAGAGTGACAGAGAGAGAG
Source organism: Jaculus jaculus (assembly GCF_020740685.1). Classification (NCBI taxonomy): domain Eukaryota; kingdom Metazoa; phylum Chordata; class Mammalia; order Rodentia; family Dipodidae; genus Jaculus; species Jaculus jaculus. The sequence goes on from NC_059114.1 coordinate 23,252,996, forward strand.
AGAGAGAGAGAGAGAGAGAGAGAGAGAGAGAGAGAAAGAGGCAGAGAGAGAATGGGTGCACCAGGGCCTCCAGCCACTGCAAACGAACTCCAGACGTGTGCACCCCCTTGTGCATCTGGCTAACGTGGGTCCTGGGGAATTGAACTAGGGTCGTTAGGCTTCATAGGCAAGCGCTTAACTGTTAAACTATCTCTCCAGCCCGAGATTAGAATTCTTTAAAAAGTTTTAAAACAGTCCAGCATGGTGCACACGCCTTTAATTGCAGCATTTGGGAGGCAGACGTAGGAGAATCACCATGAGTTCGAGGCCACCCTGAGACTTCATAGTGAACTCCAGGTCAGTGTGGGCTGGAGTGAGACCCTACCTCGAAAGGAAAAAAAAAAGGTTTTAAAATTATTTATACCTGCAGTGTTGGAAAGGGTATAGCAATGAAATGCATCACATACCAGACTGTAACAAGCAGTGCTGACACACTGGTAGTGTGGTAGGTTGCACATTTGTAAAAAGTGTTTCACATTCATTCAGATGTCCACAATGACTTCTTTGTTAAGGGGTGGTGCATTTCTTTAATCACAGCACTCAGAAGGCAGAGGTAGGAGGATTGCTATGAGTTCAAGGTCACCCTCCAATTACATAATGAATTCCAGTTCAGCCTGGGTTAGAGAAAGACCCTACCTAGAAAGACAAAAGGGGGGGGGGGTGACGGAGGAAGGAAAGAAACTAATCTTTTTGGTTGTGCATGGAAGCAAATGGATTTAATCTTTGTACTCTGGAGGCTAAGGCAGGAGGACAGCTATGAGTTCAAGGACACCCTGAAGCTATAGTTTCAGGTCAGCCTGGGCTCTCTAGAGTGAAAAAACATAAAACACCTTGAGAAGAACAAACAAAATAATTCAAATCTTTCATGTATTCAGTAGACCAGTTACAGTGAGTCTTTGAATCTTGACAGCTCATCTAGCAATCCATCTTGAATCAGAGCTTTGTTTCAAATCACAACTGATGATAAAACACATCAGAAAAAGAAAGATGCTGGATATGACAACTGAATTTAGGTGGCATGCTTGGCAAAGAGACCAACACACTACCTCAAAACAGTAATAAACTTACCTGAGAAAAAGACCTAGGGTTGAACTCTTTTGCATTGGGATTCAATGTTGACTTCTTAACTTGCCTAAACCAGAAAAAAATATGCAGGCCAGTGAAATATTTATGTAATCTATGTTTCTCAAAACTTTTCCATAACTCTGAATTTTTAAAAGATTGCTAACATATGACAGATTTAAACAATTCTCACAAGAACATTAATTGTTACTAAAACATACACATAACTTGATGCCCACTAATTTGATAAAGAAGCCAGTCTTGGGCTGGAGAGATGGCTTAGCAGTTAAGGTGCTTGCCTGCAAAGCCAAAGGACCAAGGTTCAATTCCCCAGTACTCACGTAAAGCCAGATGCACAAGGTGGTACATGCATCTGGAATTTGCAATGGCTTAGAGGCTCTGGCCCACCCATTCTCTTTCTCTCTCTCAAATGAATGAATGAATGAATGAATGAATGAATAAATAAATAAATAAATAAATAAGAAGCCAGTCTTACAAGGGCAAATTGAAGAAAAAAAAAGACTGCTTCTCTCAAAGGCAATCAACACATAAGCTGAAAAGCTTGCAAAATGTTCTTAAAAGCACTATTTAATATACCAACTCACAGTATGCAGATTAAAATAAAATGTTTTAAAAAAAACATCCTGGGTATGGTGACCCATGCCTTTAATCCCAGTAGTCAGGAGGCAAAGATAGAAGGATCACTGTGAGTTCAAGGCCAGCCTGGGACTACAGAGTGAGTGCCAGGTCAGCTTGGGCTAGAGTGAGATCCTACTTCAAAAAACCGAAAACAGGCCTGGGGAAATGGCTTAGTGGTTAAGGCCATTTACCCACAAAGCCTAAGGACTCCAGTTCGATTCCCCAGGACCCACACAAGCCAGATGCACAAGAGGACATATGCACCTGAATTTTATTGCAGTGGCTGGAGGCCCTGGCATGCCGCCCATTCTCTTTCTATCTGCCTCTTTCTTTCTCTCTGAATAAGAAAAAACAAACAAACAAAATAAAATGGGCTCGGGCTAAAGAAATAACTTAGAGGTTAAGGGCATGCCTGCAAAACCTAAGGACCCAGGTTCAATTCCCCAGTACCCACAAAAGCCAGATACATAAGGGGGTGCATGTGTCTGGAATTCATTTGTAGTGGCTGGAGGCCCTGACAGTCATTCTCTCTACATCTGCTTCCTCATTCCCCCATAAACAAACAAAAAAAAGGAAAGCTCAGGAAGGTCTCAAACTTGCGATGTTGTTATTGTTTCAGCTTCCTTCCAAGTGCAGGACTAAGAACCCTATGTTATTAAGTACACTGCAAATGCAGTAATTAAAAAAAAAAAATAGCCTGGTATAGTGGAGTATGCCTTTAATCCTAGCATCAGGAGGCAGAGGTTCACACAACCCTGAAACTACACAGTGAATTTCAGGTTAGCCATAGTCTACAGAGGGGGAACCTACCTCGACAAATAAAACAAAACAAACAAACAAAAAATTATTTGCAGCAGGGCAAGGTGTAGCATGCCTTTAATCCCAGCATTTAGGAGGCAGAGATAAGAGAATACCTTTGAGTTTGAGGTTACCCTGAGACTACCCAGTAAATTCCAGGTCAGCGAGAACTAGAGTGAGGTCCTACCTTAAAGAAAAAAACAAAGTAAAAAAGAGGAAAGGGGAATACTGAAGGGGAAAAGGCACAAATTGGGAGGAATTCGGGGAGTTGTAGGAAAGGAGAAAGAGGAGGAATAACCAAAACTAAGTATGTATGAAAATACCATAAGGGCGTTTGGTGGAGTACACCGTTAATCCCAGCATTTAGGAAGCAGAGGTAGAAGGAGCATTGTGAATATGAGGTTAGTCTGGGCCTTTATAGTGAATTCCAGGTCAAACTGGGAATACCTCTTAAACACACACACACACACACACACACACACACACACACACACGCTGGACAAGGTCACATACACATTTAATTCCTACACTGGAGAGGCAGTGGTAAGTAGATCATTGTGAATTTAAGGTCACCCTGAGACCACATAGTAAATTACAGGTCAGCCTGGGATAGGAGACCCTACCTTGAGGGGGGAAAAAAAAAAAAACGTGTGCGTATGCACATGTGTAAAAGCATGCGAATGAATACCCATTCAATGGCTTTCTATGGGGGGTTGGGGATTTGCAAGTAAGCAACTTTAACCTTTAACCTTTCAGCAATATTCTTAGCACAGTAGGATTTTTTCTTTGGTGGGTGGGAAGCATGGTCTTACTCTATCTGACCTAGAGGTCACTCTAACCCAAACCAGCATTAATTTCATGGCAATTCTCCTACCCCAGCCTCCTGAGTGGTGGGATTAAAGGAGTACATTATCATGCCTGGCTAGCAAATGCAGTAATTTTCAATGTGACAAGATGCTTTTATTTTTTTAATTTTTATTTATTTATTTTATGACAGAACAAGAGAATTTTCATGCCAGGGCCTCTAGGCTCTGCAATTGAACTCCAGACAAATGAACCACCTTGTGCTCCTGGTCAAGTGGATTCTGAAGAGTCAAACCTGGGTCCTTAGGCTTCACAGGCAAGCGCCATAACCATGGAATCATCTCTCCAACCCAAGATTCTTAAAAAAAAAAATCTATTTATTTGGGAATAGAGAAAGAAATAGAAGGCAGACAAAGAAAATGGGCACACCAGGGCCTCTAGCCACTGCAAATAAACTCCAGATGTGTGCTACACTTTGTTCATCAGGCTTTACATTGGTACTAGAGAATCAAACCTGGATCGTTAGGCTTTGCAGGCATGTGCCTTAACCAATGAGCAATCTCTCCATCCCAAGATTCTTTTTTTTGGGTGGGTGGGGGGCTTGAGGTAGAGGTCTCTCTGTGGTCAGGGTGACTTGGAATTAACTATGTAGTCTCAGGGTGGCCTCAAACTCATGGAGAGTGCTGTAATTAAAAGCATGTGCCACCACGCCCAGCTATAAGTATGAATTATTGGCCTATCTTGCCAAGTTTTGTTTATCAAGGTAGGGTTTTGCTCTAGCCTAGGCTGACCTAGAATTCACTATGTAGTCTCAGGGTGATCAAGAACTCACACCAATCCTCTTACCTCTGCCTCCTGAGTGCTAGGATTAAAGCTTTGTGTGTCATGCCTGGCTATGAGTTTGTTTTTTTTTTTTTACATGATATAACTTGGAGAAAATGATGGCTCTAAATTTTTTTTTTTTTTTTTGCTTCAAATCAAGACTGAAATAAGCCTAACTCAACCTATCAAGCTGCCATTTCAAAAGTTCAGGTATGGGGATGGAGAAATGGTTTAGCAGTTAAGGCTCTTGCCTGCGAAGCCTAAGGACCCATGTTCTACTCTGCAGATCCCATGTAAGCCAGACGTGCAAAGGTGAGGCAAGGTCATACAAGCACAGTAGGTGGTGCAAGCATCAGGAGTTCAATTGCAGTGCTGAGGCCCTGGTATGCCAATTGTCTTTCTGTCTCTTTCTAAAATAAACAAATAAATGCATAAATAAAGATCAGGTATAACTAGATACTTTGGTACCCAGAACATAAACAAATAGTGATTAGGGTTTCAGGCTATCCCATTAAAGCCCATGTAATTAAAATGAGTATTTACTATTTCTGATGGCAATAATTAAGATTAATAAAAAGAAGAAACCAAGCATGGTGGCACATGCCTTTAATCCCAGCACTCGGGAGGCAGAAGTAGGGGGATTGCTGTGAGTTCAAGGCCACCATGAGACTACATAGCGAATTCCAGGTCAGCCTGCACTAAAGTGAGACCCTGTTTCAGCCCACCCACCCCCCCCAAAACACCCACCCACCCACACACACACACACCAGCCAGGCGTGGTGGTGCACACCTTTAATCCCAGCATTCAGGAGGCAGAGGTAGCAGGATCATCAAGAGTTAAAGGCCACCCTGAAACTACATAGTGAATTTCAGGTCGGCCTGATCAAGAGTAAAACCCTACCTCAAAATAAGTAAATAAATAAAATATAAAAATATACCCAACCATGTACACACATAACTATGAAAAGGCAGAGTGCTGAGAACTCAATGATCTTATTCACACAAGATTTATATAGACCAACTGTTTCTAAGTAAGCATTTCTAAGAAAGCATTGTCAAAGTCCAAGTAGACCAAGTTCAAAGAACAGAATACCTGCAAAAAGTTATCTGAATGAGATGTGCTAAATTCCAGGTTACTCACTCGGCTGCGTCTTTCTTCTCCTCTTTGTCATCTTTCTCTTGTTTACAGGCTGGACTTGAAGTCTGCACTCCTTGGGATGTGACCTCAGGCCCCCTCTTGTGCTCCACATTACTAATGACCGAAGGAGAAATGCTGGGGCTGTTTGGCTTGCTGCTGCCACTGGTACAGTTGCTGCTACTATTGTCAATGAAGGCATCCTTAGCACTTGGTTCAATTTTGTCTTTAATCAAGTCTCTTGATTTTTCTCCCTCTCTATTATTTTTGCTTAGTAGTTGATCCATAGATTCAGACGTAGAACTTGGCTGTAACTAAATAAAGGAAATAATCAATTTTCTCTATGCGTACAAGCAAAGTATTATCTGAAAGCAGCGAAATATTTTGACAAGGCTTCTTGCCCATTTTTTCCACTATATATATATATATATATATATATATATATATATATTTTGTTGCTGTTACATTTTGAAGCAGGGTCTCAACTCTAGACCAAGCTGACTCGAAACTCATAATAAAACCCAGGCTGGCCTCTAACTAATAACAATCCTCAACCTCCCAAGTACACCACCATGCCCAGCTCAGAGTACATTTTAAAGGCACCAACAATAGAAATGTTAATACCATTAAACCCACCAAAACAAAGCTCAAGAGTTAAATGGTAGCCCAGTGTGGTAGCCCATGCTTACTCTGAGCAGTCCAAGGCAGGAAAGCTTCTGTATGTTGCAGGCCAACTTTGGCTACAGATGAGACCCTGCCTTAGAAGTGTGCCTACTATGCCTCAAACAAAGTTGAATGTTTATTGCAGGATTCCCCTGACACCCATTATGCCATTCATATTGGAAAATATGAAAAATATGTCCCTTAGACACCTCAAAGCAAAATTACCACTGGAACCCAAAAGGAACATTTTTGTAATGTATAAACAATTAGGAGTGCTTGGAAAAGGGAAGTTTTGAAAGGGAAGGAGATGAAAGGTACGCTCAAAGTACCTTACATATGTCTGCAAATGTCCTTATGTAATCTTTCATATCATATATAATTAATACATCTCAATTAAATAAACAAACAATCCAGATGGGTATGGTGGCATACACCTTTAGTCCTAGCACTGGGGGAGGCAGAGGTAGGAGGACTTGTGCACTGGAGACCAGCCTGGAACTACAGAGTGAGTTCCAGGTCACCCCAGGCTAGATAAAAACTATACCTCAACCCCCCAAAAGGTAAATAATCCAATGGAAAGTCAGTTGAGGGATTCATCTAGAAAGAGAAAAGTAGCAGCACTGACTGGCCCAAAAAGAATGAAATGATAAAGAAATTTAAAAGGACACATTGAAGATTTAGGTTACCCCCCCAAGGTAGGGTCTCACTCTATCTCAGGCTGACCTATAGTCTCAGGGTGACCTCAAATTCATGGTGATCCTACTATCTCTGCCTCCCAAGTGCTGGGCTTAAAGGTGTGTGCCACCCACGCCCAGCTAAAGATTTTGTTTTAGAAGAGATGATGAACAGTTCAAAATACTGACAAGTGCTTATCTCCCTATATGGGAAATCTCTCCCATTCCTCCCCAAGGCGCATGGAGCTGTAAGGAAATGGGGGAAGAATGTAAGGACTGTGGGTGGGGAAGAACATTATGGCAATGCATGGCAGCTGCACTCATGAGCTCACAGCAGCTGCAGAAGACTTGCACAAATAAGGCCAACCAACATTCTGTCAAGGATGTGGGAGGAGTCCAGGAGGCCCATTCCTCTCTGAGGTGCTGTTTGCTAGGGGAGAAAGACATTCTCTCTAATGCTATGGGAGTGGGATAAGGTAATGGGTGTGTCAATATGATCAAATTATAATATATGAAACTGTTGAAGAATAAAAAGAACAAAATTAAAACTCCAGAATAGGGTGAAAAAGGGTAAGAAGGATAGGGAGAGGGGAATACAAGAGAAGTCTCTGAGGAATTGTGAGCACAGTAACATATAGTACAGAGAAGATCTACAGCTCAGAAAGGTGTGAACTGCATTTCTGTGCCAAATGGTATGAGGAAGCAATGGAAGAGTGTAGTACCTACTACAGACTAAGGCTGGCTGACAACAGGAGCCTGGTAGTCGAGGTGGGGTTAGAGCAGATAGGTTCAGAGGATGACTCAAAGTCAGTGTTGGTTAGGCAGACCTTCTAAACCCTTAAGTAAAATTCTTTGAGACCAGGTATGCTGTCCCAGGATGATAATCCCAGGCTTTGGAAGGATAAAAAGTTCAAGGTCAACCTGGGCTACATAACAAATGGCTGTCTCTAAAAACAAGCACCCTCTATGTATAAAGACCACCAAGACTAAGGAAAGAAGATAGCACAGATATGAGTAAAGAAAAGACAGAAGTTTTATTCTTGAAAAAAAAAATTTTTTTTTTCTTTTGAAGTAGGGTCTTGCTCTAGCCCAGGGTGACCTGGAATTCACTATGTAGTCTCAGGGTGGTCTTGAACTCACAGCAATCCTCCTACCTCTGCCTCCCAAGTGCTGGGATTAAAGGCATGTACCACCATGCCCAGCAAGGACAGAGTGAGAACAAGTGAAACATAAGCCCAGCAGGAGAGAGAAGACATGGCCTTAGCTCAGGCAAACCGGGTCCTATGTGTAACCTACTGAGGCAAAAGAGCACCAAGTAGAGCCTCAAGGGCAATTTAAGCTTCACTGTACTACCACTATTGATAGTGACAGAGACATCAATCAGCTGACAGCCAAAATTGATGAGAGCCCTAGTGGCAATGTAAGCCACAATCTAGAACCTTACTACTTAGCTTTCATAAAAATCTTTTACTAGAGGCCGTATACATAAAGACCAAGTACACACTACATTAAGAATTCCGGGGCTGGAGAAGATGACTTAGCGGTTAAGGTGTTTGCATGCAAAGCCAAAGGAACCCAGTTTGATTTCCCAGGACCCAGGTAAGCCAGATGCACAAGGCGGTGTATGTCTCTGAGTTCATTTGCAATGGCTGGAGGCCTTGGCACACCCATTCTCTACCTCGTTCTCAAATGAATAAATAAAATATATTTTTAAAAAATTCCGGAATATTTTCACAAGGGTCCTTGAATGAAGGCAAAACTAATAGAAAACATAACAAGTACTTACTACAGGTTGGACAGTGTATAGAACAATTTAATGTACTCATTTAGTCTACACAATGGGCACTTCTAGATGTAGACACTATTTGTCATCTTATAAATGGCAAATCCATGGGGAAGCTATGGTGCAATTCAAAGTTCTGGTGGAGGTGAGGGGTGTGTGTGATGGGATTGAACCTAGAATCAAAAACATGTTAAGCCCCATTTCTACCACTTAGCTATACCCAATTCAATTGGAATTATTTTCTAAAGAATATTTTTTGTATTTTACTTGAGGGAGGGAGAGAGGGAGGGAGGGAGAGAGGGAGAGCAGGCCTTTCAGGGCCTCTAGCCACTGCAAATGAACTCCAGACACATGAGTCACCTTTGGTATCTGGCTTTACTTGAGTATTGGGAATAGAACCAGGGTCCTCTGGCTTTGCAAGAAAGCCCCTTAATGGCCAAGCCATCTTTTCAGCCCCAAAAATTTTTAAAGACTTTTTTCATTTATTTATTTGCAAACAGAGAGAGGAGCAAGAGAATGGGCACACCAGGGCCTCTTGCCATTGCATTGCAAACCAACTTCAAATGTATGCACCACTTTGTACATCCGGATTTATGTGATGCTAGAAAACTGAACCTGGGTCATTAGGCTCTAAAGGCAAGCACCTTAACCACTAAGCCATCTTTCTAGTATTGGAAATTAAAAAACAAATTGGACCCATGGGCATAGTGGCACATTCCTTTAATCCCAGCACTTGGAAGACTGAGGTAGAAGGACTGCAGTGAGTTTGCTATCCTGGAGCTACAAAATTCCAGGTCAGCCTGGACTGGAAATGATACCCTGCCTTTAATAACAAAACAAAAACAAACAAACAGCAATGAACATTGGATTTTATTTTTCTCTATGCCCCCTCCCCTTCTTTGCAGTTCTGAGGACTGAACCTAGGACCTCATGCATACTAAACACTCTACTACTAAGCTATGCACCAGCTTTTTACTTTGTTTTGAGACACTAAGTTGTCCAGGCTGACGTCAATCTTGTCCTCTTTCCTTGTCAGCCTCCCAAGTGACTGGGGCCACAGGCATATGCCACCATACCAGACCTCTTTCCTAAAATCCAATATTGTCATTTGGCACTATCAATTATTTTGTTATTGTTTTTGTTTTTTGAGGTAGGGTCTTACTCTAGCCCAGGGTGACCTGGAATTCACTATGTAGTTTCAGGATGGCCTTGAACTCACAGAGAACCTCCTACCTCTGCCTTCCCAGTGCCAGGGTTAAAGGTGTGTGCCACCACAACCAGCTCAATTTTCTTAAATACTGTGTTAGCACCACAAAATGTGGCATGATACATTTTCTTTTCTTAAAGTATCATTTATTTACTTGTTAGGAGAAAGAATGAATAGGCACACCAAGGCCTCTAACCAACCAATGCAACAAAACTCCAAATGCATGTGCCACTCATTGCACCTGGATTTATGTGGGTACTGGGGAAACAAACTCAGGCCTTGCAAACAAGTTTAAACCCTGAGCCATCTCTTCAGCCCACAAATTGAAATGTTATTCAGAGAGAAATAAACTGATGATAACTACTTATCTATATTTTTGTTATATAAAGTAACATTATCTTCCAAAATATACACTAATGTCTTAACACAGCAAATTACTAGTGAGTCTTACACCAATGAAACCATTAGTATCCTGCACAGATCTATGCTAGAGCATGGAAACAGCTCTCTAGGGAAAAGGGAGAAGGGGAGTGAATTATACACTAAGAATCCACAGGCCACTCCTAATTTGTCACAACGAAAAGTCTGATTTTTTTTTTTTTTTTAATTTTAGAGGGAGAAAGAGATGGAGGGAGGAAGAGAAGGAAGGAAGAAGGGAGGATGAATCAGCATGTCAGGGCCTCAGCTACTACAATCCAACTCCAGAGGCTTGTGACACATAGTGGGCATGTGTGACTTGCACTTGTCTCAAACATAGGTCCTTAGGCTTTGCAGTCAAGCTCCTTAACTGCTAAGCCATCTCTCCAGCCCTAGATTTTTGTTTTTTGAGGTAGGGTGTCACTCTAGCCCAGGCTGACCTGGAATTCATTATGTAGTCTCAAGGTGGCCTTGAACTCTCTGTGATCCTCCTACCTCTGCATCTCAGTGCTGAGATTAAAGGCATGCACTACCATGCCCAGCTCAAAAGACTAGATTTTTATGAACAAGGGCAGAATGCTGTAGTAGGCACTGCACATGAAATCAGTCTTCAAAGTATTGCTAAAACAGCAGTTGGCCAGGCCTAATATTTACTAGCCATGTGATTCTGAACAGAGCAAGTAGTAAAAGAACTTGCTTTGAAGGTAAAAAAGACAATAAGCACGCTCTAGAACAGTGTCTAGTACCCAAGAAACAATAAACATAGCCTAACCACTTGAGTATACTTTGAAAAAAATTATAAAACTCAAAAAAAAACCATATTTTTTTTTGAAGTAAGAGTTCCACTCTAGTCCAGGCTCACCTGGAATTCACTATGTAGTCTCAGAGTGGCCTCAAACTCAATGGCGATCCTCCTACCTCTGCCTCCCAACTGCTAGGATTAAAGGTGTGTGCCACCATGCCCAGCATTTTCTTTTAAAAGCCAGTTCATTCATTTATGAGTCAGGAAGTTAATCATATGAGGCTTAATAATGCCTATCATCCAGGCTCCAAAAATAGAACTCCAACATCATTAGCCATGAAAGGGCTTATCATCAAAACCACAGTGAGATAACACTCACTCCACATTAAGGATGACATACCATCCCAAGTAGTGACAGGCAAGGATATGGGACAGAAGACACCCTCACATACTACCAAGTGGGGTGGCACATACCTGTGATATGAGCACTTGGAAGAGTGAGGCAAGAGTACTGAGAATGTTTTTTAAAATTTGCATGAGTAAGTGAGTGAGAGTTTGTGAATAACTAGGGTCTCTTGCATTGTCCAAACACCTGTCTAGGTTTATGTATGTAGCCATGGAATTGAACCTGGGATGGCAGGCTTTGCAAGTAATCACCTTTATCCTGTGAGCCATCTACTCAGGCCCAGAATGAGGCCTGCTAGAGCTAAAGAACAAGAGCCAGTCTAAAAACCAAAACTAAAAACGAAACAAAACAGGGGCCCGGTGTGGTGGCACCTGCCTTTAATCCCAGCACTTCAGAGGCAGAGATAAGACTGCCTTGAGTTTGAGGCCATCCTGAGACTACATAATGAATTCCAGATCAGTCTGGGCTAGAATGACCCTACCTCAAAAAACAAAACAAGGGGGGCTGGAGAGAAGGCTTAGCCGTCAAGGAGTTTACCTGCAAAGCCTAAGGACCCAAGTTAAACTCCCCAGTACCCACATAAGCCAGATGCAAAAGGGGACGCAAGTATCAAGTTCATTTGCAGTGGCTGGAGGCCCTGAGTACCATTCTCTATCTTCCTCTTTCTCTCTCTGAAATAAAATACAAGGTGGTTAAGCGCTTCCCTGTGAAGCCTAAGGACCATGGTTTGAGGCTTGTATTCCCCAGGATCCACATTAAGCCAGATGTACAAGGTGGCACAGGCATCTAGAGTTCGTTTGCAGTAGCTAGAGGCCTTGGCGCAGCCATTCTCTCTTTCTGCCTCTTTCTCTCTCTCTCTGTTGCTCTCAAATAAATAAATAAATTGTATTTAAAAATAATAAAAAATAAGCAAACCAAAACAGATCTTCACATGCTGCTGGTGGGAATGCAAAATAGTTCAGTTGCTTTGGCAAACTGATGGGCAGTTCCTATAAAGTTAAATACAGACCCGGGCCTGGTGACACACGCCTTTAATCCCAGCATTCGGGATGCAGAGGTAGGAGGATCGCCATGAGTTCAAGGCCACCCTGAGACTACATAGTGAATTCCAGATCAGCCTGGACCAAAGTGAGACCGTACCTTGGGAAAAAACATTAACAACCAAAACAAAAACAACAAAAAATGTTAAATACAAGTTATCATTATGACCCAGAAATTCCCCTTGGAAATTAAAACACTATGACCATAAAAAACTATACATTTACAGGGCTGGAGAGATAGCTTAGTGATTAAACGCTTGCCTATGAAGCCTAAGGATCCAAGTTCAGGGTCAATTCCCCAGTACCCACGTAAGCCAAATGCACAAGATGGTGCATGCATCTGGAGTATGTTTGCAGTGGCTGGAGGCCCTGATGTGCCCATTTTTTTTCTCTCTGTCTCTCTTCGTCTTTTTCTGTCTGTTGCTCTCAAATAAATAAATTAATTTAAAAAACAGAAATTAGGCTGGGCAGAAGATGGAAGTGGGTGTCCCGGCCATTACCCTGTGCCTGGCCAGCAGCAAAGATGGACCACTAGCTGGTGGGCGGTGCGCAGGCCGGGGAAGCCGTCTCCGCGGCAGGGGTGGTGGCCGCGGCGTTCGCGGACTCAGCGCGCCAGATGAGTAATGCACGAGGATTTGAAAATGTAGAACTGAGAGTTATAGGAAAAAAGAAGAAAGCCCCAAGGAGGGTCATCTACTTTGTTAGTGGCGAAACAATGAAGAGTACAGCACGGATGAAGATGAAGTTGAAGGCCTAGAGAAGAAAGATGTTTTACCTATAATTGATCCAACAAAACTTACCTGGGGCCCCTACTTATGGGATTAGATGCTTCGGGCTGCCACATCAACCCTCTCAGTGTGTGACTTTCTTAGAGAGAAGATTGCATGTTTTGAGCATCAGTACCCCAAAATACCAATATGCCATTGATGAGTATTACCAGATGAAGAAGGAGGAAGAGGAAGAAAAAGAAGAAAACAGGATGTCTGAAGAGGCAGAAAGATAGTACCTACAAAAGAAGATGCAGGCTGAGTCCATTGTGCAGACAGATCAACCAGAAACAGTAGTACCCAGTTCCTTTGTGAATCTTAACTCTGAAATGGAGGAAGACTGTGAAATAATTATGGAAAACAAACAAAATCCAGTCTCTGTTCCACCGTAGAGTGACAGGACTATAAAACGTTTAACCCTAAACTTGTACAAGGAACTCTGCACATTTTCTGTTCAGTGGAACTTAAAGCAGTTATTTACATTTTAAGTTACCTGGGAAGGAAAACTTATGTTCTAGCTATCAGAGTCAGATGTGAGGTTTGGACATGTGTACTATGCTTTTACTACATGTCAATTTAGTGTCTGTTGTTTCTTTTGGTATTGCTGGGATCAAGCCCATGCAAGGCCAGCACTCTTGTCACTGAGCTATACCCTCTGTGCAGTACTGTAGTTTAAAATCTTTTCAAAAAAGCTAAGGATATTCTATTGCCCTAATCAATTAAGAGAGTTAAATTATTTATTAAGATATTTTGTATATTTAATAAAACAAGATAAGTTGTTGATTAATGATACTTGAAGCTGATTACCATAGTTACAGATTAAAATGAGGGTTCCCTCCCAGATTTTAGTATGCTTTGCTTGCACTTAATATACCTAACCATTAACTTCACACTAAGGATGGTTCAATGAGTGTGTAATAAAAGATACGATGGAAGCAGTTTGAAATTTCTTTCATCAAGAATATTTTGTGGAGCCAGGCCTTTAATCCTAGCACTCAGGAAGCTGAGGTAGGAAGATCACCCTGTTCAAGGCCACCTTGGGAAAATAGAGTGAATTCCAGGTCAGTCCCAATAAGACCCAATAAGAAAAAAAAAGTTTTAATTTAGTATCCCTAATATTGATAGGCTTCCATTTAAAATTTATTTATTTGAGTAAGAGGCAGAGAGAGGGAGAATATGGGTGTGCCAGGGCCTCTAGCTGTTGCAAATGAACTCCAGATGCATTCATTACCTTGTGCATCTGACTCAAGTGGGTCCTGGGGAATTGAACCTGGGTTCTTTGGCTTTGCAGGCAAGCACCTTAAGTGCTGTGGCTTCCATTTTCAATACGAGTCACTAAATCTTATGTTATTTTCAATAGTTATTCTAGAAATATGTTTACTAGTGTGTTTGTAAAGTGTTGATACCTATTGATCACTTTTTAAGCTCTTCATGCATCCTATTATCAAAACAGCTAAGGGATGGGGAACTGGTGACAATATTTTGTCATTCACCATTTTGAAGTAGAAGTTGAACAGTTGAATCATTTATCTATTTCCATATTTGATTATCTACTTAGGTTACAAATTTTAGGAAGCTAATTTTGAAAACAAAATTCTAAAATAATGTGTATAGAACCTTAGAAATTATCTATTTGACTTACTAATTTGTAACGAAGGGCTGGAGAGGTGGCTCAGCCATTAATGTGATGACCTGATTTGTAACTAAATGTAGGTGAAGAACCGTGTGAACAGTGTAGAGACGTTGATCTTAAAAACTTTCTCAGACATTGATGATTATGTTAACAGCTTTCTAAAAGCATGAAGTTTTCAGTCTTCAATTTGTATAAGCTATACCTTAAAAATAAGCATACAGGTAGCACATTTTGGAAATCTATCAATGAAATGTTTAACTGGAAGTTGAATTTTTCTTTTTAACTGAAAATTGAAACTTCAAGTCATAATTTTAGCTCACCTGAAATTTGGAGAATTTGCCAAGAAAGAACTCTTCTTATAAGTCTTTAGTTCTATGGACTCATGATATAGTGATTTATAATTTGTGACAGTAATCTTTTCATTCATGGACATAAGTACATAATTTGGTGCTTAATAGATTAATCTTCAGATTACGTCATCAATGTCATATTAAATTATAGTTTACCAACAGCTGTAAGGCCTGCTGGCCAACTTCTTCCCCATTTGTTTTTGACTTTGAAATAGTACCAACTCAGATAGGATTTGATTATAAAATGAATGCAAGTTTGTCCAAAGGTGGACTCTTCCCCTTTAAAGTTCTAGTATGTAAAAGTTTACCTAGAAACTTCCATCACAACAGAAGGAAGATAAGTGATTTATGAAAATTTAATGTTTCTTGAATTTTACTTTTGTTGTTTGTCCCAAAGTAGCCAGTTTGTAATGTTTATAGTTGTTCAATGTGCCTTAAATTTTTTATACTTTTGTTTATGCAAACTATAAAATTTCCCACAAATGCAAAAAAAAAAAAAAACCTAGAAATTAAAAAAAACATACATTTAATGTTCATGGAGGAATTATTCATAAGTCTAGGAAAATGAGAATAGCTGGGCCACATAGTAGCGCACACCTTTAATCCCAGCACTCGGGAGAAAGTGGTAGGAGGACTGCTGTGAGTTCAAGACCATGCTGAAGCTACATTGTGAACTCCAGGTCAAGCTGGGCTAGATTGAGATCCTACCTCAAAAAGCTGAAGAAAGGGGCTGGAGAGATGGCTTAGCAGTTAAGCGCTTGCCTGTGAAGCCTAAGGACCCCGGTTCGAGGCTCGGTTCCCCAGGTCCCACGTTAGCCAGATGCACAAGGGGGGCGCACGCGTCTGGAGTTCGTTTGCAGAGGCTGGAAGCCCTGGCGCGCCCATTCTCTCTCTCCCCCTCTATCTGTCTTTCTCTCTGTGTCTGTCGCTCTCAAATAAATAAATAAAAAATTTAAAAGAAAAAAAAAAAGCTGAAGAAAAAAGAAAGGGGGGGGCTGGAGAAACAGCTTAGTGGTTAAGGTGCTTGCCTGCAAAGCCAAAGGACCCAAGTTCAACTCCCCAGGACCCACGCAAGCCAGATGCACAAGGGGGTACACACATCTGGAGTTCGTTTGCAGTGGCTGGATGTCCTGGTGTGCCCATTCCCTGCCCATTTCTGTATCTCCCTTTCTCAAATAAATAAAAAAATAAATAAAATATTTTAAAAAATAAAAAAGAAAGTGAGAACAAGCCAAGAGGCACCACCTGATGGGTAATGATATGGCACTATTCATGAGAATACTAGTCATCAAAAAATTGGAATGAAGCAGTGTTACATATTCCAATATGTGTGAACCTTGAATACATGCTAAAGGAGCCAGAGACAAAAGGTTACATAGAAAAGAAGTTGTTAAAGCTAAATGTGATGGCACATGCCTTTAGTCCCAGTAGTCAAGAGACCAAGATAGGATTGCTGTGAGTTCAAGGCCAGCCTGGAACTACAGAGTTCCAAATCAGCATGGGCCAAAGTGAAACCGTACCTTGCAAAAAGAAAAAAAGTAAAAACCTGAAAAAAACCCAGAAAGTAAAATGGGTGACATAGTGAATTGTGGTGGCTAAGAAATGTCTAGAACAGGAAAATTCACAAAGACAGCAAGTACAATAGCTACTTATGGTAGGGAGGTAAGAAGGACTGGAGACAATGGAGACTGATTGTGAAAGAGTATAGGTGGGGGAGTATGAACATGTTTTAAAATAAGTGTTAAACTGGAGAGATGGTTGAGTGGTTTGAAATGCTTCACGTGCAAGCATGAGGGCCTTAGGAGGCTTGAGACCACCTGAGTCTCCAGAATCCACATAAACAGCTGGATATGGCCACACATGTCTATAAATGATAGACAATTCTGTTGAAAGAGCGGAGAAAAACTAAGGCTTTCAGATGCCAATCAAAAAGAGACTATATTGCAAGAAAAACAACATGGGTAAATAATGAAGAAGGATATTACGATGTATGTTCCTAGCTGGTGCAGGTAAGCACACTGGGTGATATAAGAGAGCATACAGGGCATTGTATCAGCAAATGTATGTTGTGGTGGTTTGATTGTAAAATACCCTCCATACCTTTAAATGTGATTCTCACTTCTACTTAGTGGCCAGCTGGTGGAGCTTTAGAGAGTTGTAATGGAGACGGCAGGCCTTGACATTTATTAGTCCAGCCCAGTGGATGTTCAGATCTCACTTGCTTTTTCTGCTCCCTTGCTTGCTGTCTCTCTCTTTGCTGCTGATATATGATATTAATGTATGAAAATAGTTTCTCCACAGGATGAAACTTCCTTTTGAAACTATAAGCCTGAAATAAACCTTTTCCTTCTATAAGCTGCTTTTGGCCAGTTGTGTAACAGCAATGAAAAGTTAATTGCTACACTTGTAAATATGCCACCCATATCATGTACACACAAAGAAAATCTAGTGATAAGTTGCAAACATTGTGAGGACACCACAAACCAGTGAACTGTATATGCACACTTTAATAGGTAGAATTTTAAGTTAAATAAATTTTATCTCTGAAAAAATAAAAAAAAACCCTTCTAATTCACAGGCTATGAAGCAAAAGAATTTTCTCCCTTTATAATATAATAAGTTCAATATAAACAAATAATACTAAATGATTGTGAATATATAATGCTGAGGGAGATAAAAACACCTAAAACAAATAGGCAGCTGTCATCAAAGTTAAGATGCAGTGAGACAGTATCACCTATGACTCAGGAAGTAACGCGCACATGAAAGATAGGAAAGATATTGTTTCCGGAAGGGAGGAGGAAGCAGGAGCCAAAGAAGTCAAGCACACAGAAGACTAACTTTATACTGCAAGGACGAGACATTCTGAAGCTGGGGAGTGGGCAATGGGTACTAATTCATTATTCTCTGCATAATCTGTTTTAGCTATATCTAAATTACTAATAACACTGATGCTGAGCAGATACAGATGTTAAAGTGACAACTAACTGCTGGTAATTTGGATCTTGCCATTAAATAAGATATGAAACTTTCAACCAAAAAGTTAGCTACAGTGAAGAAGAACCTACAGAATAAGAAAATCACTGCTAATAAAATATTTTTTAAAAATTTTGGGGCTGGAGA
Organism: Jaculus jaculus; assembly: GCF_020740685.1. NCBI lineage: Eukaryota > Metazoa > Chordata > Mammalia > Rodentia > Dipodidae > Jaculus > Jaculus jaculus. The sequence goes on from NC_059114.1 coordinate 23,271,100, forward strand.
GATGGCTGAGCGGTTAAACGCTTGCCTGTGAAGCCTGAGGACCCCGGTTCGAGGCTCGATTCCCCAGGACCCACGTTAGCCAGATGCACAAGGGGGCACACGCGTCTGGAGTTCATTTGCAGTGGCTGGAGGCCCTGGCATGCCCATTCTCTCTTCCTCTATCTATCTGCCTCTCTCTCTCTGTCGCTCTCAAATAAATAAAAATAACAAAAAAAAACCATAAAAAAATAAATAAAAATTTTAAGGGACGCCGGGCGTGGTGGTGCACACCTTTAATCCCAGCACTCGGGAGGCAGAGGTAGGAGGATCACCATGAGTTCAAGGCCACCCTGAGACTACATAGTTAGTTCCAGGTCAGCCTGGACCAGAGTGAGACCCTACCTCGAAAAAGAAAAGAAAAAAAAAAAAATTTAAGGGGCTGGAAAGACAGCTTAGCAGTTAAGGTACTTGCCTGCTAAACCTAAGGCCCAGGCTCAATTCCCCAGTTCCCATATAAGCCAGAAGCACAAGGAGGCCCATCATCTGGAGTTCATTTAAAGTAGCTAGAGGCCCTGGCATGCCCATTCTCTTTATCTCTCTCTCTCTCCGTGTGTGTGTGTGTGTGTGTGTGTGTGTTAAATAATTTTATTTATTTATTTATTTGTTTGAGAGCAACAGACACAGAGAAAGAGGCAGACACAGAGAGAGAATGGGCATGCCAGCCCTCTAGCCTCTGCAAATGAACTCAGACATGTGCAACCCCTTGTGCATCTGGCTAACATAGGTCCTGGGGAATCGAGCCTCAAACCGGGATCCTTAGGCTTCATAGGCAAGCGCTTAACTGCTAAGCCATCTCTCCAGTCCAAATATTTTTTTAAATCCTTGCTTACTACTCACCTAAAAGGAAATTAATCTCTAGACTATGCAAAAACCTAAAAAAATTAATAGAGGACTGGAGGGATGGCTTGGCTGTTAAGACACTTGCCTGCAAAGCCTAAGGACCTAGGTTCAACTCCCCAGAACCCAAGTGGCAAGGGGGTGCATAGCTCTAGTGTTTTTTGTAGCAGCCAGAGGCCCTGACATGACCACTCTCTCTATCTGGTCTTTCTCTCAAATAAATACATAAAAAATAAAATAAAATAAATAAAACAAACAAAAAACACTTAAGTGGAAGCCAGGTGTGGTGGTGCACACTTTCAATCCCAGCACTTGGGAGGCTGAAGTAGGAAGATTGGTATGAGTTCCAGGACAGCCTGAGATTGATTCCAGGTCAGCCTGGACTAGAGCCAAAACCCTACATTAAAAAAAAAAAAAAAAAGGCTGAAGAGATGGCTCAGCAGTTAAAAGCTTGCCTGTGAAGCCTAAGGACCCCAGTTTGAGGCTTGATTCCCCAGTGCCCATATAAGCCAGATGTACAAGGTGGCACATGCATTTGGAGTTCGTTTGCACTGGCTAAAGGCCCTGATGTGACCATTTTCTCTCTGCCTCTCTCAAATAAATATATAAAAATAAACAAAAAATATTTAGGGGCTGGAGGAATGGCTTAGTGGTTAAGGTGTGGCTTAGTGGTTAAGGTGTTTGCCTACAAAGCCAAAGGACCCAGGTTCACTTCCCCAGTACCCACTTTAGCCAGATGCACAAGGGGGCTCAAGCCTCTGGAGTTGGTTTGCAGTAGTTGGAAGCCCTTTTGTGCCCATATTCTCACACTCTCTTTCTTGCTCTCTCTCTCTCTCTCCCCCTATCTCTGTTAAATAAATAAATACATAAAGAGAAATATTTTAAAAAATTTAAATAAGTGACAATAAATCTAACAACCCAATCAATAAAACAGGCTACTAAGGCTGGAGAGATGGCTTAGTGGTTAAGCATTTGCCTGTGAATCTTAAGGACCACGGTTCGAGGATTGATTCCCAAGTACCCACGTTAGCCAGATGCACAAGGGGGCGCACGTGTTTGGAGTTCATTTGCAGCTGCTGGAGGCCCTGGCGTACACATTCTCTCTCTGTCTCTCTCTCTCTGCCTCTTTCTCCCTGTCTGTCACTCTCAAATAAATAAACAAAATTTATTTTAAAAAAGAGAGAGACGCATCTACATTAAAAAAAAGGGGGGGGGGCTCGAGAGAAGGCTTCGCAGTTAAGTGCTTGCCTGTGAAGCCTAAGGACCCCGGTTCAAGGCTCAACTCCCCAAGACCCACGTTAGCCAGATGCAGAAGGGTGTGCATGCATCTGGAGTTCGTCTGCAGAGGCTGGAAGCCCTGGCGAGCCCATTCTCTCCCTCTCTCTTTCTGTCTGTAGCTCTCAAATAAATAAATTAAATGAAAAAAAATTTTTTAAATGCTAGTAAAATGATCAGATAGTTTGCAAAAGGATGAAATTAAAGTGGCTAAGGACTGGAGAGATGGTTCAGCAGCTAAAGGAACTTGCTTGAAAAGCCTGACAGCCTGGGTTCAATTCCTCAGTGCCTACATAAGCCAGATGCACAAAGTGGCAGATGCATCTGGAGTTCATTTGCAGTGGTGGGAGGCCCTGACATACCCATTCTCTCTCTCTTCCTTCCCTCTCTGTTTGCAAATAAATAAATAACTTTAAAAATAGAAAAGAGCCAGGCCTGTTGGTGCATACCTTTAATCCTGCAATTGGGAGGTTGAGATAAGAGGACTGCTGTGAGTTCAAGGCCACCCTGAGACTACATAGTGAATTCCAGGTCAGCCTGGGCTAGAGCAAGACACTACCTCAAAAAATCCAAAAATAAATAAATAAGAAATAAAAGTGGCCAATGGACATACAAAAGTTGTTTATCAAGAGCCAGGCGTGGTGGCGCACACCTTTAATCCAAGCACCTGGGAGACAAGAGATAGGAGGATCACTGTGAGTTTGAGGCCACCCTGAGACTACATAGTGAATTCCAGGTCAGCCTGGGCTAGAGTGAGACCCTATCTTGAAAAACAAAACAAAAAAGCTATTCATCACTAGCCACCAGAGAAATAAAAACAAAATCTATGTCAAGATTCTCTCTTACCCAGTCAAAATTGCAGTCACTAATAAAAATAACTAACAACGGTGAGGATGTGAAGAGAGACGAAACCTACTCAGTGCTGTGGTCACTATAAAACTCAGGATGTAGTCTCCTCCCACATTAAAACACATTTACAACATGACCCAGGTATAGCACTCCTGAGTATTTACCTGAAGGACTTCAAATCAACAGATCACATAGATACTTGCACATCAACACTTAATGCAACACACTATTCATAATAGCTAAGTTATGGAACCAACCTAGGCATTTGTTAAAATATAAATGTAATATATATGAACAATGAGATTTTATTCAGTCATGAAGAATAAAACTGTTATTTGCAGAAAAACACATTCAACTGGAAATTATAGGATTTAATTAATTAAGTAAGTAAGTAATCAATCAAATTACAGGATTAAAGTATCAGAAAGGCAAATATCATTTTTTGCCCCATTCGTGGATCCTAGATTTTATACGGATACATAAAATCACAGGAATAGATAGACACATAAAATAACATGAAACTAATGAAAGAAAAAGGAATGTAGAGGCTACAAAAGCATGCTCAAAATTTATTACATATTTCTGTGAAACTGCTATGAGCCCAATAATGTGTATAGTGAATACACAGTACTTAAAAAAAATTATTTATGCCAGGCATGGTGGCGCATGCCTTTAATCCCAGCACTTGGGAGGCAGAGGTAGGAGGATCGCCATGAGTTCGAGGCCAGCCTGAGACGGCATAGTGAATTCCAGGTCAGCCTGAACTAGAGTGAGGCCCTACCTCAAAAAAAAAAAAAAAAAAAAAATATATATATATATATATATATATATATATATATATATATATATGAATGAAAGAGAGTGAAGACTGAGAATGGGTGCACCAGGGCCTCTAGCCACTGTAAACAAACTCCAGATGCATGCACATCTGGCTTATGTGGTTTCTAGGAAGTGGAACCTAGGTCCTTACGCTTCACAGGCAAGTGCCTTAACCGCTAAGAAATCTCTCCAGCCCTATGTAGCATTTTCCAAACATTAGCAAAACACTGCTTTAATTTACTTTTACAAGTTTTGTGTGAAAGAATAAAATTATCAAGGACCTTAAGATATATTCAAAAAAACTTGTCTCTATTTTTTATTTTTTATTTTTTTTATTTTTAAGGTAGGATCTCACTCCAGCTAAAGGTGAACTGGAACTCACTCACTCTAGTGTCAGACTGGCCTCAAACTCACATAGATCCCCCCTTCTCTGCCTCCAAGTGCTGTGTCTAAAGGTATGCAGCTACCATGCATGGCTTTGTCTTAAATGCCTGCATTTGTAATGTTTTACCAAATATTACTCCACTTAAAAGGACAGGCAACAACTTTCTTTAAGAATGTTTAGGTATAAGCCAGGAGTGGTGGTGCACGCCTTTAATCCCAGCACTCGGGAGGCAGAGGTAGGAGGATCGCCATGAGTTCGAGGCCACCCTGAGACTACAGAGTTAATTCCAGGTCAGCCTCAACCAGAGTGAGACCCTACCTTGAAAAACCAAAAAGTTTAGGTTTATTTAATACTTCTGATGATGTGCATCATGTACTTTTGTAAACTGAATAATGATATAAAAAATTCTTTAGTAATATTTAATGTTCAGTTCTTAAAATTCTATCCCATTGGTTAATATGACACTTACCCTAAAATCATTCTTAAACTTCTTTAAATCATCAATCTGTTTTCTATGGTCAGAAACAACTGGCGACATACCTGTGAAATCAAGAACTGTTAGAAACTAGTTTAATTCTGACCTTAAACTTAATATTCCTTCGGACGCCACCCCCCCCTCCGCCAAGGTAGGGTCTCACTCTAGCCTAGGCTGACCTGGAACTCACTGTGTAATCCCAGGCTGGCCTCAAATTCAGAGAGATCCTCCTACCTCTGCCTCTCAACTGCTAGAATTAGACACCACCAACACCTGGCTAGCTTAATATTATTTTAACATGGAATGTTAGAAGTGTAAATAAGAACAATTTCAAATATTCATTTTAGACTTTGCCATTAATTGGAACATTTATATACACATAATAAAAAGAAAGAACAAGCAGGGCGTGGTGGCGCACACGGGAGACAGAGGTAGGAGGATTGCCGTGAGTTCGAGGCCACCCTGAGACTCTATAATGAATTCCTGGGCTGGAGTAAGACCCTACCTCGAAACCCCCCCCCCCCAAAAAAAAGAAAGAACAAATATTCATGGGCTGGGAGATTGTTTAGCACTTCAAGTGAGTTGCAAAACCTGCCACCTGGCCTGGGGTTCAATTCTCTAGCTGGAAGTAAAATATGGTACAAGTGGCCAGCACTTCTCTGCAACAGCTAGAGACCACTCCCGACACATACATACATGCAAATAAATTACTATTTTTTTGAAAAAGAAGTATTGTAACAAAAAGGCTTTACTCAAACACTTTCCAATTTCTCCCATTATACATAAAAACTTTTAAAACCACTAACCTTTATTTTCAGCTTTTGAAAAGCTAGGTGATGTTTCACTGGCCTTAATATTTTCCTTATTCACTGCCAAAGAGTTCTGTCTTTGATCTTGCAGTCTGGAATCCTTAGCTATATAACAAAAGAAAAAACAATTCAAAAACACAGGGCTAGCAAAGTAAAATACAAAGACATTCAACACTTTCTGTTGTGGACAAAAAAATAGTCTCATTTAGCTGGGCGTGGTGGCACACGCCTTTAATCCCAGCACTTGGGAGGCAGAGGTGGAAGGATCACCGTGAGTTGGAGGCCACCCTGAGACTCCATAGTGAATTTCAGGTCAGCCTGGGGTAGAGTGAGACCCTACCTCGAAAAACAAAAAAAATAAAAAATAAAAAAAAAATTTTAAAAAGTCTCATTTAAACAGAGGCTTTTCTTCTTCTGTAGTCTTTGTATGAAACAAGAGAAGTTTAATCAGATAGATAAATTTAGGGCCCAGGGAATATTAAAATCTCTATATCATCATATATTATAAGAATAATATACACAGAATTAGTGGTATTATGTAAAAAAAAAAAAAAAATGCTGGAATTCCAGGCCAACCTGGACTAAAGTGAGACCCTATCTTGGGGACCAAAAACAAACAAACAAACAAAAAACAAAAACAAAAACACTAACTTGATTTACATAAAAACACAAATGTGCATGCAAAATACTTTCTTTTTTTTTTTTTTTATGTACGCTCTCTTTCCAGCCCAGGCTGACCTGGAATTCACTATGTAGTCTCAGGCTGGCCTCTAATTCATTGATCCTCCTATCTCTGCCTTCTGAGTGCTGGGATTAAAGGCCTTGGTGACTTACCCTCAATGGACGGAGTTACAGCTCTGTTGGATGCAGGACTGGCAGGTGTAGGAGAGGCAGATGGAATAGGCATGGCAACAGCTTCCGCAGGGATGATGCCAGCTTGGGGAGAAGGAAGCGCTGGCCCACTGGGAGTGTTTCCAATACTATTCTGCCTGGGAGACCTGGGTCTGTGAGTTTTTGGAGATAACCTTGGAACTAGAAGGGAAAAGTTACTTATTACATTCACAGATCAAATGTCATTTTCAAAGAGAGGCTTCTCTGAAGATCTGGGTCAAACAGTCCTGTCTCCAGCCCCAACCCTTTATCTCAGCACTGTCATTTGTGAATGAATGGATGTGTGGCCCCCACCACAGTGTGTGTGTGTGTATCCGGTGTATGTATGTGTGTGCATTTGGAGGCCAGAAAACCACTTTGGATTATATCATGCCTAATGAACACCATCCACCTTCTTTCAGATAGTTTCTCATTGGTTTGGAACACACCCATTAGGCTAGATTAGCTGGTCAGTAAGGCCCAGAGATCTGCCTGTCTCCACCTCCCCAATGCTAGGATTATAGGCATGCTGATGACTGAACTCAGGACCTCATGCTTGTATAGCAAACCCTTATGAAATGAAATCATATTGCCAGCCCCTAATGTGTAACCTTCAAAGGAAAGCATTTGGAGAAAAGCTGAATGTCACAATCCTATGGAAAGCCAAATGTCACTTGAAGAAAAAAAAAAAGATAACAATTTTAAAAGTTTGGATTATTTATGGATGGGACATCTGGCACACACCGTTAACCCTAGCACTCAGAAGGCTGAGGTAGGAGGATGCTATAAATCCAGGTCAGCCTAAGCTAGAAATGAGTTCCTATCTCAAAAAAGATATCCCTGGAGCTGAGATGGCTCAGCACTTGCAAAGCCTGATGGCACAGGTTCAACTCCCCAGGTGTCCATGTAAAAGTCGATGCAAAAAGTAGCACGAGCCAGGAGTGATGGCGCACACCTTTAATCTCAGCACTTGGAAGACAGAGATAGGAGGATCGCTGTGAGTTCGAGGCCACCCTGACACTACATAATGAACTCCAGGTCAGCCTGGGTCAGAGTGGGATCCTACCTCAAAAAACAAAAACGTGACACATGAGATTTTGGCATTCATTTTCAGTGGCAAGAGACCCTGGTGTGCCAATATACACATACCACACATAGACCTATGCCCAACTAATTTTAAAAAATATGTTTTTAATATTTTCTTTAATTATTTAAAATTTTTTGTTTATTTATTTATTTGAGAGCAACAGACAGAGAAAGAAAGAGGCAGATAGAGAGATGATGGGCACACCAGGACCTCCAGCCACAGCAAAGGAACTCCAGACGTGTGCACCCCCTTGTGCATCTGGCTAACGTGGGTCCTGGGGAATCAAGCCTCGAACTGGGGTCCTTAGGCTTCACAGGCACGCGTTTAACCACTAAGCCCTCTCTCCACCCCCCCCCAAATAATTTTTTTAAAGGTGGGATTATTTGCCTAAAGGGGGGGGTGCTATTCATTCCCTACTCAATAAATACACCAAAACACCTTTCAGTCACTTATAGCCCATCACATGTGCTTTCCAGCAATATCAAGGTCCCACTGTGTGGTAACTAAGTAAATCAGGACTTAAAGTAGATGAAAAGGATAATACAATAAAGTACAAATAAAGTTGCTATTAAGGATAACTTCAAAGTAAGTGTTTAATAAACTTCACATTCCAGTATAAACCTCTCTATAGAGCTCAGATTCAAAAAAAAAATAGTTTTAATTTTCATTACTTTAGTGGCTCTTGCTCCCTCCCCCTCCCCAGAAAGGGTGTCACTCCAGCCCAGGCTGACTTGGAAATGACTCTATAGTCAAAGAATGGCCTTGAATTCATGGTGATCCTTCTAATTCTGCCTCTCAGAGTGCTGGAATTAAAGGCATGCACCACTATATCCAGCATGGCTTTTCTTTTCTTTTAAAAATATTTTATTTATATTTATTTATTTAACAGAGAAAGAGGGAGAGAGAGAGAATGGGCATGCAGGGCCTCCAGCCACTGTAAACGAACTCCAGAAGCATGCACCCCCTTGCGCATCTGGCTAACGTGGGTCCTGGGTAATCGAACCAGAGTCCTTTGGCTTTGTAGGCAAATGCCTTAACCACTAAGCCATCCCTCTAGCCCCAGCTTTTCTTTTTAAAAACCACAAGAAGTCTGGAGAAATGGCTTAGCAGTTAAGGGGCTTGGCAGCAAAGCCAAAAGACCCAGGTTCAATTCCCTAGTACCCACATAAAGCCAGTTGCCCAAGGTGGTACATGCGTTTGGAGTTTGTTTGCAGTGACTGGAGACACTGACAAGCCCAATTCTATCTCTCTCTCAAATAAGTAAATAAAATATATTTTAAAAAATAAAATAAAGACTGGGCATGGTGGTACACATCTTCAATCCCAGGACTTGGGAGACAGAGGTAGAAGGATCATTGTGAGTTTGAGGCCACCCTGAGACTACATAGTGAATTCCAGGTCAGCCTACACTAGACTGAGATCCTACCTTGAAAAAAAAAAATAAATAAAATAAAATAAATAAAGTAGCTGGAGAGATGACTTAGTGGTTAAGGCACTTGCCTGCAAAGCCAAAGGACCCAGGTTTGATTCCTCGGGACCCATGTAAGCCAGATGTACAAGGTGGTGCATGCAACTGGAGATCATTTACAGCAGCTGAATGCCCTGGTGTGCCTATTCTCTTTCTATGTGCAACCCCTCCCCTCCTCAAATAAATAAAATGAATTTAAAAAAATAAAATGAACAAGACATTCTTCAACAATTAAAATTTTTCCAATTAGTATATAAGAGAACCTGAAATGCTATTCTGGGTATATCTCTAGCAGCTATGCATTTATTCTCTTGTCCCTAATAATGTAGTTAGAGTCAACATTCATTTGTAGACCATCTAAGTAATGTTAAGATTAATCAAGAGCTGAAAAATTTTATACTTCAACTTCTGATTCTTATATTCATTTAAAACAACAAAGAGGGCTGGAGAGATGGCTTAGCAGTTAATGTGCTTGCTTGCAAACCTTAAAGACCTAGGTTTAATTCCTCAGTACCCATATAAGACAGATGCACATGATGGTGCATACATCTGGAGTTTATTTGCAGTGGCTGGAAGTCCTGGAGTGCCCATTCTCTCTCACTCTCTCAAATAAATCAATAAAAATAAAAGTTTTTTTTTTTTTTTTTAAAGTACTGAGAGGGCTGGAGGGATGGCTAAGCAGTTCAGACACTTGCCTGCAAAGCCAAAGGATCCAGGTTTGATTCCCCAGGACTCATGTAAGCCACATGCACAACGTGGTGCATATGTCTGGAATTTGTCTGCAGTGGGTGAAAGCCCCCGGACACTCAATAAATATTTTTTAAAAGACTAAAAAAGTTCAAAGAGGGGCTGGAGAGATGGCTTAGCGGTTAAGGCACTTGCCTGCAAAGCCAAAGGACCTAGGTTCTATTCCCCACTACCCACATAAGCCAAATGTACAAGATGGCGCATGCATCTAGAGTTCATTTGCAGTGGCTGGATGCCCTGGCTCACCCATTCTCTCCCTCTGACTCTCTCAAATAAATAAATACTTTTTTAAAAAGTTCAAAGAAATTTACAGCATAATTATACATATTTACATTACATATAAATGAGAAGAAAATCCAGGCTGGTGGGGCACACCTTTAATTACAGCTCTCTGTAATCAGAGGTAGGAGAATCACCATGAGTTTCAGGACAGCCTGAGACTACATAGTGAATCATAGTGAACCAGGTCAGCCTGGTCTAGAGCAAGACCCTACCTAGAAAAACAAAAATGAAAGAAAGAAATTAAAAAAAGCAAACAGATAGCATATATCAACTTAAAAGTTTTTTTAAAAAATTTTATTTAAAAGCAGACAGGGAGGGCTGGAGAGATGGCTCAGCGGTTAAGCACTTGCCTGTGAAGCCTAAGGACCCCGGTTCGAGGTTCGATTCTCCAGGACCCACGTTAGCCACATGCACAAGGGGGCACATGCATCTGGAGTTCTGCAGTGGCTGGAAGCCCTGGTGTGCCCATTCTTTCTTTCTTTCTTTCTCTCTCTCTCTCTCTCTCTCTCTCTCTCTCTGCCTCTTTCTCTTTCTGTCACTCTCAAAGAAATAAATAAAAATGAACAAAAAATTTAAAAAAAAAGAAAAGCAGACAGGGAAAGAATGGGGACATCAAGGCCTTCAGCAGATGCATGTGTCATTGTGCATCTGGCTTTACAAGATCACCAGGGAATCAAGCCCAGGTTGTTAGGCTCCAGCCCAAGAACTTTTTTAAAAAGGAAGTTACACTTTATTTTATTTGGCATGCAGAAAAAATTGGCAGACAGAGAAAAAGAGAGGGAATAGATACACCAGAGCCTCTAGCCACTGCAAACAAATTCCAGATGCATGTGCCACCTTGTGCATCTGGCTTTACATGGATACTGGGGAACTAATCCCAGGTCATTAAATTTTGTAGGGAACCGCCTTAACTGCTGAGCTATCCTGAGGTGTCCCCCAACCCCCCCCTTTTTTTAGCATCTCTGTGATTTTTTTCTTTTTTAAAGTTAAAGGACTTTTGTCTTTTAAAGTTTTATGGCTGATAAAAGAACAAAAGAGAAAAGTAATCATTGCAGCTCTAGCTGTCCAGCAACTTAAGGACTGCTTGACAAAGTAGCTAAAGCAGCCCAACTCTAATTTGAAAATCTTCTCTAAGGATGCCCCTGCCCTTTAAAAAAAAAAAAAAAAAAAAAAAAGTAACTATTTATTTATTTGACAGAGAGGAAGGGAGGGAGAGAGAGAGAGAATGGGCGCACCAGGCCCTCCAGCCACTGCAAATGAACTCCAGATGTGTGCACCCCCTTGTGCATCTGGCTAATATAGGGAATCAAAGCTGGAACCTTTGGCTTTGCAGGCAAACACCTTAACCACTAAGCCATCCCTCCAGCCCAGCCCCTGCCTTTTATTGTATGGACAGTCAGCATATTATTCAGGCTAATCACAGATAAAAGATGAACTCACCCTTTGTATTAGATATTCCTTGCAAAAGGAATGTAGTTGGCCACTCATGAGTGTCACATATAGATGAAATGAAAGTACTGTGCTATGAACCCAAAATGCATGTTTTTAGAAGGAATCAATGAACAAAGTTGTAAGTTCCCTCAAATATTTAACATTCAGACTTACGAGCCTCAGGAATGTCATCACAAGACCATAAAGGGTACAAGACAACAGGCTGGAGAGATGGCTCACCAGTTAAGATACTTGAAAGAAAAACTTAGTGACTTGAGTTCAATACACCAGTACCCACGTAAAGCCAGATACGCAAAATGGCGCATATCTCTGGAGTTATCTGCAGTGGGCTTGAGGACCTGGTAAGCCCATATTCTCTCTCTCCCTCTGTGTCTCTGCTTATAAAAAAAATACCTATTTTGGACTGGAGAAGTGGCTTAGCAGTTAAAGCATTTGCCTGCTAAGCCTAAGGACCCAGGTTCAATTCCCCAAGACCCATGTAAGCCAGATGCACAATGGGCACATGCGTCTAGAGTTCATTTGCAGTGGCTACAGGTCCTGGTGTGCCCATTCTGTCTCTCTTCTCTCTCTGCTTGCAAATAAATAAATAAATAAATACATTACACATATATATATATATCTCAAATATTTTAAAAAGAGTACAAGACAAGAATTGCCACACACTGAAAACTGAACTTCAGATGACTATGTCACTTGCACTAACATATGGGTAAGTGGCTTAGCCAGAATAAAACTGCATGTTTCTGAATTTCTCGTTATTTGTAATAAATACACTTCATCACAGCTGAGTTCAGTCCTTCTTTTGTGATATGACAAAATGAACAGTTACAATGTTCCCAACCTAGTGATACCTACCCCCACTGACCACTGAGGACCACGTTCCTCCTGCAGGACTGGTCCTTGCCACTGGAGGAGGAGCTGCTTCACTTGAGGGGTTGTGGGATACGAATTCTAGGCCACTAGACATGGAACCTCTTCCAGCAGAAACTCTATGATTTCGAGGGTGTCGCTGGGCCTTTGGAGACATCCTTGGAGGGCCTAAGGAAGAGTGGACATCATATAAATGTTACAGTGTTCATATAATACTTTTCTGCTAGCATACAACATATACTCTCTTCCTCATCCATTTTTCATTGGTTAAAAAAAAAATGAAAGCCATAAACCACACAATATAGATTTTGGGCTACAATACAAGCTATTTTATGGCATATTATAGGTTTATTTCCCTTCATTTGTAAACTAAGGGAGGTATGATGGTAGGGCAATAAATAGTAACATGTCATAACTCACGTATCTACATAATTTGTAGGCATATGAAAATAAATACAATCAAATTAACAGGAGAAAAGATATATACAATGAAATATTTTTCACTTTACAATAATTTTTACCTTTCCATTCTAAAATAAGATGTATTACTTCCCAAAAGAGAAAAATGTAAGAAGACTATTATCCTCCTATATAGCTGAATACATGTATAAACCCTTTCGATTTCTCCAAAATGTTGTTTCCTTCCTCCATTGCCACAATCATTAATTTTACAAATCAAGGTTTGATAGTCCTCACCTGCACAAAACTCTCCATTCCTCAGAAGCCTAATGGTGCAGACACTGGCAAAAAATACTTCTAAGCTTCAAAGCAGGGTTCCTCACCCATAATCTGCTGCCAAACTCTACATCATCAAATTAATGTTGTCTCCCCAGTAGGAATTTAATCATAGATATAATCCTCTATGAGAATTCTAATGTTACAACTTTCAACTGGAGATACACAGCACCCCTGAATAATGTGGAAGGTATATTTTTCTGTGCATAGTCCATGAGCAGGATCTGACATCTTAATCCAATAAAGATGTATACAACTCCTAATGGTTTCAGGTAATGCATTCTCATGATAAAAGCATAACTTACTCAAATGACTATGGTAAATCCTACAATTAGAACTTAGCTCTGCATTTAGGGGCTCTTTGGAAAAGGAATTCACATAGAAAATTAGCTATACTTGTTTTTTAAGCACTCAGAGTCTAGTCAAAGTCACATGACCTCCAATACTGCATGACAACAATTTAGAGACAGCTAAAATAGTTTTTAGCTTTGAGCAGTTTATTTAGAAAACTTATTAGACCCAATATAAGCTATATTCATCATGACTTTACTGAGCCAATCTAATCAGAATACTGACAAATATTTTCAAGCCAATATCAAAGGACATTATCATTTAGAATGAAGGATTTTCTTATTCACTGCATTTAATTTAGAATGTTACACTTCTTTTTGAGGTGGGGGAAGAGATAGTCTTACTTTAAGTAACCCTGGCTGGCACAGAATTTGGTATTTACTAATAATTTTATATCAATGTAATCTCCCAAATTAAAATAACCTTTCATTACCTTAATATTACAAAGCTAATTTAAAAAGAACTATTTAATTAAAAAAAAAAAGAACTATTTGACTAAGTTTAGAATTCCTGAAGGTACTCTAAAAAATACACTCTATTTTAATCTGAGGATTGAAATGTCATGCTCAACAAAGGTCCTTAAAAAACAAAACAAAACACTGCTATATGTGGTCAGCAACAGTTAAGCACTGTGGCCGAGCAGCTGTACAATGCCAGGCATAGAGTTAACCCAAGACGGTACCGAATGTGCCCAGTCACCATTTCCACTGCATCCAGGTCAGTGAGGAAAAGAGAGCAAACATTTCTGGGGCTGTGCAAAAGCATCACTGCCAAGCAGAGATCAAACCCCATCCTTACTTTCAGAATAGTTCAAAGCTTCACAGCATTTATCAAATTTTACTCTAATGAACAAAAGGTTAATAGAAATAGTTTTAATAAAGTAAAGTTAAAACACAGAAATCATAGGCTATTAAATAATGAAGAGGAAACTATTCTGTAATCATAAACTCACATAGGAGTTAAACAAAGACAAACAAAAACATGAACAAATTGTGGTATTGTACCTTCTGAAGACATGCGTTTAGGCATAGTAGAGACAGGAGCTGGAGAACCATGAGCAGAGGGGTGAGACGGGGGTCTGGATGGCCGCGAGGGGGGCCTGGAGGGCGGCCGTGTAGGGGTGGCTGCCCGAGGTGGAAGAGAGTTGGGACCTGACTGGTAGCGAGAAGGTGGGCGAGAGGAAGGAGATGGGCAAGGCGATGGCCAGGGAACACCTGACAGAACAAATGATATGAAGGAAAGTATAAAAACTAAAGAAAAAAATGAGGGAAAAAGTAAACAGAAAAAAAAGTAAAATGACAAAAATGATTTCTTGTACATTTTAACCCTTTGAGGACAGTCATTTGTTTTGTGATAATAACTTAACTGACATAAATTCACATTTTACGTTATTAGCTTCCTTAAAGTTAAATCTATTTAAATGAATACACGTTCCCAAAGGGTTAATTAGGATCTACACAGACTACTGAAGAAGACAGTTAAGATTTTGCCTAGTAATCCTGCTTCGTTAACTGTGCTCTGTAACCAGTTGTTAAAAGAATATAACATTCACAGATAATTTCACAGAATAAAACACAGTAATTCCTACTTAGGCTTTAGATCTAAAATACTAAAAATAAGCAGCAGCTACTAAACTCAATTTAAAACATAGTATTCTTACACTCATCTGTGATTTTTTTTTTTTTTTTTTCGAGGTAGGATCTCACTCTAGTCCAGGTTGACCTGGAATGCAGTCTCAGGGTGGCCTCCCACCTCTGCCTCCCAAGTGCTGGGATTAAAGACATGCACTACAACACCCAGCTCATTTGTGATTTTGATCAAATTTATCTGAATCTAAGGTTCAGTTTGATCGCATTAAGCATGTCCCATTTAAGCAAATAAAATTAGTCCTTCTATTTTCTAGAATCGCAGGAATAATAGAAGTTAATGTAATGCTCTTTAAATCTAAGTTCATTAATGGGAGGGAGGGGTCTTCTAAATAATATATGCAGTTAAGTGTTTACTAATAGACTGCTTAATAAACTAGGAGATTTCAGGCTGTCATCATCACATATAGAGACTGACAGATCTGCACCAGTGGAGTATCTTCCATGCACATCACTTACCTGAACTTAGTCAACAGTCCAGGCTCCTCTCTAAGAGGGCTACACACACTTGAGCACCCCACATTTTCCAGCCCCCCTACAAGTTTTTACTTTGAAATTTTGTTTGTAAACAGCTGAAAATCTTTACTCAGGGAGCAAAGAAATTTCACCACCATTACTAAGTGTAGAAAATACACAAAAATGTTCACTTGGAGAGGAATTCTGGAGAAAAGATTCACTGAAAACAAATGAAACTGGAAACTTAATGTTCTCTATTTTCATATTTACAACCTTTTTCTTTTTTTGAGACAGGGTCTCATGTAGCCCATGATAGCTTCAAACTTACTATGAACAGAGGCTATCCTTAAAGTTTTTCACCTTCCAAATGCTAGGATTATAGGCATGCAACACCACACCACACCCAGCTTTTATCACTGCAAATTTAAATGGATTGCTATGAGTCTGAGGCCATCCTGAGACTATATAGTGAATTTCAGGCCAGCCTGGGCTAGAGTAAGGCCTTATCTCAAACAACAAAAGGGGGGGGGGGGGAGGCCATTCTTTATCCTGAGATAGTCACACACTAATGCTGCTGCTAATTACTTTAGTTCCATACCATTCAGTTTTGTTTAGTATATTAGAATTCTATAAACCACCTATAACTGGTGAGCTTCATTCAACCTGATTTAGACATAGT
The DNA here is from genome assembly GCF_020740685.1 of Jaculus jaculus. NCBI lineage: Eukaryota > Metazoa > Chordata > Mammalia > Rodentia > Dipodidae > Jaculus > Jaculus jaculus. The sequence continues at coordinate 23,287,231 of NC_059114.1, forward strand.
ACAGAAAAATATTCCTATTAAATATCTAAGTGTCTTCTATCGATGTTGTTGCTCCACTGTAACATCCACTGTACTTATTTTTTTCCTTGTTCTTTCTCTTTCTCCCTCTCTCTCCTCTCTGAGGTAGGGTCTTGCTCTAGCCCAGGCTGATCTGGAATTCACAATGTAGTCTCAAGGTGGACTTGAACTCAAGGCCATCTGCTCCTACCTCTGCCCCCCGAGTGCTGGGATTAAAGGAGTGTACCACCACACCTGGCTGTTTTGTTTTGTTTTTTTTTTAAAGGTAGGGGTTTTGCTCTCAGGCTGACCTGGAATTCACTATGTAGTATCACGGTGGCCTAGAACTCATGCCAATTCTCCGACTTGTGCCTCCTGAGTGCTGGGATTAAAGGCGTGTGCCGCCACACCCAGCCTGTATTGTATTTTAAAGCATACACATTTCTTCACATGACTTTTGTTCATGTATTGTTATTACAAACTGCCTCACCTTTTAAGTAAGCAGAAAGGAAAAATGTCAAGTTTATAAAATTAGTCTGAATTAACCAGAGTATTTCACATGTATTAGGATATTTCATACATACTATGTTTTTAAAATTGAGAACCTACACAAAGTTTCCAATTTCTTTATATGTGGAGTGTTTTCAGGTCAAGGGAATGAGGTAAATTTAGCAGCTTATCTTAGTATATTGTCTTGCTGAATATATGAGTGACTTAAACAAATTTTAAATTATTTAAGTTAAAAACTACTCCACAAAAATCATTAATGGTGTACATGTTCCTATCAATTATGTAAGTTATTTTCAGTATTTAGATATATCTGTATTTGGTCAATGACATTAACAAATTTGGTGAAAATACTTGCCTCCATTAACTACTCTTTGGTCAGAACCAGAATTCGAGTTGAAATCTGAAGTGTGAGAAGTGGATCTTGATGGCATGGAGCCCGATCCAGGCTGGCCCATACGTGGTGAGTTCTGTCTCCCACTTCCCCACGATATGACTTCTCTATTTCTTTGTCCAGGAGGAATATATTTATTTTCCCTGAAAATGAGAGATCTCTAAATCATTTTATTCCAAAAGGCACCAGGCTAGGACAAAACAAAGCAACCATATTTAAAGGTACATTAGTGCTCACCTTGGCAGCACATATACTAAAGATGTATTAGGCAGAGGAGGTACTTATAATAGGGTACAACCCTACACTGCACTACTTCACTGCCCTGCACTTCTAGCCTATGTCCTTTCCCATCCTTGCAGTATCTATTCATGTGCAAGCAGTTTAACAAATGTGTGCTCACCTTTATCCTACTTGATCTCCTTGGCAACTTTTTTTTTAATGAGAGAAAGAGAGAGAGAAAATTGACATGCCAGGGCCTTTAGCCACAATAACAGAACTCCATACACATGCACCACCTTGTGCGCATGTGTGACTTTGCACACTTGCATCACCATGTGCCTCTGGCTTACATGGGACCTGGAGACTCGAATATGGGTCCTTAGACCTCTCAAGCAAGTGCCTTAACTGCTAAGCCATCCCTCCAGCTGGCATTTTTTTTTAACCCTTGACTTTCTCAACCTTATTTTCTGTGAGATCTCTTTACTCCAAATGTTCTATCCTTTTTGAAAAATTTATGGTTTCAACATCTGCCATGCTGATGAATCTCAAATCCACACTGCTAGTCCCAGAGTTTCCATCAGTCACACTGGACATGACAATTCACATCACAAGACTCTAGGCTATGAATGCCTTAAAGACAGGAAGCAGTTCTTGCTGTACCAAGTATGTATCAGGTGTCTCTGACACATTTATATGTAAATCAAGAGAGCCACAAATGCAGTTACTTACAAAAAACAACATTTCCCTCCTCAATTTGGTTCATGTTATTACTTCATATCTTACAAGTAAAAACCACAATATGTCACTTTAATTACCAAATAAAGCTTAAGTCACCCCTGTTTTTTCTATCCTTTCCATGACTCAGTCTAGTGGGCTGTCAAGTTCTACTAGGTGAATGAACTACTTCAACATACTGACAGGCTCTCTGACTCAATTCTCAGTTTTCTCACCCCACTGTTACCTACAGATCCTTCTTCAGCACTGCTGTATAGTCTTTGCACTATCTCAGCTTCTGTGGCCATTTGCTGCCAAACACTGTACCTGTAACACTGACCCTGAAAACCAGACACAGGAAACACTAGCTCTCTAGTATGGGGACCAAGTTCTCTCACGGGCCATTCTTCTGTATATGTGAGAAATTGCCCTACAATCTTTGAGGGGCGGATTGTCTTTCATTTCACAAAAATGCCTCCTCCCCATGAAGCTTCCTCTAACTACACATGTGATTTTTGTTCTTCCTAGCTCTGGGTTATACACATCTTCTCGGATTATTACTCTTTAACGAGCTATTCAAGTTCTTCGCTTGGTCCTCATCATATATTCAACACTTGGCTCCACACAGCTGACTCTGAAAAACTATTTTACAAATTACTATACAGAATCTTAAACTAACACCACTTGCATTCTCCACTTAAGCTTCATTAAAGAGGAAATATAGCAATAATACACCTTTTCACACAGACCTTGAGTTGTGTATCCAAAATACTGCATCATGATTTCCTTTAAATACCTAGTGTTTGTGTTGTGCCCTTCACGTTCGCTGCAATTTCTCTGAACTGCTGTGTACTTTTCTTCTTCGCTCCTATCATCATTCTCCAGAGCCACTCGAGCTTTGTACTGAGCACTTGACTCAATTTCTTCTGCTAATTGGTTTGCCCTTGCTTCCCGTTTTAAAAATTCTTCAGAGTTATCCCTTTCTAGGGGCACCCTAAAATAGAAGGAAAAGTGATTATTTTACAGTTAACAGTTTATGTTATCTGTCACAATTAACTATTAAGTTTTAGAGTTAGAAAAATTGTAAAGGCTTAATTGCTCTGTTATTTCTACATCAAAATCTTAACTTTTTCAGTTACCTTTACTATTACTATTTTTTTAAGGTACAGTTCCACTCAGTCCAGGTTGACCTGGTATTCACTATGCAGTCTCACAGGGTGGCCTCGAACTCACGGCGATCCTCCTACCTCTGCCTCCCAAGTGCTGGGATTAACCACGCCTGGCTATCTTACTTGTTTTTAAATTCAGGAAATATGTGAAGGAATTGTTTTGTTTTTACTACCTAAGCTTGTAAATTCTCATTAAAATAGAATAAATGTAGTTCCCTCCATATACTTTTTATTGGTAAAATCGATTTTAAGTTGCTAAAAAATGAAATATCCAAAGGTAGAGGTTATGATGAGGCAGTTATTGAAATATTAAGTGTTCTTCCCTATAGAATGGTAACAGGAGCTGGGCATGGTGGCGCACGCCTTTAATCCCAGCACTTGGGAGGCAGAGGTAGGAGGATCGCCGTGAGTTCGAGGCCACCCTGTGAGACTGCATAGTGAATTCTGTGTCAGCCTGGACTAGAACAAGACTCTACCTTTCAAAACCCCCCCCCCCAAAAAAAGGGGGGTGAGGTTAACAGGAGCTTCAGAGATAGTTGTCAGTATAGCGGAAAATTGATTATTATAAAAGCATGAGGATCTGAATTTGGCTCCCTAGCTCTTTGTTGGTCTAGCTAGATCATTGAGCCTTAGGTTTATTGAGAAACCTTGTCCTTAAATACAAGGTGAAGCCGGCGTGGTGGCGCATGCCTTTAATCCCAGCACTTGGGAGGCAGAGGTAGGAGGATCGCCTTGAGTTCGAGGCCACCCTAAGACTACAGAGTGAATTCCAGGTCAGCCTGGGCTACAGCGAGACCCTACCTCAAAAAAAAAATAAAAAATAAAAACAAATAAGAATATTCAACATTATAATTTAAGCTGATAAAAATCAAACAAAAGTGCACTAAAATAAACTCTTTGAACTTACGTATATGAAGATAGACTGCTATCATACGTAGATACTACACCGTAATTTTCTTCATTATATCGAAACATGTCATTAGGATCCCATCCATTAGACTAGAAGAAAATAATGATCATTTTTCAAAATGAAAAGCATTTTTTAAAATTCAGCCAGAATCAATATATACAATAACACCTAAAGAATTGTACTAGTTAGATTTGAGAAATTTTTTAAAAAGGAAAGCTTCCATTTAAAATTCTTTTGGGGGGGCTAGAGAGATGGCTTAGTGGTTAAGCGCTTGCCTATGAAGCCTAAGGACCCGGTTTGAGGCTCGATTCCCCAGGACTCACGTTAGCCAGATACACAAGGGGGCACACGCGTCTGGAGTTTGTTGGCAGTGGCTGGAGGCCCTGGCGCACCTATTCTCTCTCCCTCTCACTATCTGCCTCTTTATCTCTCTGCCTGTCACTCTCAAATAAATGAAACTTAAAAAAAAAAAAAATCAAAAAGTACTGGGCGTGACGGTGCTCACCTTTAATCCCAGCACTTGGCCAAAGGCCCTGGGGTGCCCACTCTCTCTCTCTGCTTCTTTCTCTGTCTGGTGCTCTCAAATAAATAAATAAATAAATAAATAAATAAATAAACAAAAAATTTTTTTTATTATTTTAAGGGGAGCCAGGCATGGTGGCATACACCGTCATTCCAAGCACCTGGGAAGCAAAGGTAGGAAGATTACTGTGTGTTCAAGGCCACCCTGAGACTACATAATGAATTCCAGGTTAGAATGAGCTAGAGCATGACCCTATCTTGGAAATAAAATTTTTTTTAAAAAAAGGAGGATCTCCATAAATTCCATACCTGGACTACAGATTAACAAAATCCCCACAAGCACCAAGCATTGTAGCATGTGCCTATCTATAATCCCAGCTACACAGGAAGTTGAGGCAGGGGATTTAAATCTAAGACCAGCATGAACAACTTCACAATGAGACACTGTTATCCATTCCCTCCCCCCAACAATTCAAATAACAAAGTTTATTGCTAGTATCTTCTGGAAATAATTTCCAATATAAGGTTGAAAAAAAAAAAAGGCTGGAGAGATGGCTTAGAAGTTAAGGCACTTGTCTACAAAGCCAAAGAACCTTGGTTCGATTCCCCAGAACCCACGTAAGCCAGATGTACAATATGACACAATCATCTGCAGTTTGTTTGCAGTGGCTGGAGGCCCTGGTGCACCTATTCTCTCCCCTTCCCCTCTGCCTCCCTCTTTCAAATAAATAAATACAATATATTTAAAGAAAAAAAATACACAAAAATACCACTTACTTTCTTTACTCCCTCAAGTCCTACACTCAATATTACTTTTGGCTTTTTTTTTTTTTTTAAGGTAGATTCCTGCTCTATCACAGGCTGAGCTGGAATTCACTATGTATTCCCAGGGGGCCCTGGAACTCATGTCAAACCTACCTCAGCTTCCCAAGTGCTGGAATTAAAGGCATGCACCACCATGCCTAACCTACTCTTAGCATTCCCCTTTTTATTGTTTTGTTTTATTTTTGTTTTTTTAAGATAGGGTTTCACTCTAGACCAGGCTGACCTGGAATTCACAATAGAGTCTCAGGGTGGCCTCAAACTCATAGCGATCCTCCTACCTCTGTTTCCCAAGTGCTGGGATTAATGGTGCTGAGCCTACTCTTCTGGGATGGATAACACCTGTGTCTGGATATTGCTTCTTTTTATCACTATGGCATTGAAAGAATACTAGAACATTGGAGAGATGTGGCAAACTAGTCATTAATATTTGGCCATGAAAATTTTTTCCAGCTTTCCCCTATGGGCTGATTCTTACAGGTTGAATAAATGTCCTAAATTGAATGTAAAATAGTCCTTGTGTTTGTTTGTTTGTTTTGTTTTTCGAGGTAGGATATCACTCTAGCCCAGACAGACCTGGAATTCACTATGTAGTCTCAGGCTGGCCTCAAACTCAGTGATTCTCTTACCTCTGCCGCCTGAGTCCCGGAATTCACTATACAGTCTCAAGTTGGCCTTGAACTAAAGGCAATTCTCCTACCTCTGCCTCCCAAGTGCTGGGACTAAAGGTGTGCACCACCACGCCCCGCTACATAATTTTAAACTTGGTAATAAAGCTGAACATGAAGCCAGGCATGGTGGCACATGCCTTTATTCCCAGCACTTGGGAGACAGAGGTAGAAGGATCAGAGTGAGTTCAATGCCAACCTGAGACTACGTAGAGAATTCCAGGTCATCCTGGACTAGAGCAAGACCCTAGGGTGAAAAACCAAAAGAACAAACAAACAAAAAAAAGCAAAACAGTAAAGCTGACCATGAAACTGTGGGTAAAGCCATAAGACGGTAATTCCCTACTCAACACAGGCAGGCAGGAAATCACAATTATCTAAAAGTTAACTGATGTATAAACTATTCTGTGTACCCCACAAAAAACAATCCAAGCCGGACGTGGTGGCGCACGCCTTTAAACCTAGCACTCAGGAGGCAGAGGTAGGAGGACTGCCGAGAGTTCGAGGCCACCCTGAGAATACATAGCGAATTCCAGGTCAGCCTGAGCTACAGTGAGACCCTACCTTGGAAAAACAAAAAACAAAAAACAAAACAAAAAAAAAAACAATCCAGGATAAAGTCTCTTCCAGTACCATGATGCACAGATAACAATATGGAGAGTTGCTTGAGTGTTTCTACTCATGTGTAAAAGAATAGGGTCAGCTCCTACTTTGAAACAAACCTGTATCTAAGCTTCATTATAAAAGAGGGAGAAGGGGAAAAGAGAGAAGGAGATGAGGGAGAGAAGAAAAAGGACAGGATGGGGTACACACACCTAGAACAGGAGAGCTGAAAACTGAAGAGGAGAAAATTACACTGCCAGGAAGCAGGGGCCTAGTGGTGTGCAGAGGTAGGAACTGGGGGAAGGGGACCTTCCCTACTCTTAGCCCAGAGGTAACCGACATTACTACACAAGGAGGCAGTCCCAGAGTTAACAAGACCAGGTGGTAAAGTAAAGGAGAGAGAAGACAGGTAGACAGCTCTGAGACTAATAGAAATTAACATCTTCAGGCATAATTTTATGCACATATTAAGGATATATTTGGGCAAAAAATAAATTGTTAGTGAAATTGATGGACATATTAAATGTGTATCTCAAATTTTAATGAACAATGCTAGAATCTTCCTAGAAATTCTCAACTTAATCAATCCCTCCAACAGAGAAAAGGATGGCATATTTTGCCACTCTCAAGGTGCCATAATGCACACGAGAATCACTGTATTCAGGTATATGGAAAATTAATAATGACTATTTGCTTATAGTTATGATAGTGTGATAGGATGATACACAAGGAAGAAAAGGTGATATTTATTCCTTGAAAAATAAACACAAGGTCTCTTGTTTTCTTTTAAAATATTTTTGCTTATTTGAGAGATAGGGTGGGGGAAAGACAATGACCAAACCTGGGCCTGTAGCCTCTGGTAATGAACTCCAGATGCATGTACTACTTGTGTGTCTGGTTTTTTGTGGGTACTGGGAAATTGAACCTGTGCTGGCACACTTTGCAAGCCTTTAACTACTGAGCCAACTCCCCAGGCTTGCTCCTCTGTTTGACTGAAGGTTAGTCATTGAATTCAACATAATTTGTGGCACAATCTACAAGTGTCATAAACATATACTCCACAAAGAATTTGATTTGAAAATGGTACGTCAGAGCTCGGAAGGCAGAGGTAGGAGGATCACTGTGAGTTCAAGTCCACCCTGAGACTACAAAGTGAATTCCAGGTGAGCCTGGGCTAGAGTGAGAGCCTACCTAAAAAAAAAAAGGGGGGGGGCAGGTATGGTGGCACAGGCCTTTAATCCCAACACTTGGGAGGCAGAGGTAGGAGGACTGCTATGAGTTCGAGGTCACCTTGCGATGACATAACGAATTACAAGTCAGACGGAGCTAGAGCAAAGAACCTACCTCAAAAAAACAAAAAAAATAAAAAAATAAAATAAAATAAAAGTATGTTACGGTATGTCAGGGAACAAGTGCAATCCCAATTAAAAACTCAGAAATTTGGGCTGGAGAAATGGTTTAGCAGTTAAAGCATATGCCTATAAAGCCTAAGGATCCAGGTTCGATTTTCCAGGACCCATAAGCCAGATGCACATGGTGGTGCATGCCTCTGGAGTTCGTTTGCAGTGGCTGGAGGCCCTGCCACACCCATTCTTTCTCTCTCTCTCTCTCTTTCTCTCTCTCTCTGTCTGTCTCAAATAAATAAAATAAATATAATGTTCCCGCCCCCCCCCCAAAAAAGCCAAAACAAAGCCAGGTGTGGTGATGCATGCCTTTAATCCTAGCACTGGGGAGGCAGAGGCAAGAGGATCATTATGAGTTCAAGGCCACCCTGAGACTACATAGTAAACTCCAGATCAGCCTGGGCCACTGTGAGATCCTACTTCGAAAAACCAAAAAAAAAAAAAAAAAAAAAAGGAGAGAGAGAGAGAAAGAAAAAAAAAAACTAAGAAATTGAAAAGTCAAAACAATGAAACCACATATACATGGCCAATTCTGCATGTATCCAAAAATAAAACAAACTAGGATTTCTCACAGTTTCTAGTTTAAATTATGTTGCTAATTATCCCTTTAATCACAAAGAAAGAACTCATTATCACAACAGAAGGTAGCACTTCTACCTAGCAATTCTTCTTTATTCATATCACAACTGCCACTTTAATTATGTTCGCTACAACAGAGACATGTTTAAATCAAAACCAAGGGGCAGGATGCTGTGTGTGTGCTACATTATCAACGTATGAGAACAAGTCACACAGATGACACTTACAACATCATTTTCCAAAGCCTCCAGTTCCTCACTCGCTGTGAGTTCACCAGCATCCCAGGGCTCCAGGTCCTTCTCTTTGTGCTCACCATTTACTTTAGCACTGATAGCTGAGTCAGTAAAAGCATCTGCAAAGATGATTTCAAGTGAAAAATCATACAACCAGACAACAGAATACATTAACTAATACATATACCAATCATCAACAATAGAAGATGCAAAGCAATTAAGAGTGAATTTTGGGTAGAGAAATAAAATTCCTTAACAGTATACTTTCAAACTTGTCAATAAATCCCAGCACAGATAATTTTACAAATAAAGCTATTTTTCTCTTATAATTCAAGTTGTGAAATATTTTAATACCTTCATATAATGTGAGAGATAACCAAGAACACTTCTATAAGCTCATCTAAAACCAATGTTTTTTTAAATTTGTGTTTAATTTTTGGAGGCAGGGTCTCATGCTAGTCCAAACTGACATGGAATTGAATTCACTCTGTAGTCCCAGGCTGGCCACATCCTAATATATGAAGGGTTTTGTTTTGACAAAGTCTTGCTATGTAACCTAGGCTGGCCTCAAACTTGTGATCAACTTGCCTCTGTCTTCAGAGTGCTGAGATTACAGGCAAATACCATAACGCATGGCAATGCAGAATTACTTTGAACTATGTAAGTCCAGGTCACCATACGAAGACCAGTATCTACATACTTTTGACAATAGTAAATAAAACTATTCTACCTAGCCTCATCTCTTCCCAGAACCTAATTTCCCAATGCCACTTTGTAACAATATCCAGGTTCTGCAGTGTTACCTGTCCCCAGAAAGATCAGATGTCAGGCCAACCTGGACTTCTGACAGTTAGATGGCAACTACATGTTCAGCTGACCATACTGCTAAAAAAAAAGAAAATTTTCTTTTTGGGAGTTATAACCAAATTACATAGCCAAACAGCACTCAGAGTGCTTTGTAGATTGAGGTACGCTCTTAAATACCTATCCCAGGCTGCCAAGGACTTCTGCACCTGCTCTGCTAAGAGCACAGGTGCCCAGCATTATGCCCTCACCTTTATTGTAAGTTGCCACAGTGAACAAGAACACAGTTTTCCCATAAAAGAGTAATTCCAGAGGAAATTTTGATTTGGCACTGCTTCTGGCAATCTCCCCAATGGCCAAGGTAATACCAATAAAGACGCTTAAGCAGGAAAACTTAAGGAAAGCAAGTCAAACTAAACCTAACTTCCTCTTATCCCAAGTAAGGAGGCAGATAAACATGGATGTGTGTCTGTTCACACAAGGGAAAACAGCATCACTGTGCCTACAGGCTTAGTTGCTAGCTCAACATTACAGCTGCACTCTCTTACTAATGGCAATTATTAAGAGGCAAAAGCATGAAGAGCATGAGTCCCACAGGGTGAATGATTAAAAAAAAAAAAAAAAAAAAAAAAGAGCCCACTTTAGAACAGCTCTCCTGACAGTGGCTAAGAGACTGCTAACCGTTCCAACAACCATCAGGGAAGCCACAGACAGCCCTAACAATCTACTTTTGTTTTCTACTGGGCAAAATCAAGCCCTGTTCTTGTTCCACATCATCTTGTTTGTTGTTGTTGTTTTGTTTTTTGAGGTAGCATCTCACTCGAGCTCAGGCTGACCTGGAAGTCACTATGTAGGTCTCAGGGTGGCCTCGATCTCACGGTGATTCTCCTACGTCTGCCGCCTGAGTACTGGGATTAAAGATGCATCACCGCACTCAGCTTCTACATGGACTCTTGTTAAAATTAATTTTATGCCTTCAAACTCAGCACTTGAGAGGCAGAGGTAGGAAGATTGCTTTTTGAGGCCAACCTGGAGCTACAAATCAAGTTCCAGATCATCCTAAGCCTTTAAAGTGAGACCTGACCTCAAAAAGCAAAATAATAATAATTTCCTGCTAAGTATTTTTTTAATATTTTACTTATGGGGGGGAGCAATAAGTGAAGTTTTATAAACTATTCTGATAAAAGGTGGCTGGGCATATTTGCACATGCATTTAATCCCAACACTCAGGAGGAAGTGGTAGGAGGAATGCCTTGAATTCAAGGTCACTCTGAGACTATGTAGTGAATTTCAGGTCAGCCTGGACTACAGTGAGACTCTACCTCGAAGAAAAAGAAAAAAAGTTAACTAAAAAAAGAAATCAAATCCTGGCCAGACGTGGTGGCGCATGCCTCTAATCCCAGCACTTGAGAGGCAGAGGTAGGAGAACGAGTTTGAGGCCATATATTGAGACTACATAGTGGATTCCAAGTCCGCCTGGGCTACAGCAAGAAACTACCTTGGGGACGAGGAGGAACCCTGCTCTTCAAAGTCACGATTTATTTAGTCCCAATGACTGTGCAGCACACACCTTTAATCCCAGTACTTGGGAGGCAGAGGTAGGAGGATTACCATGAGTTCGAGGCTACCCTGAGACTGAATTCCAGGTCAGGCTGAGCTACAGTGAGACCATACCTTGAAAAATCAAAACAAAACATAACAAAACAAAAAATACATAAAATACAGTTTCTGAAGCCACTACTGAAATGTGACATATATACAGGGTATAATGACCCTCATAAATAGGCTAAAAGAGCCTTTGAAAGAGGGACTGTGGTTTACATAGAGATTCAAAGATGGTTACATATATCAAGACTATACAAGGGCTACCATGGAGGATGTTAGCTAGAAATGAGTTTTCTCTGACTACTCAGCCCAGCTGGAAGGGCAAAATTTACAAAACCATAAACAAACCCAGGCATCATGGCACATGCCTTGAATCCCAGCAATCGGGAGACAGAGGTAGGAGGAGAATTGCTGTGAGTTCGAGGCCACCCTGAGAATACAGAATCAATTCCAGGTCAGCCTGGGCTAGAGTAAGATCCTACCTTGAATAACCAAAAGAGAAAGTACATATGAAAAACCAAAAATAGTCACTGGATGTTTACTTAATGTTAAATTTACAGTGTTCCAGTCTCTCCCTCTTATGCCTTATAAAAGTTAAAAATGCTTTCTCTGGGGCTAGAGAGATGACTTAGCGGTTAAGCGCTTGCCTGTGAAGCCTATGGACCCTGGTTCAAGGCTTGACTCCCCAGGACCAACGTTAGCCAGATGCACAAAGTGGCACATGCGTCTGGAGTTTGCAGTGTCTAGAAGCCCTGGCGTGCCCATTCTCTCTCTGTCTATCTTCTCTCTCTCTCTCTGCTTGCAAATAAATAAATTAAAAAAATAAATTAAAAAAAATGCTTACTCTATCCCTTTATATGACTTGTTTAATACTACAGGACTCACAGCTAAAAGGCAATCTTAAATCTCAAAAAAAAAAAAAAAAAAAAAAAAACAACTTGAGACATTAAAACTGTCTTTTTTTTTTTTTCCTTTTTTGGTTTTTCAAGGTAGGGTCTCACTCTAGCCCAGGCTAACCTGGAATTCACTATGGAGTCTCAGGGTGCCTCGAACTCATGGCGATTTTCCTACCTCTGCCTCTCGAATGCTGGGATTAAAGGCGTGCGCCACCACGCCCGGCTAAACTATCTTAAGTTGGTAAAGACTATGGGGACCTTTAAAATTGGCCTAAGTACAATTCACAATGTGAAATGGTTTTAAATTTAATGGGGGCCTGGAACAAAATACAGTAGTTCAAATAGATGGTCCCAATATATTCAGTGTTTTATTAGTTTATAGCCTGCATATGCAGCCACCTGGTTGGGAGAAGTGTCATTGGGTGGGTCTTAGGGTCTAGCCTTAAGGTATAGTGGTGGATCTAAAATTCCAATCCAGGGTTGGAGAAATGGCTTAGCAGTTAAGGTGCTTGTCTTCAAAGCCAAAGGACCCATGTAAGCCAGATGTACAAGGTGGCACATGCATCTGGAGTTTGCAGTGGCTGGAGGCCCTAGCAGGTCCATTCTCTTTCTCTTTCCCTCTCTCTGCCTCTCTTTCTCTCAAATAAACAAACAAATTTTTAAAATTATAAAATTCCAATCTAAAGATATACAAAGTGCCTGGAGTTCCTAAAGCTTGTGGCACGGTTTTAGAGATTTGGCTTGTGGCTGTTCCTCTCTCTCTGCTTGGACCTGTAAAAACAAGATAGCTTTTTCTGCCATAATAAATCTTCCCCTAGATCTATAAGCTTCAATAAATCCCTTCCAGCCGGGCATGGTGGCACATACCTTTAATCCCAGCACTCAAGAGGCAGTGGCAGAAGGATCACTGTGAGTTCAAGGCCACCCTGAGAATACAGAGTGAATTCCAGGTCAGCCTAGGCTAGAGTGAGATCCTACCTCAAAAAGACAAAAATAAATAAAAAGTGTGTGAGTGTGTGTGTGTGTATTTTTTAAATTTATTGAGAGAGAAAACTGGCACTTCAGGGCCTCAGGAATGCAGTCAAACCCAAAAGCTTGTGCCACCTAGTGGGCATGTGTGACCTTGTATCTGCCTCACTTCTATGCGATTGGCTTTCGTGGGAGCTGAAGAGTCCAACATGGGTCCTTAGGTTTCATAAGCAAGCGCCTTAACCACCAAGACATATCTCCAACCCCCCATAAGTGTTTTTTTTTTGGTTTTTTTTTTGGTTTTTCGAGGTAGAGTCTCACTCTGGTCCAGGCTGACCTGGAATTAACTCTGTCATCTCAGGGTGGCCTTGAACTCATGGTGATCCTCCTACCTCTGCCTCCCGAGTGCTGGGATTATAAGTGGTTTTTTTAATGGTTTTCACACATACTGTTTATTTCCATGAAGCTGGTACAATGTCCATTTAAAACCCATGTCCTAGGCCAAATGTACAAATAAAAGTAGAAATAAAATGAAAAAGAACATTGTTCTTATATATACTCCAACATGAGTAACTTTATTAACTGCTAATGAAAACTACAACTTTTCTGGGATATTCTGACAGCATCTTTTTTTTACTTCATTTATTTTTAATATTTTTTCTCAATTATTATTTACATTTTCCATGATGATAAAAAGTATTCCATGGTAATACCCTCCCCCCCCCAGCATCATTTTCATGTTAAAGTGCTTTCTTTTTCAGTGAAGCTATCTTCATTATTTCACCTTGACTCCAATCTTGATACTCTTGGTCGAGACCCTCAGATTTTAAAAGTAACTTCAAGGGCTGGAGAGATGGCTTAGCGGTTGAGCGCTTGCCTGTGAAGCCTAAGGACCCCAGTTCAAGGCTCGGTTCCCTAGGTCCCACGTTAGCCAGATGCACAAGGGGGCGCACGCGTCTGGAGTTCGTTTGCAGAGGCTGGAAGCCCTGGCGCGCCCATTCTCTCTCTCTTCCTCTATCTTTCTCTCTGTGTCTGTCGCTCTCAAATAAATAAATAAATAAAAATTTAAAAAAATATATTAAAAAATATATATATATATTAAAAAAAAAGTAACTTCAAGATGAGGGAAGGTCATTTCCCCACAGTTCTGTTCTCTGAAAAACTTCCACCTCCCACTGAAAATCATAGTCCAGGAGTGAAGCAGTCACATGTGACAGCTTCAGGGCCAACTGGAAGGTTATTACAAATGTTCAAATTGGTTGATCTTATTTATCACCTCAAATCTGAAAATGCAGTCCTGAAAAAGGTGGCCTCTCTGAGCACACATGAAGTTTTAAAAAGGAGAGGGATGAGGACTAGTCACTAAAAATCAGCACTATGAAAACAACCAATAATTAATTGAACACTAGAGATTCAAATTATGGTATGCACTAAAGAGGTGGAATGCCAGTATTCAATCTCATTTTGAACACTACATAACAAAAAAACTAGATTTTAAAAACAAAAAGATTGAGGGGAAAGAAAAAATAACTAAACCCTTGAATGACCACCCATTTGTTCCTGATAAACTTCAATCACATCTTCTTCTATTCCCAGTTCTAGACTATGAATATCAGTAATTCTCTGACCTTCAAAGAGAAATCCGAGTGAATTCATTGGAAGTCCCTGTTTTTACAGTATGGTTCTTTAAGGTCCTTGAGATGTGTTGCCATTTTCACTTTGAAGTGAATTTCACTGCTCTCCTGTCTAATAACTTTTAGTTTAATGTATTCTCCTTCCATCTTATCTCCCAAGTCCTCATTTGAAGGGTTTACTCTTCCATACAGCACACACCACCACAGTTCCCCATAATATTTTTAAGAATGAAAAGTGTTCTAAGAAAAATAGCAAATAAGAGGGCTAAGGAAGTGGCTCAACAGACAAAGGTACTTACTTGCAAAGCCTGCTAGAAAGTGTTTATTTCCCCCAAGTACCTAAGTAAACTACACAAAAAAGCGTCACATGTGTCTAGTATTCATTTGCAGTAGTAAGAGGCCCTAGCATGTGCAAATTAAAAAGCAAAATGGCCAATAAGGGCCCAGGGAGATAGCTTAGTGGATAGTTCTCTCTGCTCAAGTCAGTATAGAATACCTGAATTTGATCCCTAAACCACACACAAAAAGCCAAACGCAGGGCTGGAGAGATAACTTGGAGGTTAAGGCATTTGCCTACAAAGCCTAAAGACCCAGGTTCAATTCCCCAGTACCCATGTAAACCAAATGCATAAGGTGGTACCTGTGTCTGGAGTTTGTTTGCAGTGGCTATAGGCCCTAGTATTCCCATTCTCTCTTGCTCTGCCTCTTTTCTTCTCTCTCACTCTCTCTCAAATAAATAATTCAATGAATTCCAGGTCAGCCTGGGCTAGAACAAGACCCTACCTAGAAAAACCAGGATGAATGGATGGATGATAGGTAAACAAACAAACAAACAAAACCTGTCTCAGGCTGAGAGATGGCCCAGTGGTTAAGGTACTTGCCTGCAAAGCCAAAGGACCCAGGTTCAATTCCCTAGTCCCCAAGAAAAGCCAGATACACAAAGTAGTGCATGTGTCTGGAGTTCATTTGAAGCATCTGGAGGCCCTGCTGCGCCCATTCTCTCTAGCTCTTTCTGCTTGCAAAACTAATTAAAATTAAAATAATTCTTTTAAAGAAGCCACTCCCCCCCCCAAAAAAAAACGGCCGGGCATGGTAGCTCATACCTTTAATCCCAATACTTGGGAGGCAGAGGTAGGAGGACCACCATGAGTTTGAGGCCACCTGAGACTACATAGTGAATCCAAATTCCAGGCCAGCCTAGGATAGAGGGAGACCCTACCTCTGGAAAAACAAACAAACAAACAAACAAACAAACAAAAAGGTCAGGTGTGGTAGTACATCCATTTAGTCCCAGCACTTGGGTGGCAGAGGTAGGCAGATTGCTGTGAGTTTGAGGCCAGCCTGGGACTACAGAATGGGTGCCAGGTCAGCATAGCCCAGTGGCACCCTACCTTGGAGGAAAAAAAATAAAACTGTCTCAACACACACTCACATTAGTTATTAAGGCATGAAATAAGTTCTATGGACTCTGTAGTTTAAAAGAGGTAATGGGGTGGTGGTGGTAAAGAGATGTGTCAGTGAATAAAGTGCTCACCATCCAAGCTGAGGCACAGACTGGAGACTGAAGACAGGAGAATTTTCTAGAAGCTCATGGTGAGCACAGCAAAGAACAGATCCAGAATCCTGAGACAGAAACCCTGCCTGAAATGAGGTAGAAAGGACCAATCCAACAGTTGTCCTCTGACCTACACAAACACACACTATAGCATGCATACTGCCCATACTCACTTTTGTTCAAAGAAAAGGTGATGAACATAAGTAATAATTTTTAAATGCCTATAATAGCATGTAAGGTGAAACTGTAGCATGTAAGGTGAAACTGAAGTGTAATAGATGCTTCAATCACACATTCTGCTGATATGACTAGTCTGCTGCCTATATTTATAATGAAAAATGCTGAATTTCATTGAAAGGTTACTTAAAGATGCAAGTCTTTTGTTTGTTTGTTTGTTTGTTTATACAGGTAGGGTCTCACTCTAACATAGGCTGAACTCAGATTCACAACCCTTCTACTTCAGCCCCCAAGTGTTAGAATGAAAGGTGTGTGCCATCATGCCCAGAAAGATGTATCTTCTTTTATACAGCCAAATTCACTGATGCTCTGAATTTTCTCCATAAACTCTTTTAGAATCCATGCTTCAAGACTGAAGTACATTGCCTCCCTGGTCTAGCAAGTATGAAGAAAGAGGATTCTGGGGTTGGGGAGATAGCTAAAAGCCTGGCAGGCCTAGTTCAATTCTGCAGTACCCATGGTTTAAAAAAAAAAAAGCCAGATGCACAGAGTACTGTATGGGTCTGGAATTTGTTGGCAAAGGCAGGAGGACCTGGAATACTTACACTGTTTCTTTTTTTGTTTGTTTATTTGTTTTTGTTTTCCAAGGTAGGGCCTCTCTCTAGCCAAGGTAGACCTGGAATTCACTATGTAGTCTCAGAATGGCCTCGAACTCAAAACAATCCTCCTACCTCAGCCTCCCAAGTGTTGAGATTAAAGGTGTGCACCACCAAACCGACTTGTGTATGTTTCTCCACTCTTCCCAAAAATAAAATTAAAGAGGGGCCCAGTATGGTAGCATATACCTTTAATCTCAGCACTTGGGAGGCAGAAGTAGAACTGCCAGGAATTTGAGGCCACCCTGAAACTACATAGTGAAATCCAGGTAAGCCTGGGCTACAGTAAGACCTGACCTCAAAAAATCAAAATAAATAAATAAAATAAAATAAGAGAGAGAGCGCGCATGAGCGAGCAAGAGGGAGGGAGGAAGGGAGGGAGAGAGAGAGAGGATTCTGCTACAAATAAAGGACTGGGTCTTGAGAGGGAATTTGTAAAACTGTAGTAGCAAAGATAAACACCCACAATGTGTAACTCCATTTGAACTACTCCAGACACACTTAGCAGGTTTGCTATACTAATCACACACAAGTTTGAAAATGGAACAGGTAGGAGGTGTATTGCTCAAATAATCCCATTTTTTTGTTTCAAAACCTAACTAACAAGTGTGCTGGAAAGATGGCTCAATGGTTAAAGGCAGATGGCCTGAGCTAAATTTCCCAGTCTACACATAAAGCTAGAGCCAGAATGGTACATGTCTTTGTAGTTCAAAAACCCTGAAAGACAGGGGATAGGGACAGACAAGAAGGCTTGAGGTTATTGTTCAGGATCCTGGAAAGCACTCTGGAAGAGAAGCAGTAGCCAATAGTGAAAACTCATACAAAGAAGCTGAAAGGGACTGCAGTAAGGAAACTTAGGATCCACATTTCCACAGGAACACTGCTTTGTTCCAAATGACTAATGTGCCCTCTAAGCACATTGTATTATGTTATGTTCATGTATTATATTTATGCTTAAGATCATATATTAATGCTATTCTCACTTTGGGTTAGAGAAGCTTTCTCTTTTCAGATGAGAATGACCACTAGGGTGACAAAAAGTCAGCATAGTATGGAGAAGTGACAGTGGAGTGTTCAGCATATGTGAAACATCTGTATCAGACTTTCCGAGGCTGAGAATCCATTGGAGAAGAGGTGGCAGAAAGAATCTAAGAGCCAAAGGAAGCTTACAATACTATATTGTACTGCTTACAATAGTATTTTCCAAACACAAAATGGCCTTAATATTCATATTCACAGTGCCTGATACTACCTACACAAGACCTTCATAATAGACGGGAAAATGGTGCCATCAAGATAGAAGAGAGCTGAGCTGGATAGATGGCTTAGCAGTTAAGGTGTTTGCCTACAAAGCCAAAGGATCCCAGTTCGATTCTCCAGGACTCATGTAAGCCAGATGCACAAGGGGGGGTGCATTATCTGTAGTTTGCTTGCAGTGGCTGGAGGCCCTGGTGTGCCCATTTTCTCTTTCTCTCAGAGAGATGACTCAGAAGGCACCATGGTGTTGAGAAGGAGTGCTCAGCCCTGCAATATCTCTTATCACACCTTGCAAGGCTCAGGGTCCATTGCAGAAGAGGTGGCAGAAGGAATGTAAGCGCCAAAGAAAGGGTAGGACTCCTTACAACGTGCTCCTCCAGACACTAAATGGCTTGGATATCCATGACCTAACTGCCTGAGACTACCTACACAAGACTATCATAACAGGAAGAAAAGATGCTGACATCAAAATAAAAGAGACTGGTTGAAAGGGGGAAGGGGAATATAATGGAAAGTGGAGGTTCAAAGGGGAAAGTGGGAAGAGGAAGGGAATTACCATGGGATATTGTTTACAATCATGGAAGTTGTTAATTATAAATTTTTCCAAAAAAAGAAAGAAATTGGGGATGGAAGGATAGCTTAGTGGTTAAGGTGTTGGCCTGCAAAGCCAAAGGACCCAGGTTTGATTCCCCAAGACCCACATAAGCCCGATGCACAAGGTAATGCATGCATCTGGAGTTCATTTGCAGCAAGTAAAGGCCCTAGCATGACCATTCTCTCTCTCTCTCAAATGAATAAATACAAGTTAAAAATTGTATGAGATGATATATAGATTACTGGAGTCAAAGCCTGTGTGCACATCATGAGATTAGACATAAAGAATATTCTGGTAGCTGGGCATGCATTTAATACCAGCACTTGGAGGCAGAAGTAGGAGGATTACTGTGAGTTCCAGGTAAACCTGGGCTAGAGAGACACCCTACCTCAAAAACCAAAAAAAGAAAAAAAAAAAGTTCTGGTATTTCACCAAAGCCAGAACAACGTATGTTTAATCTCAGCTCTAATAGTTCCAACACAGCAGGAAAAAATGATGTAGAGCGATGATTGGCAAACTGTCTCTCTACAGTACAGTCTGTTAGAAATACCTCTAGCCGGGTGTAGTAGCGCACGACTTTAATCCCAAGCACACAGGAGATCACTGTGAGTTTAAGGTCACCCTGACACTAGAGTGAATTCCAAGTCATTCTGGACTAAAGTGAGACCCTACTTCAAAAAACCAAAGCTCACCTTTAGTTCTTCAGCATCAAAGCAGCTGGAGCCAACATGAATGGACATAGCTCTGGTACAATAAAACCTCATGCCAGAGATGAGTACATTTGTTGACCCCTGCAATCTATGACAACTGAGAAAACTACAAAGATCCTGAAACAATAAGCAGTGGTACTTGGGGAAAAACAAGAGCTGTGTAATTTGCTGGGGTAGAAAAGACATCAACTGTCTTAACCCCAAGTGGATACTGTAAGCTTCATATATGGCCAGACAGTCCAAACAGCAGCAACTGGTGAAATGGTGGCATGTCTGCTATGGTAGAAACCAACTGCTCTCTGACTGGACCATGGAAAAAATTTCTGTTTGGTTCTGAAACCTAATAAGAATCCTATGGCTAGCTGGGTATGGTGGCACACACCTTTAATCCCAGCACTTAGGAGGCAGAAGCAAGAGGACTGCCATGAGTTTGAGGCCACCCTCAGTCTACATAGTGAATTCCAGATCAGCCTGGACCAGAGTGAGACCCTACCTTGGGGGGGGGGGGGGAGGAAAACAAACAAGAATAACACCTAGCATTCTCAAGGCTCTGGATTTAATCCCCAGAACTACAAAACAAAAGGGCTTCATCTGGGCTAGAGACATGGCTTAGCAGTTAAGGTGCTTGCCTGGGAAATCTAAGGACCCAGGTTCAATTCCCTAATACCCACACAAGCCAGATGCACAAGGGGGCACATGTGTCTGGAGTTTGCTTACAGTGGCTGAAAACCCTGGTATGCCCATTTCCATTCTCTGTCTCTCTTCTATCACTCTCTGCTTGCAAATAATTTGTTTTGTTTTGTTTTGTTTTTTGTTTTTCAAGGTATTAACTCTGTTGTCTCAGAGTGGCCTTGAACTCATGGCAATCCTCCTACCTCTGCCTCCCGAGTGCTGGGATGAAAGGCGTGCACCACCACGCCCAGCTATTTTTTTAAAAAAGGGTTTCTTTTGTTTTTTTGGTGTTTTTTTTTAATATTTCATTTATTTATGAGAGGCAGAGGGAAAGGGGAGGCATGAGTACACATGCCAGGGCCACTAGCTGCTGCAAATGACCTCCTGACACATGCATCTGGCTTACATGTGTCCTAGGGAATTGAACCTGGGTCCTTTGGCTTTAACTGCAAATTATCTTTCTACTGAGCCATCTTCCCAATCCACTCTTTTTTTAAAAATATTTTTATTTATTTATTTGAGAGCCACATACAGAGAGAGAAAGAGGCAGAGAGAGAGAATGGGCATGCCAGGGCCTCCAGCCACTGCAAACAATCTCCAGACATGTGCGACCCTTATGCATCTGGCTAACATGGGTCCTGAGGAATCAAGCCTCGAACCAGGGTCCTTAGGCTTCACAGGCAAGCACTTAACTGGTAAGCCATCTCTCCAGCCCCCAATCCACTCTTTTAATTTTAAAAACGAATATTTCAAAGTATAAGTGTAAATATAAGTAATTTAGTGTTCCTAGGCATAACAAGATCAATTCTGAAGGCAACTAAAAAACAGTCTTGTCTCTTTGCACTAGTAACTGATAGTAAATGAAAGGCTTTTAAGACAAAGCATTATAAAAACAGAACATGGCTTTCATAGCACTTCAAAGTACTTACAAAACGCTAAGCAAGGGCTAGACTCTGAAACAGCAAAGCTGACTGCTAAAGTAAGACTCTCTGAAAAATTAACTTTGCCAGGCATGGTGGCGCACACCTTTAATCCCAGCACTTGGGAGGCAGCAGTAGGAGAGTTGCCATGAATTCAAGACCATCCTGAGATTACATAGAGAGTTACAGGTCAGCTTGGGCTAGAGTGAGACTCTACCTCAAAAAAAAAGAAAGAAAATTTAATTTTATGTGCCTCAGAGTTTCAGATAGAACAATCACAAAAACAGCATCTGATATAGACTGAAATCATGAGTTACAATCCACAATCACAGAGCCACAGAACATCAAAGGTCCTTTCAGTATTACTCAATGCACAGTAGGCTTTTCAAGTGAAAGGTCATGATTCTCATATGCTCTTTAAGCCAGGCGTAATGGCACACACCTTTAATCCCAGCACACAGGAGGCAGAGGTAGGAGGACTGTGGTTGAATTTAAGGCCACCCTGAGACTACATAGTGAATTCCAGGTCAGCACAGGCTAGAGTGAGACCCTACCTTGAGAAACCAAAAACATAAAAATAAGTTAATAATAAAATTTTAATATGACTATATAACCAAAATACAACACTGTATTCTGAACAGGCTTTTGTTACTGTTTGTTTGAGGGAGAATCTCACTACACTATAGAGTCCAGGTATAATACCTTTGAACTCTTAGACCTCCTGGACTCACCTTCCTAAATGCTGTGATTACAAGCATAAACCACCACAAGCTTTACAAACTTTACTTTTGAGTTTGTTTTTTGTTTTATGAGGTAAGGTCTCTAGGCCAAGTTAATATGTAATTCACTATGCAATCTCAGGGTGGCCTCAAATTCAAGGTGATCCTCCTAGCTCTACCTTCT
Organism: Jaculus jaculus; assembly: GCF_020740685.1. Classification (NCBI taxonomy): domain Eukaryota; kingdom Metazoa; phylum Chordata; class Mammalia; order Rodentia; family Dipodidae; genus Jaculus; species Jaculus jaculus. Next base: position 23,309,324 of record NC_059114.1, read on the forward strand.
GCGTTATTAGGATTAAAGTTGTGCACCACCATGCCCAGCTTGTTTGTTTTTTGAGGCAGGGTCTCATTCTAGTCAGGATAATATAGAATTTACTCTGTAACCCAGACTAGCCTCATACTCAGAGTGATGCGCCTAACTCAGCTTTCCAAGTGCTAGGATTACAGGCATTAGACCCATAACTGGCTACAAACTATGTATGTATGCATGTATGTATGTATGTATGTACACACACACACACACACACACACACACACACACTCACTCACTCACACACATTTTCTTTTTTGTTTTTTCAAGGTAGGGTCTCACTCTAGCCCAGGCTGATCTGGCACTCACTCTGTAGTCCCAGCTGGCCTAGAATTCACAATGAACCTTCTACCCCTGCTTCTGCCTCTGGAATGCTGAGATCAAGGCACACACCACTACTCCTAGCCTGTTATTTTTTTAATAGCATGTGTACACATACACACACTTTTTTATACTACTGAAAGTACCAAGTAATTGTTCCCTGAAATTTTAAATATTTTCCAAAAGAAAAAATGCATTAATTTTTTTTTTCTTAAAGCCTTAATGGTGTTTTTCTATAAAATACAAGGATCTTTAAAAAAAAAGTCTTGTTGAGCATGGTGGCACATACCTTTAATCCCAGCACTCAGGAGGCAAAGATAAGAGGATCACTATGAGTTTAAGGCCAGTCTGAGACTACAAAGTGAATTCCAAGTCAGCTTGGGCTAGAGCAAGACTCCACCTTGAAACAATCAAAACTCTTGCCGGGCGTGGTGGCTCACGCCTTTAATCCCAGCACTCGGGAGGCAGAGATAGGAGGATCGCTGTGAGTTCAAGGCCACCCTGAGACTCCATAGTGAATTCCAGGTCAGCCTGGGCTAGTGTGAGACCCTACCTCAAAAAAAAAAAAAAAAGAAAACTCTCATTCCCAGGCATGATTCTGAGACCAGCTTAAGCCACAAAGTGAGAACCCCACCTTAAAAAAAAGAGGCTTAGCCGGGTGTGGTGGCACAGGCCTTTAATCCTAGCACTGGGGAGGCAGAGGTAAGAGAACTGCTATGACTTCAAGGCCAGCCTGAGACTACAAAGTGAATTGTAGGTTAGCTTGGGCTAGAGCAAAGCCCTACCTTGAAAAAAAAAGTCTTTATGATTTCTGTGGAGAACCATTCACTACTTGAATAAATCTATTAAATCATGAGACATATTTACAAAACCAAAGCCTACCTCTTCGTGCATAACTGGAATCCATGTCTTTAAACTGTACCACAACAAAGTCTGAACATTTGAACAAAATACTCTCCATTATTTCTTCACGTTTTGGTCCCAAACTGGATTCTGTACTTTTCTCATGTGCAGCATCAAGTACCAAATCACACTAAAATAAAAAAATGTAAGTACAAATTAAAAACATTGATAAAACAATACTTAAATAGGGCTAGAGAAATAGATCAGTGCTTAAGGTGCTTGCCTACAAAGTTAGACAACCTGGGTTTGATTCCCCAGTACCCATGTAAAGCACAAGGTGGCATAAATGTTTGGAGTTCGGTTTTAGTGGCTATAGGCCCTGGTGCACCCATTTCCCTCCTCCCCTCTTCCTCACTCTTTTTATTTTTTAAATTCAACATCACTGTTTTAATAATAACATGAAATACAAATACTAAACATTGTACAAGTATATTTTTTACTACATGGTGATGGAATAATACATGGGTTTTTATCAGAATCTATGTTGCCAAGTACTTTTGCCATAGTATCAATGGCTTTCCACAGATACATTACTATTCCTATGCAGTTTTAACATGAATTAAAAAAGCTTGCAACTCTTTCCAACCACCGCAGATGTACATTTATCTTAATTTCCTGTTCAAGATGCTTTGAAGAACTGTTACATAATACAAAATTACCTTAGCTAAGAGTTTTGAATGGGTAGTGCTATCTCACATTTACCAAGTTCCCCCTATACTGGCATTACAAAGACACTATGCACTTATCTTAGGGATTAAAAGTGTTATCTCAATAGCCCTCACGCTTTGTAGAAAGGCAAAATTACTATTTTTGGTAGGTCCAGAATATAGTAATTGTTATTGGTTGAGCAGTAATGCATGAAACCCCACTGACAGAAGACAACAGCAACAAAGGACTATAATGTCCTACAGGTACTAAAAAAAACGAGTTTATAAATAGTAGAGCTCTATCTTTCCTACCTCTAAAAGATTTACCACATCAAGTGAGAATAACATCCATCAACCAATAAAGAAAAAGTAAACTGTGCTGGTGCCCAGCATTCTGCCTCCATAGCAATCCTCACAGTTGTCGGCTATTTTAGTTAAGAGTTGTCTTATGGGCTGAAGAAATGGCTTAGCGGTTAAGCGCTTGCCTATAAAGCCTAAGGACTCCGGTTCGAGGCTCGAATCCCCAGGACCCACGTTAACCAGATGCACAAGGGGGCACACGCGCCTGGTGTTCATTTGCAGTGGCTGGAGGCCCTGGCGTGCCCATTCTCTCTCTATATCTGCCTCTTTCTCTGTTGCTCTCAAATAAAATTTTTTTTTTAAAAAAGAGTTATCTTATGACAGCCAAAATAAAATGATGAAAGCAGCATTAATTTTGCTAGGAATGATGAAAAAAATACAGTTAACTTCATAAAATAATTGAAATTAACTTTGCTTTTATAAATAAATAGAATGGATTTTAAAGTTTTAATTATTCTTGCTAGGAAAAAAACTGTTCAAAGTTATGTCAATCTTTAAGGATAAACACTGGGTCATTTAAAATAACATGTTTGAAAACTTGAACCACATTTTCAATTGCCAGCATTATGCTTTGCTCTTCGTAGAATTATCTTTGTTTCTTTTTTTTACATCCTAATTATGAACTCTGGCCATACTGACTTCTGTAGTAGTAAATTGATCTCGAAGAAAGTCAAGGTCTTCCTCAAGAGAATCAAGATTCTTTGTAGCAGTTGATAAATTCTTTTCCAATAATGCCTGAGCTTCATCAATATCATATTCAAGCATTACATTAGCCCCCAACCACAGGTACACTTTATCAGTAGGAAGAAGTGAAGCTTTGCAGTACAGGTTATCTGCCAGTACGAATCTAGTCTCCATTGAATTGGTGGACTCCTTTTTTCTTCTGCACGTACTTTAGCATTTCCAACATCTGCCTAATTTCAGGAATTTGACCTTTTAGCCTCCTTTTCTTTTGAGCAAGGTTGAGTTCCATAAACTTATACTTCTGATACTGTTCATCCAGCTTCCTTAATACTGTATCTGCAGTCTTATTCCCAGGCTGTTCCATAAAGGAATCCACATCTTCCACAAACACAGCTTCAGGAATCCCCAGGTGAAGACGCCGCCCGTTCTCAGCAGCCGCTTCTATACCACTACCGACCTTACTGGCAGCCATCTGGAGAAAACTCTTCCTCACTCTTAACACTCTTCTCAGATACATAATAAATAAACTAAAAATAAAAACAAAAATAAAAGGTCCAGGGCTAGAGAAATGGCTTAGTGGTGAAGGTGTTTGCCTGCAAAGCCGAAGGACCTCAGTTTGATTCCCCAGGACCCAGGGCCCATGCCCAATGTGGTGCAAACATCTGGACTTGGTTTGCAGTGGCTGGAGGCCCTGGCGTGCCCATTTTCTCTCTTTCTCTCTTAAATAAATAAATAAATAAATAAATAAATAAATAAATAAAATTTAAAAAAAAATAGGTTGGGTGTGGTGACACAAGCCTTTAATCCCAGCACTCAGAAGGCAGAGGTAGGAGGATCATTATGACTTCCAGCCAGCTGACGGGCTTCTGTAATCCCAGTGCTCATCGTAAGAACGAGAGCTTACACAAACACATAAAATAAGTAAACAATTATTTTAAAAAAAGAAAGAAAAGGGAGCCAGGTGGAATGGTGCATACCTTTAACCCGAGAACTTGGGAGGCTGAGGTAGGAGGATCACTGTGAGTTCAAGGCCAGCCTGAGATTACATAGTGTATTCTATGCCAGCCTGGGCTAGAGTGAGATCCTACCTCGAAAAATCAAAAATAAAAATAGAAAGATCCTGTGCTTGAGGCCAGTCTGAGATTACATACTGAATTCCAAATCAGCCTGAACTAGAACAAAACCCTACCTCAAAAAACAAAACAAACAAACAAAAAAAAAACCTGTAAGATGAACTGAAAATACACTAAAACGGCAACTGCAACACCACCAGGAAATGGCATAAACATAAGAAATTATTTTACATAAACAAAACAGTAAAAATTACCTTAGGACTGTATGTTTTAAAAACTCCTTCATATATACCTCCATTCTTCACTTGTACTTCACATTTTGATCCCTAAAAAGACACACAAATTTTTGAATCACTGTATATCAACTCATCATCAGACACTTCATTCAATACCAGATATTCACTGACAGAATTTGCTAAGGTTTCAACACAATTATATACAAAACTCAGAAGTCTATAGGAGGTTCTACCAGAAAGTTTATAATGTGAACTTCAATACTAAAATTATTATTTCTGACCCCATGAGAATCAGAAAACAAAACTACACACACACACACAAAACAATACACAGTATTTTATATATAGCAGGGTTAACATGAATATGCTTACTGTGAGTCATAAGGAATTAAGAGTTCTAGATATTTTTTTCTACATTATCTTTATTATGACTTAACAAAACGTTACCCTGAGGATTAATCATCTACATATTAATTTCATGAAATTAGTTAATTCCACCCCAATATTCGGATAACTTACAACAACTGATGTAAGTACATGAACCATCCTTATGTTTGCATAGATTCCGTCAAAAGAAATCTGGAATGTTTAAAAATAAATAAATAAGAGCACTACCAAGTCAGTATTTATACTTGTACACATATTAAAGTTGGCATTTATTTGTTCATATAATGCTCAGTTAGGTTTCTAAAACCTTACATGTATGTATAAAACAAAGGTTTGGTTTACTATTATCTTTTGCTTCCTTATAGAATAGAGAAGCAGCTTGCAATTTTTTTTTACATTTATTTAGCCAGGCATAGTAGCACATGCCTTAGATCCCAACAATTGGGAGGCAGGAGTAGGAGGATCATTGAGAATTCAAGGCCAGTCTGAGGACTACAGGTCAGTATGGGTGAGTGTGTCACCCTGCCTCAAAAAGAAACTGAAACAAAAAAAAAGTTATTTATTAGAGAGAGAGAGATTTAGAGGGCAAGTAAGCCAGGGTCTCTTGCTCTTGTAAACACACTCCAGATGCATGTACCACTTTGTGTGTCTGACTTTATGTGGGTACTGAGGAAGTAAACCCCAGCCAACAGGCTTTACAAGCAAATGCCTTTAACCATTCGAGCATCTTCCCAGTCTCCCAGCCCAGAAGGTAGAGATGGTAGGGTCTCACTCTAGCCCAGGCTGACCTGGAATTTACTCTGTATTCTCAGGGTGGCCTCGAACTCACAGCAATTCTCCTACCTCTGCCTCCAGAGTGCTGGGATTAAAGGCATGCACCACCATACCTGGCCTCAGAAGGTAAGAGTTTTAAAAAAATAAAATGGCCTGGAATGGTGGTGCATGCCTTTAATCCCAGTACTTTAAAGGCCAAGCTAGGATCCAAGATCTCTGTGAGTTCGAAGCCACCCTGAGACTACATATTGAATTCCAGGTCAGTGTGGGCTAGAGAGAGATCCTACCATGAAAAACCAAAATGATAATTACAACAACTAAAAAATGGGCTGAAGATGGGTTAAGGTGTGTGTGGTAGTTTGAATAAATGCCCCCAAACAGATTCAAGAGTTTATTGTGGTGTGGTTTTTGGCTTCTCTTTCCCCGCTTGGTTCTGTGAAAACAGGCCAGCTTCTTCTCCCATTATGAAACTTCCCCTAGATCTGTAAGCTTTAAGACATATCAATGCTGGGAGTGGTGGCGCACACCTTTAATCCCAGCACTCGAGGCAGAGGTAGGAGGATTGCTGTGAGTTTGAGGCCATCCTGAGACTACATAGTGAATTCCAGGAGATCCTGAGCTACAGTGAAACCCTACCTCAAAAAAAAACAAAAACAAAATCCCTTCTTCCGTAACTGTGCCTGGTCTGGAAGTTCATCTCAGTGAACCTAAAGTTGTCTATTACGAGGCGTTTGCCTGCAAAACCAAAGAACTCAGGTTCGATTCCCCAGAACAAATGTAAGGCAGATGCATATGGAGGCACATGTGTCTGGAGTTCATTTGCAGTGGCTAGAAGGCCTGGGGCCCTTAACTTTATCTGCAGCTTTCCCTCTTTCAAATAAATAAAAAAGCTAGGCATGGTGGCGCATGCCTTCTGGCACTTAGAAGGCAGAGGTCTGAGAATCACTTTTGAGTTCAAGGCCACCCTGAGACTACATAGTGAATTCCAGATCAGCCTGGACTACAGCAAGACCATACCTCAAAAGAAAGAAAAGGAAGGAAGGGAAAGAAGGGAAGGAAGAAAGGAGGGGGGCAGGGGAGGGAAGAGGAGGGGAGGGAAGGAAGGGGCAAGCACAAGGAACACTAAAAATTGCAATCAACAATGGCACAAATGATTTGTTATTAGTATGATGCATGACACAAAAACTAGTTAACAGTTTTATATTTCATTAGAGCCATCACTAAAAACAACACATAATAATTTTGTGCTAAATTATGCTGATCTATAAGTTATATGCAGTAAAATTCAAGATAATTTAATTTTTGCCTTGTCATTAGAAATCACATTTTACCTAATAATATTTTCAACAAAAAAAAAACATTAAGGTTACTCACCGTAGACGGAGGCAGTCCTTTGCTACTGTTCCGACCTCTGAAAAGATTAAATATTACTTTTATTAAATTCAACAAGCTACAAAAACTGTAAAATATTCTTAAATTTATTGCCAGGTGTGGTGGCATACTCCTTTAATCCCACCACTTTGGAGGCAGAGGTAGGAGGATTGCTGTGAGTTCGAGGCTATTGTAAGACTACATAGTGATTTCCAGATCAGTCTGGACCAGAGTGAAACACTACCTTGGGGGGGGGGGGGACTTTAATTTAAAATACCATATAATTTCATTCAAATAAATTAGGACTGGGGAGATGGTTCTAAGTATAAAGCACTTGCCATTCAAACAAGAGGGCATAAATTTAAATCCCTAGAAGCAATTGTGTGTGCATATATGACCTCAGCAATCCTATGCTGAGATCAGAGGCAGAGAAAGCAGTGCATAGCAAACTACAATAGAGACTGCATCAAATAAGTTAAACAGAGAGGACCAGCCGGGCATGGTGGCGCACGCCTTTAATCCCAGCAATCGGGAGGCAGAGGTAGGAGGATCACTATGAGTTCAAGGCCACTCTGAGACTACATAGTGAACTCCAGGTCAGCCTGGGCTAGAGTCAGACCCTACCTCAACCTCCTATGAGCAACACAGCACATGTACACCCATACTCTAACACAAACAACAAGCACACAAATTTAAAAAAACAGAAATTAGTATCAATCTTAAAAGGCAGGTGTATATACTCACCTGAATCCCAGCAACTGGTAAACTGAAGCAGGACTGCTATAGCCTGAGCTACATAACAAAAGTTCAGGGTTCATGCAACAAGTGTTTTTCCTTGCCAATGCCTTCCTTGAAAAATATGTAGTACAAAACCACTGGCTAAGAAGTGAGTTAAATTAGAAACAATACAATTGCCTCTTCATGCCCTGGGCCTACCTAGTTCCAGGTCTCCTACAGATACCAAGAGTCAAGGATAATCAAATCCCTAATATAAAAGATATGATACTGTGTATATGAACCACCTATTTCTACATTATTTAAAATGCCTGGGCTGGAGAGATGACTCCATGACAAGCATGAGGGAGCCTGAAATTGTACATAAAACAGCTGGGCACAACCATACACACATGGTACCTAAGTACCATAGGGAGCAGAGCTGAAAATCTTTGAAGGCCTGTAAGCTCCAGAATAGATAGGAGACTCCAGTTCACACAGTAAGACAAGGCAGAAGAATGACTGAGCAGGATACCTGATGTCCCACTCTGGTCACGACATTCAAGTGACCCCCACCCACAGGTAAGCATATGGGGCAACACAAGCTCACATACTCATGCATATGCCATACAAAACACATAACACAAACTGTCAAAAATAATATTTGGGGGCTGGAGAGATGGCTTAGCGGTTAAGCGCTTGCCTGTGAAGCCAAAGGACCCCAGTTCGAGGCTCAGTTCCCCAGGTCCCATGTTAGCCAGATGCACAAGGGGGCGCACGCATCTGGAGTTCGTTTGCAGAGGCTGGAAGCCCTGGTGTGCCCATTCTCTGTCTCCCTCTGACTTTCTCTCTGTGTCTGTCACTCTCAAATAAAAAATTTTAAAAAATATTTTTTTAAATTTAAAAATAATAATAATATTTAGGCTGGAGGTTGAGGTAGGGTCTCACTCTAACTCTGGCTGACCTGTCATTCACTCTGTAGTCCCAGGCTAGCCTCGAACTCACAGTAATCCTCCTATCTCTGCCCTCCAAGTGTTAGGATTAAAGGTGGTGTACCAGCACAGCCAGCTGCAAAAAATAAATAAATAAATAAATAAATAAATAAATAAATAAATAAATAAATAAATAAAGGCCAGGTGGGCTGGAGAGATGGCTTAGCGGTTTAAGGTGCATGCCTGTGAAACCTAAGGATCAAGGTTCAATTCTCCAGGTCCCATGTAAGCATCTCGAGTTCATTTGCAATGACTAGAGACCATGGTGTACCCATCCTCACTCTCTCCCTTCTCTCTTAAATAAATAAAAATAAAATCTTTAAAAAAAAAAAAAAAGGCCAGCCAGGTGTGTCAGGTATACTTTAATCCCAGCACTTGGAAGGCAAAGATAAGAGGATCACTTTGAGTTCGAGGCCAGCCAGAGACTACACAGTGAGGTCCAGGTCAGCCTGAGTTAGCACAAAACCCTACCTCAAAAAAACTGAAAATAAAGTGCCAATACAAAATTGGATACACAGCAACAGAACAGAATACCTCAACCTAAAGTAAAGTAAAGCTGGTGCTAAAACCAGGTGAAACTGACCCTACACAGCCAGGCTTCTGTTTTCCAGCACCTCCTCCCTCTCAGAAAGTGCATCACAAGAAATGAATTGCTTGCAAACTTCAAACTTCATAATTAAGCCTCACTCATTCCTCTATGTTTTCCAACATGAAGTGAACTCACTGTTTTCTACTTGTATTCTGTGTCTAAGGGATCTAAAAGGTGACTTAGCTTGAGGATTACCTTATATTTGTGGTTGCTGAAATGCCAGTATCCTTAATCTCTTGTGGCCTCCCCACACAGACATTCAGAAGACCAAATCAGGCCTTCATAGAGGCCACTTTCATTACAGCACATGGCTTCATCTTTAGTAAAGAGCAACTGTTTGATGAGGCAGTTCACATAGAGGAACAAATAGCTCAACAGCAGCGACACATAGGGGCATAAAGTAGCAGATAATCTGATAATCTACTAATAATCACTGACCTACCAGTGGCTGGACATACAAGAGGAAGCTTAGTCATAAAAACATTCTCTCACCGGGTGTGGTGACACATGCCTTTAATCCCATCACCATGAGTGAGATCAAGGCCACCCTGAGACTACATAGTGAATTCCAGGTAAGCCTGAGCTAGAGTGAGACCCTACCTCGGGGGAAAAAAAAAAAAAAAAAAAGCTCAGATTCTTTGTCAAACAGGGTGTGGTGGCACTCGCCAGCACTTGGAAGGCTAAGGTAGGTGGATCACCAAGAGTATGAGGCCAGCTTGAGCTATAGAGTGAGTTCCATGTCACCTTGGGCTAGAATGATCCTGTCTCAAAAATAATAATAATAATAATTGTTCCCAATCCTCTCCTTCTTCACTTCACTCAGATTATAAACCCATGTAAGCCAGATGCAGAAAGTGGCACATGCATCTAGATTCGTTTGCAATGGCTGGAGGCCCTGCTGTATTCATTCTCTTTCTCCCCCTCTCATCCTTTCTCTTTCTGCTTGCAAATAATAAAAATGTTTTAAATATCAACGTGACTTTCTCTGTATGGAAACTAGGTACACGGGTTCATCATACCAGTCTGTTGTATTTTTGCATTCTCTCTTAAAAAAAAAAAAAACTGAAAGCAGGCTGGAGAGATGGCTTAGCCTGCAAAGCCAAAGGACCTTGATTCAATTTCCCAGGACCCATTTAAACCAGACACACAAGGTGGTTCGTTTGCATTGGCTGGTGGCCCTGGCATGCCCATTCTCTCTCTATCTGCCTCTCACTCTCTAAAATAAATAAATAAATAAATAATAAAAATAACTTTTAAAAACCTGAAAGCACCAAACTTCTTTGATATGATGTAACTGATGGACCTAAATGGACTGCTAGAGCATGGAAACCTGAGAACAAAGAGGATGTAACTGGGGCTAGAAGAGGGCTCAGGAGTTAAAGGCACTTGCTTATGAAGCCTGCTAACTTCAGTTCAATCCCCATATAAAGCTATGTAGCAAGAGACCCTAATGAACCCATACACATACACACACGTATAAATTTTTTTATTTATTAACTTGAAAGAGGGGGGAGAAGAATGTGCACACACAGCCTCTAGCTACTGCAAATGAAATACAGACGCATGTGCCACCTTGTCCATCTGGCTTATGTGAGTCCTATGGAATTGAACCTGGGTTGTTTGGCTTTGCAGGAATGCTCCTTAACCCCAAACCATCATTCCAGCCCAATATTTTGTTTTATTTTAGTTATCTGCACACACACATGTATAACAACAAAACATATCAGGTAACCTTTTTTTGTGAATGTTGAGGCAGGTTTCACTTTAGCCCAAGCTGGACTGATTAAAGGTGTGAGCTACACAACCCAGCTACAAGTATAATTTCTTTAAGAAATGAGAGACTTCCGGTTAAGATGGCGGCGTAGGTACCACGCCAAAGCAACCTAGGGAGTAAAAAGCCAAAGAGCCCACACAGGCCGGCAGAAGCAGCTCCGGCAGGTCCACTGACCATGGCAGCAGCTGTGGCGCACCAGAAAGCCGCCAGGCTTGGCTTGAGCCACAGGAAGACAGGCGAGGGGATTTTCCACTCACATTGGCGCTCTCTGCAAACTCAAGAAACGTGAAGGGACAGCAGCAGTGACCAACGGAGGAGCAGATCACAAGGTAGAAGAACACGTGGAACAGCAAGAGAACTAGAGCAGCATCGGCAGCCTCCTCTCCCCCACCACCTGTGCCCAGCTCCAGCAAACAGAGCAGCAGTCCCAGGATCAGCCACGCCAACTTGAACTGACAGCGGGACCCAAGCAGGAGCAGAGGTAACTAGGATTACACCAGAGAAGGGTCTCATCTAGTCACAAGCTGACTTGGAACCCTCAACAGATCAGAAATCTTAACCTCCTTGTTGTCAGGATTAAGGGTGTGGGTGGGGCACCACACACCCTAAGGGACAGTTAGAGGATCCGGTTGTCATAATACCTACTCTTGGATAAATACTCTGAGCTGTTTTTCCTTGAAAGTTTACATTGTTTAGTTAAATTTTAAAATCTGCCTGTATTTTGTTCCACTCAGCCTACTTAAATACTCTCACAGCAGGGAAACCCAACACCTAGAGTCACTTTTGTAGATACTCTGAGAGTCTTGATGGCCACACCTAATGCCTTAAGCTCCCACCCTGAGGTTATATAATATCAGATTATCTGATACATCTAATAATACCCAGCTAATTAGAAAATCCAATCATTAAATAACCCAGGATGCAAAAATACATACATTATAACACAAGAAACACCAAAAATCAAGACAACATAAATCCACCAAAAAGTATTAACGCATCAGAAATGACCTCCAGTGAGAATGAGTTAGAGGAAATGCCTGAGAAAGATTTCAAAAGAATGATTATAAATATGTTCAAAGAAGTCAAAAAAGAAATCAAAGGAATGAAAGAGGAAATCAAAGGAATCAAAGAAAAAACAGGACACCAATTTAATGAAATAAAGAGGTCAATACTAGATATAACTAACTAAGGAAACAGAAATAATAAAGGAAAAAAAGTCAGAATTACTAGCAATGAAGAACACAGTTAATGAAATAAAAAACTCTGTAGAAAATCTCACCAGTAGAATGGATGAAGGAGAGGACAGAATATCTAAGCTAGACCAGGTGGCAGATCGAATACAGTCCAACAAAGAGAAAGACAAACAAATAGACAAGTATGAGTGGGAATTTCAAGATATTCGGGACAGTATGAAAAGATCAAACATAAGAATTCAGGGCATAGTAGAAGGAGAAGAATTTCACTCCAAAGGCATAGTAGGCATCTTCAACAAAATCATAGAAGAAAACTTCCCCCACGCTGGGAAAGAGGTGCCAATGCAGATACAGGAATCCTTTAGAACCCCAGCCAGATAACACCTGGAAAGAACCTCTCCTCGCCATATTATAATCAAACTACCAAACACACAAACCAAAGAAAAAATATTGAAAGCAGTCAGATTGAAAAATCAAGTTACCCACAAAGGCAAGCCTATCCGGATTACAGCAGATTACTCAACACAAACTTTAAAAACCAGAAGGGAGTGAAGTGATGCATTCTAAGTCCTGAAAGATAACAACTGTCAACCAAGGTTACTTTATCTTGCAAAACTATACAGTCAAGTAGATGGAGAAATAAGAACATTCCATGACAAAAGCAAGCTAAAGGAGTATTTGAAGACAAAACCAGCTCTACATAAAATACTTGAAAGAATCCTCCATACTGAAGAAAAAGAAAAGCAGGATCCTTCTATTTGTCACCTCCAAGAAGCCCACCTTTCTACAAAGGATGGACACTATCTTAGGGTGAAAGGTTGGAAAACGGTGTTCCAAGCAAATGGACCTAAGACAAAAAGCAAGGGTTGCTATCCTAGTATCTGACAAGGTAGACTTCAGTCCAACATTAGTTAAGAAAGATAGGGAAGGTCACTTTATATTGATTAAAGGCACCCTCCAAAAGGAGGACATTACAATCCTAAACATATATGCACCTAACATGGTGGGGGACAAATTCATCAAACAAACACTATTAGAACTAAGGTCACAGATAACACCAAACACTGTGGTAGTGAGTGACTTCAACACCCCACTCTCATCAATTGACAGGTCATCCTGGGAAGAAATAAACAGAGAGGTATCTGGACTAAATGAGGTGATAGAAGGAATGAACCTAACAGATATCCACAGGACATTTCATCTTTAAGAAATGAATAGTAGGTTTCATTTACATAACAATGTGAAACAAATAAGTGCTTTTCAGACCCTCTTGTAATCCCAAGACAAGAGCTAGGTGCAGTTAAAATCTCAAATAAGAGGCTGAAGTAGAAAGATCTACATAAACTCAAGGCCAGCCTACCTACATAAGTAAATTCTACATAGTCAGTCAGGGCTAGAGTGAAACCCTACTGCAAAAACAAACAAGACCAAAAAAGGTGCTTCAGAAACAGTAGAGCTAGTGATTAAAGTACTTGAAAAAGACCTGTAGGCTCTCTACCTTTGGTGGCCTGAACCAATAAAGAGACAACTGAGAGGCGCTCTCGGGAGTACAGCAATCTCAGATACTGACCTCAGAAACTTTCTTTTTTAACCATACCCCTCCCCAGGAAAATACTTTATTTATTTATTTGAGAGCAACAGAGAAAGAGGCAGATAGAGAAGGGGAGAATGGGCGCGCAAGGACCTCCAGCCCCTGCAAACGCCAGATACATGTGCCCCCTTGTGCATCTGGCTAACATAGGTCCTGGCAAATCAAGCCTAAAACCAGGGGCCTTAGGCTTCACAGGCAAGCACTTAACCTCTAAGCCACCTCTCCAGCCCCCAAAAGCTTTCTTTTAAAGGAACACATATGGGCTGGAGAAGTGGCTCACTGGCTAAAGGTGCTTGCTTTTAAAGTCTAACAGCCTGGGTCTGACTCCCGAGGACCCACATAAAGCCAGATGCAAAAAGTGACACAAATGTCTAGAATTTGTTTGCAGTGGCAAACCATTCTCTCCCTCTTTCTCTCTCTCACACACACACAAATAAATATATTTATTAATATTTTATTTATTTATTTTGTTTTTGCAAGGTAGGGTTTCACTCTAGCTAAGGCTGTCCTGGAATTATATTTTATCTATTTATTGGAGAGAGAGAGGGGAAAAAAAAGGGGGGGGGGAGCATGCTAGGGCCTTCAGGCACTACAAACAAACTCCAGATGCATGTGCCACCTTCTACATCTGGCTTATGTGGGTCCTTGAACCTGAGTCATTAGGCTTCACAGGCAAGTGCCTTAACCAGTGAGCCATCTCCCCAGCCACTAAATATATTTTTTAAAAAATAAACATAACACAACACTATCCGGGTGTGGTGGTGCATGCCTTTAATCCCAGCACTCCCGGGGGCAGAGGCAGAAGGCAGAGGTAGGAGGATCCCTGTGAGTTTGAGGACACATTGAAACTACATAGTGAATTCCAAGTCAGCCTGGGCTAGAATGAGACTCTACCTTGGAAAAAAAAAAACAAAACTTTGCATCATTAACTGCTTATGTGATCAGAAGTGAGATTTAATAAATAAAAACCAAAGGTATCCTGATCCTGGGTATGGGGACTCATTTGAGACTTTTTTTGTTTTGTTTTCTGAGGTAGTGTCTAGCTCAGGCTGACCTGGAATTCACTATGTAGTCTCAGGGTGGCCTTGAACTCAAGGCAATTCTCCTACCTCTGCCTCTGAGTGCTGGGATTAAAGGTGTGTGCCACCATACCCAGCTTCATTTGAGATTTCTGCACTTAGTAGGCTGAGGCATGAGAACAAAGTTCAAGGTTAATCTGGTTACATGTAGTGAACTCTTGTCTCTAAAGTCCAAAGACAGTCACTATAAATACAAAGAACTACATACAGGAAGGATGAAAGCAGCAGTAAAGGATGATGCCATACGTTATCTGCCTCATTCTTTCTCTCAAATAAATAACTGAAAGATCACAAAATAAATAAAGGCTGGAGAGATGGCTTAGTTGTTTAAAGCACTTGCATGCAAAGCCATAGGACCCTGGTTCAATTTCCAAGGACCCACGTAAGGCAGATGCACAAGGTGGCACATGTGTCAGCAGTTCGTTTGCAGTAGCTAGAGGCTAGGGAATGACCATTCCTCTCTATCTGCCACTTTTGCTTTCTGTCATATAAATAAATAATTTTTAAAATCTTAAAAAGCTAGAATAAAATAAGTAATTAAATATTTTAAAAATGGGAGCAGCAGAGATGGCTTAGTAGTTAAGGAACTTACCTACAAAGCATTAGGACCTAGGTTTGGTTCCCCAGTACATACATAAGCCAGATGCATAAGGTGGTCTGGAGTTCTTTTTACGGTGGCTGGAGGCCCTGGCATGCTTATTCTCTATCTCTCTCCCTTTTTCTGCCTCTTTTGTTCTCTCTCTCAAATAAACAAATATTTATAAAAGAATTAATTTAAAGCTGGGTGTGGTGGTGAACACCTTTAATTCCAGCACTTGGGAGAGAGATGGAGAAATATTACCATGAGTTTAAGGCCACCCTGAGACTACATACTGAATTCTAGGTCAGCCTGAACTACAGCAAGGTCCTACCTCAAAAAACCAAAATAAATAAGTAAATTAAAAAAAAAAAAAAATGGTACCATAGTAGTATTGCATCAAATACAATAAAGATGATAAATTATAAAATGAGAATGTAATTCAGTGGTAGAATGCTGTCCTACCTTAAGCACGTATAAGGAGGACCCGGGATCCATTCAATAAACACATGCACAAAAAAGTCACGAGAGGATCTGAACTAACAGAAGTAACAATTAAGAAAATGTAAAACCCGTGCTGGAGAGATGGCTTAGCAGTTAAGGCACTTGCCTGCAAAGCCTAAGGACCATGTTCGACTCTCCAGATCCCACATGAGCCACACACACAAAGGTGAGGCAAGCAAAAGGCTGCAAATGCCCACTAGGTGGTGCACACATCTAGAGTTTAATTGTAGCAATGCTCTCTTCCTCCCTCTCCCTCTCTTAAAAATAATAAAATATTAAATTAAAAATCCAAAGTAAGCTGGGCATGGTGGTGCATGCCTTTAATCCCAGCACTCGGGAGGCAGAGGTAGGAGGATTGCCCTGAGTTCAAGGCCACCCTGAGACTCCACAGTGAATTCCAGGTCAGCCTGGGCTACAGTGAGACCCTACTTCGAAAAAAAAAAAAAATCCAAAGTACAGGAGGGGAAAAAATTAAAAATGAACAGCCCAAGTGAAATAATGGGTACAATAAAGCTCAAAATCTAATAAATTCACCGAAGGTGGTGGCACACGCCTTTAATCCCAGCACTCAGGAGGCAGAGATAGGAGGATTGCCATGAGTTCGAGGCCACCCTAAGACTACCTAGTGAATTCCAAGTCAGCCTGGGCTACAGCAAGATCCTACCTCAGGAAAAAAAAAAAAAAAAAAAAAAAACTAATAAATTCCCAAAAGCTCATCAGGTGGCAAACATGTCCCCAAAGCATAAGCCACAATATTCATCATAGTCAAACAAAAACCTGGACCCAGATGTCCATGCCATGATAAATTACCATAGTACCTACTTAACTATACCAATGACAATTTTAGCAATCAGGTTAAAAATTATTGGTATAGCCAGTATGAGTGCATACCTTTAATCCCAGCACTCGGGAGGCAAAGGTAGGAGAATCGCCATGAATTCAAGGCCACCCTGAGACTACACAGCGAATTCCAGGACAGCCTGGGCTAGAGCAAGACCCTACCTCAAAAAAATAGTAGTAGTAGTAGTAGTAGTAGCAGCAGCAGCAGCAGCAGCAGTAGTAGCAGTAGTAGCAGCAGCAGCAGCAGCAGCAACATAGGGCTGGAGAGATGGCACGGCTAATAAGCCATTTCCTGCAAAGCCTAAGGACAACCAGGTTCAATTACTCAGAACCAACACAAGCCAGATGCACATGGTGGCACATGCATATGGAGTTTGTTTGCAGTGGCAGGAGGCCATGGTGTGCCCATTCTCTCTCCCTCTCTGAAATAAATAAAAATAAACTTTTTAGGGCTGGAGGGCTGGCTTAGCAGTTAAGATGTTTGCCTGTAAAGCCAAAGGACCTCGTTTAATTCCCCAGCACCCAACGTAAGCCAGATGTACAAGGGGGCACAAGCATCTGGAGTTCATTTGCAATGGCTGGAGACCCATTCTCTCCCTCTCTGTCTCTGCCTCTTTCTCTTCTCAAATAAATAAATTAATTAATTAATTTAAAAATAATAAATTTTTTAATTACTGCTATAAGCAACACAAAATATGGAAAAAATCAAAAACTTCTTGCAAAGTCAAAGATTTCAGACACAAGAATCTGTGTAACATATGATTCTATTTCTGTAACACTCTGGAGAGGCAAATCCACAAACAAAAGTGATTAGCAGAAGTTCAAACTGAAGAGGGGAAATGGATGGATCTGGAAAGGATTACACTAAGTGAGGTAACCCAGGCCCAGAAACCCAAACTCCACGTTTTCTCTCATACGTGGATCCTAGCTACAAATGTTTAGACTTGTATGTAAGTTGGAGTAAAAATCAGTAACAGAGGCCAGTTAAGATAGAAAATGATTATAAAGAGAGAAGAGGATTTAAGGAGAGGGAGGGTACTGAATAGCTAACTGGGGACACAATGACCTAAGTGAGGTCAGGGGAAAGGATTGAATAAAGGAAAGGTAGGAAGATGGTTAATCAAAAGTTAAGATGAAAAAAAAAATTTAAGAGAGTATGATTAAGCTGTATGGAAATCTACTTTATTGGATAAGGATGTACCCAGGAGCCACAGATTGTGACTAGAAAAATTTCAGTGCCAGGATGGGATACTTTCCACTGAGTTGTTGGCCCCCAAAACATTAGAGACGATTGTCAGAGTTCTTGGTTTCCCTCCAGAAATAGATGGCAAGACCCTATTGCTGAATACTCCACATACTTGGGCTACAAGTTCACTAAAGTATCAAGCTGGAGCTCAACTGAAAACCTCCTTCCTGTGAGCCAGCTGACAGAAAGCTAGAAAAAACAATACTCTGCATGAAGCTCTATGGGAGAGAGAAGTCATCAGCAAGGATGAACAACAGTGGTGGACACTTGCAAGCCCTAAGACTGGCCAGCCAGGTTAAATGAGCCAACCCGTGTAATAGTGGCATGCCTGTTACAGGGAAAACCAACTACCCTCTAACTGGAGTGGATGCCTGCTCCATGGGAGGGAATACATGCCTGGTACTGAAGACCTAATCAAAAAATTATGGCAGGGGAGGTCATGAGCCCTAGGGGTGTAACGCCTGCTGCTGTCTGCCAAAAATGCATATATTATGCTCCCCAAACTGCTCTGTAAGTACTATTCTTAATGTTCATACATTAATGCTACTCTCGCTTTTAGAGAAGCTTCTCTTTTCAGATGGCAATTACCATTGGGATGACTCAAACTGAACAATAAAGCTAAGAGGTGACAGTGGAGTGTTCAGCACTAAAAAATCTGTATCACACCTTCCAAGGCTCAGGATCCATTGCGGAACAAGTGGTGGAAAGAATGTAAGAACCAAAGGAATGGTAGGACTGCTTACAATGCAATCTTCAAGACACAAAATAGCCTATATGGGTTGGAGAAATGGTTTATTGGGCCTGCAAAGCCTTAAGGACCCAGGTTCGATTCACCATTACCTACATAATCCAGATGCAAAAAGTTATGCATCCATCTAGAGTTCTTTGCAGTGACTGGAGGCCCCGGCACACCTATTCATTCATTTGCTCGCTCTCTCTCCTGGCATGCTTATTCTAACTGCCTCTTCCTCAAATAAACAAAATATCTTTTAAATGGTCTGATTATCCATAATCTCACAGTGCCTAGCACTACATACACAAGGGCCTCAATATAGAAGGAAATGATGACATCAAAATAAAACAGAATAGGGCTGGAGAGATAGCTTAGAGGTTAAAATGTTTGTGTGTGAAGCCAAAGGACCCAGGTTGGATTCCCCAGTACCCACACAAATAAGATGCACAAAGGGGCACATGCATCTGGAGTTCTTTTGCAGTGGCTAGAGGCCCTGCAGCACCCATTCTCTCTGTGTGTGTTCCCCACCCCTGCTTTCAAATAAGTAAAAATTTTTTTTAATCTTTTAAAAAATAGAAGAGACTGATTTAGAGGGGAGAAGAAAATGATGGGAGGGTGGATCTGTGAAGGGGAAATTATGGGAGGGCAGGAAATTATCATGATTTATTGTCTGTAATTATGGAAGTTGTTAATAAAAGTTTGAAAGAAAACAGAAAAAGCAGGGGGTAAACTTTACGGATGAGAATTGTGTAAGTGGTAAAAGGAATATACATTTTTATCCAAATTCTGCCTAGGAGCCAGGTGTGGGGGGCACACGCATTTAATCCCAGCACTTGGGAGAGAGAGGTAGGAGGATTGCCGTAAATTCGAAGCTACCCTTGAGACTACATAGTGAACTCCAGGCTAGCCTGAGCTAGAGTGACACCATACCTCAAAAATAAATAAATAGCCGGGCGTGGTGACGCACGCCTTTAATCCCAGCACTCGGGAGGCAGAGGTAGGAGGATCTCTGAGAGTTCGAGGCCACCCTGAGACTACATAGTGAAGTCCAGGTCAGCCTGAGCCAGAGTGAGACCCTACCTCGAAAAACCAAAATAAATAAATAGATAGATAGATAGATAGATAGATAGATCTATCGATCTATCTGCCTAGGACTGGAGTGATGCCTTAGCAGTTAAGGCCCTTGTCTGATAAGCCTAAGGCCCCAGGTTCGATTTCCCAGTACCCATGTAAGCCAGGTGCACAAGGTGGCACATGTGTCTGGAGTTCATTTACAGTGGCTAGATGCCCTGGCATGTCAATTTTATCTGCCTCTCTAAGTGAATAAATAAAACATTTAAAAATACTTAAGGGAGGGAGGATATTGCCATGGGATACCTTTTATAAACATGGAAGTTGTTAATAAAAAAAAAATTGAATAAAGGGTGGAGAAAGGAAGGGAGGAGGATACTTAATAGGTTGATATTGTATATATGTAATTACAATGATTGTAATGTGGAGGTAATATGATTGAGAATGGAATTTCAAACGGGAAAGTGTGGGGGTGAGGAGGGAGGGAATTACCATGGGATATATTTTATAATCATGGAAAATGTTAATAAAAATTTTAAAAAAAAAATTGAAAAAAAAATACTTTAAAAAAGGGGGGGCAAGGTATAGTGGCTCATGCCTTTAATCCCAGCACTTGGGAGGCAGAAGTAGGATGATAGGTGTGAGTTGAAGCCCAGCCTGGCCACATACATAAAAATACATAGTGAGTTCCAGGACCCTCTACCTTGAAAAACCAAGAAGGGAGAGAGGGAGGGGACAATGAGGTAAACACTAGAAAGCCAATACCAGCTCTTACAGTTAACTCACACAGTTTTGTTCTTTCTGTTTCAGGTTAGATTACCATTATTATTATAAAGGAAAATTCTGTAACTAAAACTTACTGAATACATCTTCACTGAGGAGTCACAGTCCATAACCATTCATTTTTTTTAGTAAAACTATGTGTAAGTCTAAATTCACATTGAATAAGTTTTTTTTCCCCTCAAGGTCTCACTCTAGGCCAGGCTGACCTGGAATTCACTATGTAGTCTCAGGATGGCCTCAAACTCAGTGATCCTCCTACCTCTGCCTCCCAAGTGCTGGGATTAAAGGCGTGCACCACCATGCTTGGCAGAGAATTGGGACATAAGGACTTCTAGCTGCTCAAACTCCAGACACATAGGCAACTTCGTGCCATCTGGCTTTATGTGAGCACTAGGGAAATCAATCCAAGTCATCAGGCTTTTCAAGCAAGCACTTCAACTGCTAAGCCAGCTCCCAGCCCCAAGATATTTTTTTTTATTTTTATTTATTGTCAAATGGGCACAAAGAAAGAAAGAGAATGGGTTTGCCAGGGCCTCCTGCCACACCCTGCTAAGGAACAGGAGACACATGCGCCACTTTGTGCAACTGGTTTCACGTGGGTACTGGGGAATGGAATAAGGCTTTGCATGCAAGTGCCTTAACCAATGAGCAATCGCTTCAGCCCAAGATGTTTGTTTTCTTGAGACACAGTCTCATACTGTAGCCAAGGTTAACCTGGAACTATGTAGGCCATACTGATCTTAAATTTGATGTACTTCACCTTCAGACTTGAGTGGTGAGAATACAGATATAAACAAACATGTCCGGCAACTTTTGTTTTCTTTTTCCATTTATTTATTTGGTAGGGACCACTCTGGCCTAGGATGATCTGGAACTTATCAACCTTCCAACCATGTGCCAAAAATATTTCCTTACAGTAATATCACTCCCACTGGTTCACCTACTCATCCAAGTTCATCCATCCTGAAGGCCTCAAAACAGTAATAGCCAGCCAGATGTGGTAGCTTCCATCCTTAATCTCAGCACTTGGGAGGCTAAAATAGGAGGACTTCTGTAAATTAGAGACCAGCCTGGGTCACAGAGTAAGTTCCAGCTCAGCCTGGGCTAGAATGAGTCCCTCACTCAAAAATACAAAACAGGGCCAGGTGTGGTGGCACACACCTTTAATCACAGCACTTGAGAGGCAGAAGTAGGAGGAGCACCGTGTGTGCAAGGCCGCTCTGGACTACACAGTGAATTCCAGGTCAGCCTGAGCTAGAGTGAGACACTACCACAAAAATCCAAAACAAACAAAAAATACAAAACAGGCCTGGAAAGATTATTGGTTAAAGTGCCTACCTGCAAAGCCAAAGGACCAGGTTCAATTCTACAGGGCTCACTTAAGCCAGAGATGCACAAGATGGCACATGCGTCTGGAGTGAGTTTGTAGTGGCTGGAGGGCAGTGACCCATTTTATCTGCTCTCTCTCAAATAAATAAAAATATTAATATTTTTAAAAAGGGCTGGAGAGATGCCTTTGTGGTTAAGGCACTTTCTGCTTGCAAGGCCTAAGGACCCAGGTTCAATTCTCAAGAAATCATGTAAACCAGATGCACAAGGTGGCACATGCATATGGAAATCTTATGCAGTGGCTGGAAGTCCCTAGTGCACCTATTCGCTTTCTTATCTGCCCCCCTTCTCAAATAACTAAATAATATTATTCCAGGGGAGCTGAAGAGGTGGCTCAGCGGTTAAGGCACTTGCGTGCGTAGCATAAGGACCCAGGTTCAATACCCCAGGACCCACATAAGCTAGATGCACAAAGTGGGGCATGTATCTGGAGTTCATTTGCAATGGAGGCCTCACTCTCCCTCCTTGCAAATAAGTAAAATAAAAAACTGGACATGGGCTGGAGAGATGGCTTAGCGGTTAAGCACTTCCCTGTAAAGCCTAAGGACCCCAGTTTGAGGCTCCATTCCCCAGGACCCATGTTAGCCAGATGCACAAGGGGGCGCAGGCATCTGGAGTTTGTTTGCAGTGGCTGGAGGCCTTGGCATGCTCATTATCTCTCCCTCCTTCCCTCCCTCCCTCTCTCTCTCACTCGCTCACTTGCTCTTTCGCTCTCTCTCTTGCTTGCTCTCGCTCTCTCACTCTTCCTCTCTCTGTCACTCTCAAATAAATTTTAAAAAAATGAACAAAATTATGTAACAAAAAAAAAAAAAAAAAAAGACTGTGCATAGTGGCACTCGCCTTTGATCCCAGCACTTGGGAGGCCGAGATAGGATTGCTGTGAGTCTGAGGCAAGCCTACATAGTGAATTCAGGTCAGCCTGGGCTACAGGGAGCCTCAAAAAACAAACAACACCCCCCAAAAAAAAAACCTGGGCATGGTGGCTCACCCCCGAAACCCCAGCACCTGGGAGGAGGAGACAGAATTACAAGGGGTTTGAGCCCAGCCTGGGGTAAAGAGACCTTAGTTATAACACACAAAGCTGAGCATTTCCAAGTTTTTCTACTTCATCAAATTTGCTTCTTGGTCACTGATTGCTCCCTGTTCAACAATTTGTCCTGCCACAAGCCATCATTTTCCTCCTCACATGTGTACACATGGGGCGTGTATCAGTGCACAGACAGAGACTGGATTTAAAAGACAAGATGACAAAAACAGCCAACTTCATTCCTTGCAGGCTATGTGCTCTATGGAGGGGACTGACTGCCAAACTGAATAGTGTGGGTTTCATTCAGCCAGGAATAAGAACCACATAGTTTCTCCATAGAAAGAAGACACAATGATTCTTATGGCTACAGAGTGTGCACAGTAAAGTATCTGGACACCAAGAGAACAATCAATAAGCTTGCTAAGAAATATGTATTAGACAGGGCTGGAAAGATGGCTCAGCACTTCAAGGTGCTTCCTTGCAAAGCCTAATGACCCGGGTTTGATTCTCTAGTACCCAAATAAAGCCAGATGCAGAAAGTAATGTACACATCCTGAGTTCATCTGCAGTGGCTGGGGCCCTGGTGCACCCACATATATTCTACCTGAAAATAAATTTAATCCATGCCCTCAGGAGGCAGAGGTAGGAGAATCGCTGGGAGTTCAAGGCCAGTCTGGGACTAGAGTGAGTGCCATCACAGCCTAGGTCAGAGTGAAACCCTACCTCCTTGGGGGGAGGGGGAATATGTATTAGGGAAAAAGCAAGGCCACGGGGTATGCTTAGTATTTGAAGTCTTGGGCTGGCTCCCCAGCTACAAACAAGAAGAGAAAATATGAAAGGTAATTTATTGTAGGGCAGCTATGCAGCCAGTGATGGGAGACATTGGTAACTCTCTTAACCTTAGTTTCTCCACCTGCAAATAGAAAGAACTGAATATGCTAAATAAAACAGAATCCTTTTCAACTTTTTATAATTTATAAGATTATAAAATTTACAATTTATAAGAATATGAATGGAGAGGGATAAAGGAAATAATTTAGAACCTCATTCTTTTGTTTTTTTTTAAAATATTGTATTTACTTATTTCAAAAAGACAGAAGAATAGATAGGAAGAATGGACATACCAGGAGGTCCTTCTAGCCACTGCAAACTCCAGATGCATGCACCACCTTGTGTATCTGGCTTACATGGGTCCTAGAGAGTCAAACCAGGATCCTTTGGCCTTGCAAGCAAACACCTTAAACACTAAGCCATCTCTACAGCCCCAAATTTTATATTATTTATTTATTTATTACAGTCGGGGGGGGGGGAGAGAGAGAATAAATACGGGTGTGCCAGGGTTTCTAGCCACTGCAAACAAACTCCAGATAAGCCACTATGTGCATCTGGCTTACACAGGTCCTGGAGAATTGAATCTGCATCCTTAGGCTTCACAGGCATGCACCTTAACTGCTAAGCCATCTCTCCAGCCCAGCCCTAATTTTTTATTTATTTATTTTCAAGCAGACAGAGAGTGTAAGACTATGAACACAACAGAGCCTCCAGCTACTGTAAATGAACTCCAGATGTAAGTGTCACTTTGTGCATCTGGCTTAACAGGGTACTGGGGAATCAGGCTCAGGTCATTAGGCTTTGCAGGCAAGTGCCTTAACCATTGAGCAATCTCTCTAAACCCCCAGCCCTATTTTTTTTAATCAATGCTAGAATGGAATCCAGAACCCAGAGTCTTGTGTTGTGAGTCAAGAGCTCTATCACTAAGCTATATATCCCCAGCCCTGGAACCTCTTTGTAAGGAAGAAATATTCTTTCACTAGACACAAAAACTGGCTAGGGGCTGAAAGGATGGCTTATTGGTTAAGGTGCTTGCCTGCAAAGACCAAGGACCCCAGTTCGACTTCCCAGGACCAATATAAGCCAAATGCACAAGGTGGCATATGCATCTGGAATATGTCTGCAGTGGCTGAATGCCCTGGCATACCCACTCTGGTTTTATCTGCCTCTTCCTCTCTATCTTTCTTACAAATAAATAAATGTGAGTAAAACAATCAAAAAAAAAAAAAAAAAAAAAAAAAAAACCTGGCCAGGGGCTGGAGAGATGGCTTAGCCATTAAGACACTTGCCTGTGAAGCCTAAGGACCCAGGTTCGATTCTCCACGACCTGTGTAAGCCAGATGCACAAGGTGGTACGTGCATGTAGAGTATCTAGAGGCCCTAGCACACCCATTTTCCCTCATCTGTCTCAAATACATGTCTGTTTTCTCTGTCTGTCTGTCTGTCTCTCTCTCTCTCTCTCTCTCTCAAATAAATAAATTTAAATTATATTAGATAAACCAGGTGCAGTGGCACACGCCTTTAACCCCATTACTCGGGAGGCAGAGGTAGGATTGCCTCGAGTTTGAGGTCACCCTGAGACTACATAGTGAATTCCAGGTCAGCCTGGGCCACAGCAAGACCCTACCTTGAAAAAAAAATAGTAATACAGTAAAGCTGAGTTTGATGGCACATGCCTTTAATCCCAGCACTCAGGAGGCAGAGGTAGGAGGATCGCCATGAGTTCGAGGCCACCTGGGCTAGAGTGAGACCCTACCTCGAAAAATAAATAAATAAATAGTAACTTGCCCACTTGCATAAATGACCATATACTCTAGGTCAAGGAATACAATAGTGAATAAAACAAAGCTGCCCTCAGAGAGCTTAATCCTGAATTACTAGGAAGTGAACAAATTTCCAGCTGATCCAACTATTGTCAGATACAAAATATGCTGCCCAGTTAAATTTGAATTTCAAATATATAACAGGAAAAAATCCAAAATATAACTGAGACACATTCATACTAAAAGGTCACTGCTTAGTAGAATTTTCTTCCAGTGATGACAGTGTTGCAAGTGCTCTACCATTCAACTATACCCTCAGACAACAGAAATTCAAATTTGCACCACCTTATGACCACTCCAGCCTAAATTTTACAATCTTCCTCCTTCCCTTTCCTTTTTGGTATCCATTCCCTAGGACTCACATAAACCAGATGCACAAGGTGGTACATGCATCTGGAGTACATTTACAGCGGCTAGAGGCCCTGGGGCACCCATTCTCATATTGTTTCTCTCTCTCTCTTAAATAAATAAATAAGCAAGTTTTTTTTTTTAATTGTAATTTAAGGACTAAAGAAATGAATTAGCAATGAAGGCCCTTTCTTGCAAAGCCTAAGAACTCATGTTCGAATCTCCAGGTCCCATGTAAGCTAAACACACAGTGAAAGAAGCATGCAGGGTCGCACATGTGCACAAGGGGGTGCACACGCCTGGTGTTCATTTGCAGCGGCTAAAGGCCTAAGTGCCCATTCTCTCTCTCTCTCTCTCTCTCTCTCTCTCTCTCTCTCTCTCTCTCAAGAAAAAAAAAGTAGGGCTTGGGAGATGGCTTAGTGGTTAAGGTGCTTGATTACAAAGCCAAAGGACTTCAGTTCAATTCCCCATGACCCACATAAGCCAGATGCAAAGGACAGCACATGTGTCTGGAGTTCATTTGCAGTGGCTAGAGGCCTTGGCGTGTATTCTACCTCTGTCTGTCTCTTTGCTTCTCTCTCAAATAACTTGTTTTAAAAATTGTGTTTTAGTGGGGTAGAGAGATGGCTACGTGGTTAAGGCACTGGCCTGCAAAACCTAGTGCCTGCAGAACCTAACAACCCAGGTTCAATCCCCCAGTACCCACGTAAAGGCAGATGCACAAAGTGGCACACTCATCTGTAGTTTGTTTGCAATGGCTAGAAGCCCTGGTGTATCCATTCTCTTATTCTTTCTCTCTCAAATAACTTTTTAAAAAAATAAGGTCTTTTTTTAAAATTGTATTTTAGAGGGGTGGAAAGATGGTTCTGCAGTTAAGGGACATGCCTATAAAACCTAACCACCTAAGTTCTATTCCCCAGTTCCCATATAAAGCCAGATGCACAAAGTGGCACACCTGGAGTTCATCTGCAACGGTTAGAGGCCAAGGTATGGCCATATTCTCTGCCTCTGCTTGAAAATATTGTCTTAAGGGAAGAGAAAGGAAGGGAGGAGTGTACTTAATAGGTTGGTATTGTATATATGTAAGTAGAATGATTGAGATGGGGAGGTAATATGATGGAGAATGGAATTTCAAAGGGGAAAGTGTGGGGGGAGGGGTATTACCATAGGATATTTTTTATAATCATGGAAAATGTTAATAAAAATTGTGAAAAGATTCTGCGTGAGAATGAAAATATTTAGTGACAGAGGCCAGTAAGTTAAAAAGGAGACATAAAGGGAAGAGAAAGGAAGGGAGGAGGGTACTTAATAGGTTGATATTGTATATATGTAAGTACAATGATTGTGAGGGGGAGGTAATATGGTGGAGAATGGAATTTCAAAGGGGAAAGTGTGAGGGGTGGGGAGGGAGGGAATTACCACGGGATTTTTTTTTATAATCATGGAAAATGCAAATAAAAATTAAAAAATTAAAAAAATTGTGAAAAGATAAAATGTAAAAAAAAAAAAAAGAAAAAATTTTAAAATGTATTTTATACTGCAAAGCAGCATTTAGAATAACTCAGAAGTTTCTTAAAAACTCCTACCTTGGGCTGGAGAGATGGCTTAGTGGTTAAGCGCTTGCCTGTGAAGCCTAAGGACCCCAGTTCAAGACTTGATTCTCCACAGGACCCACGTTAGCCAGATGCACAAGGGGGCACACGCATTCTCTCTCTCTCTCTCTATCTGCCTCTTTCTCTCTGTCACTCTCAAATAAAAAAAAAAAAAAAAAAAAAAACCTCTTACCTTGCCAGGTGTGGTGGCACACGCCTTTAATCCCAGCACTTGGGAGGATGAGGTAGGAGGATCAATTTGAGTCCTAGGCCAACCTGAGACTAATTCTAGGTCAGCCTGGGCTAGAGCATAACCCTACCTCATAGAAACCAAAAGATTCTTATCTTTAATAATGTAATACATTCTAGCATTTTCTATTGTTTTTTATTTTTCTAAAAGTGCCTTGTCACAATGTTTAAGGGGTCATGACCTACAGTATGAAAAATACTTGAGATAATCATTTAACCTTGTCTTATGAGTCACCATTATGAGTGCATTAATTTACTACACTATGCTATAAAGCAGTAATGTTCCTGGGGCCTAAGGCATAGCATTATAAACTCATAGTAAAATGCCCAGAATGTATACTTCTTCAGTTCTTGTCTGTTGTTTCTAACTATCCAGTCTACTAACTTTGTAGTTATTCGTGTTATTCTTTCTCATTTCTGTCAATTTAAGTTTGCCTCTGTAAAGTTTTATGGTTATTTTTTGTTTCTCTCTTTTTTGTTTTTTTGAGGTAGGATCTCGCTCTAGAGCCCAGGCTGACCTGGAATTCACTATGTAGTCTCATAGTGGCCTCAAACTCCTAGTGAGTCAGTGATGGCACATGCTTTTCTTTAATCCCAGCACTTGGTAGTCAGAAGTTGGATTGCCATGAGCTCAAGGCCACCCTGAGACTACAGTGTATTCCAGGTTCCAGGTCAGTCTAGGTTAGAGCAAGACCCTCAAAAAACTAATATATACGTGTGTGTGTGTGTGTGTGTGTGTGTGTATAGTATGTATGCATATGTATGTATGCGTGTACATGTACATAGTTACTGTATCTTGTCTTGTTCAACACAAAGAATCATGTACAAACCTGTACAACACATATCTCAACTTATTTATAAATTAGTAAGTCTTAATTTACTAAATCACTGAAACAATTAACATTGGGACTGGGAAGATGGCTTAGCAATGAAGGTGCTTGACTTCCAAGCCTAAGGACCCAGTTCGATTCCCCAGTACCCTCAGTAAACCAGATACTCATGGTGGGACATGTGCCTGGAGTTTGTCTGCAGTGGCCAGAGGCCCTGACATGGCCATTCTCTTCCTCCCTCCCTCCAAACCCTTTCAAATAAGTTTTTTAAAGGTCTAAGAAATTGTCAGGCATGGGGGTGCACATCTTTAATCCCAGCACTCGGGAGGCTGAGGTAGGAGGATCACTGTGAGTTCAAGGCCAGCCTGAATCTGCAGAGTGAGTTCTAGGTCAGCCTGGACTAAAGTGAGACCCTACCTCAAAAAAAAAAAAAAGGAGGGTGTGGTGGCACACACCTTTAATCCCAGCATTTGGGAGGCAGAAGTAGGAGGATTACCATGAGTTCCAGGCCACACTGAGAGTACAAAATGAATTGCAGGTTAGCCTGGACTAGAGTGAAACCCTACCTCCAAAAAAAAAAAAAAAGCCTTAAGAAATTCTTTATGAGAGGTGAGTATGGTGGACCTTTTATCCCAGCACTCAGGAGGCTGAAATGTCATGAGTTGTTCCAAGTCATTCTGAGAACCTGCCTCAAAAACTTGTTGTATCTTTTTGGTTTTGGAAGTATGATCTTGCTTTACGCTGTAGTTTAGGGTGGCCTCAATCTCATGACGATCCTCCTACCTCTGCCTCCCAAGTGCTGGGAATAAAAGGCATGTGCCACCACACTCCACAAACTTTTTACATCTGTACTGAAGCAGTCACAAATCATTTGAAACGACTACAAAAACAAAATGGTGTTTACTGTCAACACTATAAGAACTATAAAAAAAATTTAAGGGGCCAGAGAGATGGCTTAGCGGTTAAGCGCTTGCCTGTGAAGCCTAAGGACCCCGGTTCGAGGCTCGGTTCCCCAGGTCCCATGTTAGCCAGATGCACAAGGGGGCGCATGTGTCTGGAGTTCGTTTGCAGTGGCTGGTAGCCCTGGCGCGCCCATTCTCTCTCTCTCTCTCTGCCTCGTTCTCTGTTTGTTGCTCTCAAATAAATAAATAAAAATAAACCAAAAAAAAAATTTTTTTTTTTAAATTTAAAAAGCCGGGCATGGTGGTGCATGCCTTTAATTCCAGCACTCGGGAGGCAGAGGTAGGAAGATTGCCTTGAGTTCGAGGCCACCCTGAGACTCCATAGTGAATTCCAGGTCAGCCTGGGCTACAGTGAGACCCTACCTCGAAAAACCAAAAAAAAAAAAAAAATCATTACCATCTAACCAAAACAATTACAATTCACGGGCTAAGGAGATGGCTCAGCAGTTAGAGGTACTTGCAAAGCCTACCAGGCCAAGGTTCAATACCCCATTCTCCCACATAAAGCCAGTACTGCATGCAGCTGGTGTTCCTTTGCAGCAGCAAGAAGCCCTGATGCTACTTTTTTTTTTCTCTCTCTCTCTCAAATAAACAAACATTACAAAAGAAAAAAACCAAGCTGGAGAGATGGCTTAGCAGTTAAGGTGCTTGTCTGTGAAGCCAAAGGACCCAGGCTCAATTCTCCAGGTCTCATGTAAGCCAGATACACAAGGGGCACATGCGTCTGGAGTTCATTTGCAGTGGCAAGAGGCTCAGGCATGCCCATTCTCTCTCTCTCTTCCTCCCTCCCTCCCTCCGTCTCTAATAAATGAAAAATATTTTTAAAAAGAAAAAGAAAATTATAATTCAAGGGAAAAGTCTCTAAAACTTTAAAATTACTTTCAATATAAATATAAATACACACACACAATGCTATGGAGAACTAAAGTTCCAACACAGCCATTTAGGACAAAAAAAATGAAACCTTCCTTTAAGTAGAAACATATGGTTATTAAATAGCTAGGATATGAGTTAACATCCCTTGTGTAAAAATTGCAACTAATTAGAGAAAGAGAAAATACAAGTTTACATGTAACCAAAATAGGAACACCATGACTGATTCCATACATATTTGCACCCTACTTCAGAATACAAAAATCACTAAGCTAGACGTGGTGGCGCATGCCTTTAGTCCCAGCACTCAGGAGGCAGAGGTAGGAGGAGCATGAGTTCAAGGCCACCCTGAGATTACATAGTAAATTCCAGGTCAGCCTGGACTAGAGTGAGACCCTACAGCAAAAAAACAAACAAACAAAAAATCATTAAGCAACTATAGCACCATTTTTTCTTTCACAAACACAGATAAACAACCTTACAAAGGTTATTTTCTCAGGCTAGAGATGGCTCAGTGGTTAAGGTGCTTGCTTGCAATGCCTGAAGGCCTAGGTTTTATTCCCCAGCGCCCACATAAAGCCAGACACACAAAGTGGCACATGCATCTGACGTTAGTTTGCAGTGGCTGGAGGCGCTGGCACACCCATTCTCTGTCTCTCTCCCCCTCTATCTTTCTCTGTGTTTGCAAATAAATAAATAATTTTTAAAGTGTATTTTCTCCAGGTACTTGGAATAAAAAAAAAATGGATGAAATACCTAAGTCCAAAATAAAACCAAAAACATGACTCCAGGCTGGCTACTCAGTGGTTAAAGGAACTTGCTTGCAATGCCTGATGATCCAGGTTCGATTCCCCAGTACTCATGTAATGCCAAGTGGCACATGCACCTCGAATTCGCTTGTAGTGACCACAGGCCCTATCATGCCTTTTCTGTCTCTGTCTCTATCCCTCTCTTTCGCTCTGTTTGCAAATGAATAAATAATTTTTGTAAAAAACTGTCTCCTTTGATTGCTAGTCTTCCAGTTTACTTCTACTGACCTACAAGTCATTTTTTCTGGTCTAACTTCAGACTGGTACAATCAGATAGCAATACCCACACAAAACAATGAGGCGAAGACGGGCATGGTAGTGCACTCCTTTAATCCCAGCACTTAGAACGCAGAGGCAGGATGACCACTGTGAGTTCAAGGCCACCCTGAGAATACACAATGAAATCTAGCCTGGGCTAGAGTGAGATCCTACCTAGAAAAAGAAAAAAGTGATGTGACCAAAGTAGCCAGGAGTGGTGGTGCATTCCTTTAGTCCCAGCACTTAGAGGCAGAGGTAGGAGGATTGCCGTGAGATTGAGGCCACCCTGAGACTACATAGTGAATTCCAGGTCAGCCTGAGCTAGAAGGAATCCTACCTCGAAAAACCAAAAAAGAAAAAAAACAAAAACAAAAACTACTAGCACAAACTTTATATGTTACTAGGACCATTAACCCTAGATTAAAAAAAAAGAGGGGGGGATTGGAGAGATGACTTAGTGGTTAAGGTGCTTGTCTATGAATCCTCAGGACCCAAGTTCAATTCTTCAGGTCCCATGTAAGCCAGATGCACATATGTCTGGAGTTTGTTTGCAGTGGCTGGAGGCCCTGGTGTGCTCATTCATTCATTCACACATTCTGTGTGTGTGTGTGTGTGTGTGTGTGTGTATCTCAAAAATAAATTTTTTGGGGCTGGAGAGATGGCTTAGCAGTTAAGCGCTTGCCTGTGAAGCCTAAGGACCCCAGTTCGAGGCTCGGTTCCCCAGGTCCCACGTTAGCCAGATGCACAAGGGGGCGCATGTGTCTGGAGTTCGTTTGCAGAGGCTGGAGGCCCTGGCGTGCCCATTCTCTCTCTCTCCCTCTATCTGTCTTTCTCTCTGTGTCTGTCACTCTCAAATAAATAAATAAAATATTAAAATAATAATAATAATAATAATAATAATAATAATAATTTTTTTAAAGCAAACAGCTAAAATACCTAGCCCTTCTTCAAGCTTGGTTCAATTGTTAACTCTTTAATGAAGGCTTCTTTAATCCATTTAAAATTGCAACCATGGGCTGGAGAGATGGCTTAGCAGTTAAGCACTTGCCTGTGAAGCCTAAGGACCCCGGTTCGAGCATCCATTTCCCAGGACCCACATTAGCCAGATGCACACGGGGACACATGGGTCTGGAGTTCATTTGCAGGGCTGGAAGCCCTGGTGCCCCCATCGTCTCCCTCCCTCCCTCTCCCTCTTCCTGTCGCTCTCAAAATAATAAAATAAAAAAAATTAAAATTGCAACCACATTCTCTCCCCTGTCAATATCCTAAATCTGCTTTCCTCTAATCTGACAGCCTTACCTAATGATGTACATAGTTTGCTAAATGTCCTGGTTATTGTCTGTCTCCACAAATTACAACATGAACTCCAGGAGTAGTGCACACCTGTAATCCCAGTAAGCACAAAACAGACAGCCAGCTACATAATCTCCACGAGAGCAACTGTCTTTCATTTTGTTCTTGAATACATCTCAAGAACTTAACCACTGCCTTGTACATGGATGGTCAATAATTTTGTGCTAAATATCGATGTCTTTCTTAGGCCTTTCTAGAAGATAGTGAATCTATAAAGATGGTCTAACATTGAACAGAAATATCATGGACAACTGCAGCAATTTCTAAAATGCAACGTCTCACAAGAATGATGCAATGACAACCCAAGGCTGAAAATCCCTGAGCCATTTTTAAAAGGCAAGGGCTGGAGAGATGGCTCAGTAGTTAAGGTGCTTGCCTGTGAAGCCTAAGGATTCAGGTTCAATTCCCCAGGAACTATGTAAGCCAGATGCAGCAGCTGGCATATGAGTCCAGAATTCATTTACAGTGGCTAAAGACACATTCTCTCTCTGCCTCGATAAATAAATCTTTAAAGCCAGGCATGGGTGGTGCATGCCTTTAATCCCAGCACTCGGGACGCAGAAGTAGAAGGATTGCTGTGAGTTCAAGGCCATTCTGAGACTACATAGTGAATTCCAGGTCAGCCTGAGCTAGAATGAGACCTTACATTGAAAAACCAAAAAAAATAATAATAAAATAAAAAATAAAAAAAGTAAATCTTTAAAGCACTTAAT
Source organism: Jaculus jaculus (assembly GCF_020740685.1). Classification (NCBI taxonomy): domain Eukaryota; kingdom Metazoa; phylum Chordata; class Mammalia; order Rodentia; family Dipodidae; genus Jaculus; species Jaculus jaculus. The sequence goes on from NC_059114.1 coordinate 23,342,850, forward strand.
GAGCTATGCACTTTATAGTAAAGGCCATTTCCCCTTAACTCCCATAGCATTTGACAAACTACACACCAACCATCCTAACAGGCTTGGAATGTGATTCTGTTGGGGAAGTGCTTGCTTAGCATGCTGGAAGCACCTCATAAAACCCAGTATGGGGGTGTACATGCCTACAACCCCAGCACTCAAACACTGGAAGGATCAGAAGTTCAAGGTCATCTCAACTACAACCTTGGAGTCAGCCTGGGCCACATGAGACCCTGTCACAAATAAAGCCAACATTCTATCGAACAGCCACCTTCTTGGCTCTGAAAACTGATAAATGTTGTGAAAAATATGTCACAGCTGGTGCCATATAAATCTTAAAGCCCTTTGACCTAGTAAAATCACTCCTGGAAACATTCTTTAGGGGGAAAAAAACACTACATTGAATAAAAAGGCTTTTTGTGAGATGTTCACTGTACCATACTATAAAAACAGAAACATGAAAACCCATCAACAGTTAAGTATAAACTAAATTTATATATAAGCATGGTTGAACAGAAACCATAAAAAGTTATACAAAATGTTAAGGGGAAAATGCTGACCACAAACTAAATGCTACAACTACATAACAAAAAGTTAAAAAGCAGAGCCGGGCATGGTGGTGCATGCTTTTAATACCAGCACTTGGGAGGCAGAGGTAAGAGGATCGCCATGAGTTCAAGGACACCCTGAGACTACACAGTGAATTCCAGGTCAGCCTAGCTAGAGAGAGACCCTACCTCAAAAAAAAAAAAAAAAAAAAAAAAAATATATATATATATATATATATATATATGTATGTATATGTGTGTGTGTGTGTGTGTGTGTGTGTGTGTGTGTGTGTGTATACATATACATAAAATTAAGAATTGGAGGGGCTGGAGAGATGGCTTAGCGGTTAAGCACTTGCCTGTGAAGCCTAAGGACCCCGGTTCGAGTTTCGGTTCCCCAGGTCCCACATTAGCCAGATGCACAAGGGGGCGCACGCGTCTGGAATTCGTTTGCAGAGGCTGGAAGCCCTGGCGTGCCCATTCTCTCTCTCTCTCCCTGTCTTTCTCTCTGTGTCTGTTGCTCTCAAATAAATAAATAAATAAATAAATAGTTTTAAAAAAAAGAATCGGATTTATGGGCTGAAAAGATGGCTCAGCAGTTTAAGGCACTTACTTGCCAAATCTGATTGCTGGGGTTTGTCCCACCTAAAGCTAGATGAACAAAGTGGGGCATACATCTACAGTCTGTTTACCATGGCAACAGGATGCAACAGCATTCATTCTCTGTTCCTCCCCAACCCCTTTCTCCTTGCAAATGAATAAAAATAATTGGGTTTAGATAAAATTATGTGCAGATTTTTTAGATATGGTTACAAGCCAGGCATGGTGGCACACGCCTTTAATCCCAGCACTCGGGAGCAGGACTGTAGTGAGTTCGAGGCCACCCTGAGACTACATAGGTCAACCTGGGCCAAAGAAAGACCCTGCGGGGGGGCGGGGGGGACACCACAAATGCAATGAGAGTGTAAAAAAAAGAAAATCCATGGCCAGGCATGGTGGTGCATGCCTTTAACCCCAGCACTTGGAAGGCAGAGGTAGAATGATCCCTGAGAGTTGGAGGCCACCCTGAGACTAACTACAAGGCGAATTCCAGGTCAGCCTAAGCTAGAGTGAGACCCTAACCCCTTAAAAAGCAAACAACAACAACAACAACAACAAAACCTTAAGATACGCATGGTGGCACACTACATGTGAATTCCAGGTAAGCCTGAGCCAGAGACCCTACCTCAAAAAAATCACACACACACACACAAAAATGCATGGCCAGGCATGGTGGCGCACACCTTTAGTCCCAGCACTCAGAAGGCACCTGTAAGTATGACAGTTAGAAAAAATTTGTTTTTAAATATTTTTATTTATTTGCAAGCTGACCTGAAATTAACTATGTAGTCTCAGGGTGGCCTTGAACTCCAAGCAATGAGATCCTCCTACCTCTGCCTCCTGAGCACTGGAATAAAAGGCATGTGCCACCACACCCAACAAAAAAAAATAGTAAGTTTTGAATGTCACAAAATTCTATGCACACACAAGGCTGGAGTAGTAGCTCAGGGTAGACTGCTTGTCAGCAATGCAAGAGGAGGTCCAACATGAAATGCTACTTAAGGGCTAGGGAGATAGCTTAGTAGTTAAGGCGCTTGCCTGCAAAGCCAAAAGACCTAAGTTTGATTCCCCAGGACCCACATAAGCCAGATGCACAGGTGGCACGTGCATCTGGAGTTCATCTGCAGTGGCTGAAAGCCCTGGTGTGCCCATTCTCATATATTCTCTCTCTCTCTCTCTCTCTCTCTGGTCTCTCATAAATAAATAAAATAGATTGGTGTCATTTCTAAAAAAAAAGAAAAAGAACAGAAAGACAAAAAGAAATGCTACTTAAGGCAGCACTGCATTTCTAGAAGGTCAAGATTTTTGTTTTGTTTTGTTTTTTGAGGTAGCGCCTCATTCTAGGCCAGGCTGATCTGATTTCACTATGTAATCTCAGGTTGGCCTTGAAATCATGATGATCCTCCTACCTCTGCCTCCCAAGTGCTGGGATTAAAGGCGTGTGCCACCACACCCAGCTTTCAAGAATATTTTATTACCAACACGTTACAGTTTCTTCCCTCTTAGAGTCTTGTTTTAAATGCTGCCACACAGAAACAACTGAGATTCTAGAAGTTGTAAGGGACAAAGAACCCAGTAAAGTGAGTAAAAATTGAAACCAATTCTACAAACATATTAATTTTGGATCTGTACAAAACAAAATTACACATTCATGGTCTAATATAAGGCAAAGCATTTATCGAAAAGAACTACAATTTATTCTACAAATAAAATAATTTAAAGCAGAGACGAATCTAAATTCCCCTTTGATTTCTGTAGAGCTTCAAGTAACAAAAAGATGGGTCTAAAAACATCCCAAACGTCCCTCTCCTTGTTCAATGCATGCTGAAGCATAAAGTGTCGGTGTCGCCTATAAGACTTAGTTTTAATTTTTACTTAAAGGCATCTGCCAGATTCTTCCTGGTAGTATGTATTTAAATATGTTCACTTTCGGGCTGGGAAGATGGTTTAGCAGCTAAGGCACTTGCCTGCAAATCCTAAGGAGCCAGGTTCAACTCCCCAGGACCCACGCAGGCCAGCTGCACAAGGGTGCGCAAGTGTAAGGAGTTAGTTTGCAGTGCTGGAGGCCCTGGCATGCCCATTCTCGAGATATCTGCCTATTTCTCCTCTCTCTCTCAAATAAATAAATGAAATATTTAAAAATGTTAAATGTGTTTACTTTCTCTGAAAATAGGAAATTGAAGCTACAGAATGTCAAGCGCACCAACCTGAGGGGGGGAAATGGTATCAATTCGAAGAGGCCAGTTTGAAACGTTTCAGACTAGAGAGAGCTGGGAAATGATACAAGTAAAACGCAGACAAGATCCCAACAGAATTCCTTTAAAAAATTCCCCCTCCATGGGCTCACTTCTATAAAGTCTTTGGAAATGGGCTGCTGAAACGTGTTTCTATAAAACAAACTGCATCAAAAAAAAAATTCCTTTAACAACTTTTGAAAAAGACCTAAGTAGGCTGGTCACTGGCCCTGCCAACCAGGCCTCCTAGCTAGACCTCAAGGAGGCATAGCAGTGTCTGCAGCACCAACGGACTCCGGGCACAGAAGAAATGGACTTGCGTGCCCTTGTTAAGCTCTGCCGGTACTCCCCAAGTTAAGGACAACGGCCACAATGGAATGGAGTCTATTGGCATTGGCTTCTCCGTTTGAACACTAAGCATTTTCTTAGTTCGTGAAATACGAACTGACAACCTCCTCCACCCCCACCCGCGCGCGCACACACCCTCCAGAGTTAAACCCAGTTCGATAGGACAGCACAGCACCCGACCTCCAGCTTCTCCTACAAGTCCCGGCTGCAGAGAGGAAAGGGGGGCGAGGACACAAGTCAGCACCCGCGCATTTCTGCCTATCGGAACCGCACCAAGTCCGCTGCTGCAACTCCTCAACCCTAGAAATTTCAGAAACTGGGGCGGGGGTTGGGGGTGAATGCACAGCGAGCCCGCTCCCAGCCTGAACTCCCGCCTCCGCCCAGCTCGCGAGTCCGGCCCTCGCCCACCACGATCTCGAAGGCGCTGTCTAAAGCTCAGCGGCCGCGGAACAGCAATGCGGGTCGGCCACCACCCGCGCGTCGGAGACCTTACGGAGAAGATGAGGACGGCCGGGAGCTTCCGTTCCCGACCCAGCTTGGGAGAACCGGACGCAAAGACCTCCCCGCCGCCTTGCGGGGGAGGAAAGGGTGCAAAAGACCACGACCCACCCACCTCGCCCCATCCAAGACAGAACACGGGCTGGAGGACCACACCGAGCAAACCCTAAAGCATAGAAGGAGAGACCATGGCTGCGGGTTCGGGGGAGGGGGTTGGAAACGACGCGGTCCTAACTTCCCTTTCCCTCGATCTTTCTCCACCCGGAGGAGGCATGTTTCTGGAAAGACCCCCACTCCCACCCCCGACGTGCACATCTCCGCGGCGAGTAGGGCCTTGCACTAGCGACCCTTCCCTTCACTTTGGGCAAGGAAGGCCTGAAGAAGGCGGAACGGGGGCTGACAATCGCCAAGTCCATTCCCACACTTAAAACCGGGAAAGGGGCTGCCCGGTCCCTCCATCTTGACCGTTTGGGGGAGGGGAGAGGAATGGTGCAAGAGGTTGCACAGGGCTCGACGATCCGGAGGAAAATCTGGCGACGTCTCCCACCCGGGTCACTGGCTCCCGGGGCGAGCGGGGTTCCCCAACCCCCACGGCGGGCCTGCAGCCCCCCCCCCAACGCCGGCCGGTCACGGGGCGGGACGGCGGGGGAGGGGACGGAGAGGCCCAAGGCTGAAGACAGGCCCCGGGCGGGAAGGCTGGGACGCCGACACCCACCTGCCCAGGCCGGGACGGCCGCTACCCGTGGCCGCCGAGGAAGAGCCGGTAGGCGCGACCGAGGACGAGATCGAGGACGAAGACGGCGCGCCGGCGGGCGACGTGAGAAGGCCGCCGCCTCCGCCGGGCTTGCGGGCATTGGCAACCGCGGGCGGCGGCTGCTGCGGCTGCGGCTGGGGCTGGGGCTGCTGCTGGGGCTTCAGCGACATGGTGAGCGGCCCATACACCGGCTCGCACGCCGGGCGGGGACAGCCGGGAGCCGGGCGCGCCGAAGAGACGCCGGAGCGCGGCGGGGACGCGCGGACGGCGAGAGGGGAGGAGCGGGGTAGAGCGGGCGGAGAGGCGAGGGGCAGGAGGAGAACGACGAAGGGGCGGGGAGGCCCGCCGACACCGAGGAGCCGCCGGGAGTCGGGCCGGGACGCGCCGCCACCGTTGCCGTTGCTACCAAAACAGTCTGAGGCGGAGGGAGGCGAGCGCTGCCCGCGGGAGGGAGGGCGGGGGGCCGGGGCCGCGCGGGGGAGGGGCGGCGGAGGGATACGCGGCCGCGCCGCCCCGCCCTCCGCGCCGCGCCGTCCGCGGGAGCGAGCGCCGCCCGGATGCGACGAGGCCGCGGGGCTCGGGGACGGCCGCGGAGTCCACCGGAGCGGCAGCCGACGGGCGCATGGATGTGGTCCGGAGGCCGAGGACGCCGTCGCGCGTGGTGGCGGCGGCGGTGTCCGGTGGGCGCGGGGAGATGAGAGACGGGGGCGGGCGGGGGGGGGGGGACTCTTTACCGGAAGTCGGAAGGGTCAGGCGGAAGCAGAACGTGAGGCGGCCTCAGGGGCGAGAGGGACACGTGAGGAGCCGGCGCCGCGCTGCGCCGCGTCCTCGGGGCTCGGGCTGAGGGCCCGGCTGCCCGGCCTCCGCTGGGATCCGCCCTCCGCGAAGGCGGGTCTGTCCTTCGGAAGAGGGCGTGTCGTTCTTCGCCTGCAGCGCCGGCCTGGCGTTAGAGGGCGAGGGGAAAGCGCGGCCTCGCGTTCTGTCGGCCTCCTGCTAGGACCTCGTTTGCCCCCACCTGATGCAACCTAGAAAATGGACTTCCGGGCCCTGCCGCGCTTGCAACGTGTAAAGCGCCCAGGGCCCCGGGTAGCCCTGAGGGACGCAGCGTCTGTGGTGTCCTTTGTATCCCCAGCGCCTGGCACACAGTAGGCTCCCCGCTAGTCGAGGCGAGGCATGCTTTCTCTGCAGGCCCGCATTGGAATAGGGCCATCTCCAGCTGGTTAACTTTTCCCCACTTTTTCCACCCCGGCGACACAATCATCAAAAAAAAAAAAAAAAAAACTCTTGGGAATCTGACCTTCACTTGAACCCGGTTTTTTTTTTTTCCCCTCGCTTGAACTTTTTTTCTCCTCATTCAGAGACTGAAGAGGAAATGTACGTTATTGGGGATCTTGCCTTGGATAATGGGGGTCTCCCTTGAGGGGAAACAGAACAGACCTCATAAAAATATGAACTTTAGACCTTGACTTCGTAGAAGTTTAACTTAGGGAGCCAGCCAGCGTGGTTGTACGTTTTTTTGTGTCGGTTTTTTTTTTTTTTTTCCTGTAAATGTGTCGCAATTAAAATGGAAGCAACTTGTTACTTTTTTTTTATGTGTGTCCCAATGTAGATTTTTGGTTGTTTTTTTTTTTAAGTGAAAGTACCTCAGGAAATGATGGGGTCGTGGACATGATAGGATACCAAAATAAATCTCTCAATATGCTAAAATTATCTAAATAAAAAACTGAAACCAGCCAGGAGTGATGGTGAGCTTGGGAGACAGAGGTGGGAGGATCACGTTGAGCTCCAGGTCAACCTGGGCTAGAGTGAGACTCTACCTCAAAACACCAAATAAATAAGTAGGGCTGAAGAGATTGCTTAGCAGTTAAAGTGCTTGCCTGCAAAGCCAAAGGACCAGGACACACATAAGACAGATATACAAGATGGCACATACATCTTGAGTTTGTTTGCAGCTGCTAGAGGCTCTCACAAGCCCATTCTCTCTCTCTCTCTCATCTCTTTCTCTCAAAAATAAAATATATAGGAATATGGAGAGATAGTTTAGCGGTTAAACCTCCTGCCTGCAAAGCCTAATAACTCATGTTTGAATCTTCAGGTCCCACAGAACCCGACCCAAGCACGCAATGTCTCACATGCACACGAGGCAGCGTTTGGAGTCCCTTTGCAGTGGCTGAAGGCCCTGGTGTGCCCATTCTCTATCCCCTCTCTCCCCCTCCTCTCTCTCTCAAAATAATAAAATATATAAAAAGTATTTTAGCTGGACTGGTGATGCATGCCTTTAATTCCAGCACTGGGACTGCAGAAGAAGCAGGATCACTGTGAGTTCAAGGCCACCCTGAGACTACATCTTTGAATTATAGGTCAACCTGGACCAGAGTGAGACCCTACCTCAAAAAAAAAAAAAAAAAACAGAAATAAATGGGGATGGAGAGATGGCTTAGCAGTTAAGGCACATGCCTGCAAAGCCTAAGGACCCAGGTTCAAATCTCCAGGTCCCATGTAAGCAAGATGCACATGGTGGCACAGGCATCTGGAGTTTGTTTGCAGTGGCTAGAGGCCCTGGCATGTTCATTCTCTCCCTCTCTCTCCCTCCCTTTCTCTGTCTCTAATAAATAAAAATAAAATCTTTTAAAAAGAATTTTAAAATAAATTTTTTTTAAATAGGAGACTGGAGAAATGGCTTAGTGGATTATGTGCTTTCCTGTGAAGCCTAGAAATCAGGTTTGAGTCCCCAGAACCCATTGGTGGTGCATGCGTCTGGAGTTCTTTTGCAATGGCTAGAGGCCCTAATGTGCCCATTCTCTCTCTCTTTCTCTGCCTCTCTCTCTCTCTCTCTGTCTCAAGTACATAAAATAAAATATTTTTTTTAATGTGAGACTGTGAGCTGGAGATAAGATGGCTTAGTGGTTAAGCACACGCCTGTGAAGCCTAAGGACCCCAGTTCAAGGCTGGATTCCCCAGAACCCTCGCAAGCAAGATGCCCAAGGGAGTGCATGCGTCTGGAGTTCCTTTGCAGTGGCTGGAGGCCCTTGTATGCCAATTCTCTCTCTCTGTCACTCTCAAATAAATAAATAAAAATAAAAAAGAAAAAGAATGTGAGACTGGAGCCCATTGTGATGGCACGCACCTTTAGTCCCAGTGCTTAGGAGGCAGAGGTAGAAGGATGGTTATGAGTTCAAGGCCACCCTGAGACCACATTATGAATTCGAGGTCAGCCTGGGCTAGAGTTAGACCGTACCTTGGGGAAAAAAAAAACTGAAACTGGAGGTGTGATAAAGTGCTAGCCTAACCAAGTCCATGACCCAGTGTTCATCACTCTCTCATTCTACTTCCTTCCCCTCCACCACCAGAAAAAGCTAGAAAAACTTGGGGAACACCCAGAGGAGATGACTCAGCAATTAAAGGTGCTTGGTTGCAAAGCCTGGTGGCCCAGAGTTCACTTCCCCAATACTCAGGTAACACCAGATGCACAAAATGTGCATGTATCTGGAGTTCATTTGTAATCAGGAATCCCTGGCACACCCATTTCCTGTCTCCCTCTGTTTCCTCCTCTTGCTCTTTCTCAAATAAATAAATGAATGAATAAAAAGAAAAACAACTTGGAGAATAATTAAACTAGCAGTCTGCTGGCCCAATTAAGCTCCTAGATTGTCAAAAGTCCAAGTGAATGTGCTTGCTGTATTTGGCAAATACTTGAAAAGTAAGAAATTAGCTTTATCCTCCATCTACAGTACAAAGATGATGAAAGAAAAATGTAGTATTCCTTAAACCTACTGTTAAAAGCTATTAAAATTAACCTAACCAGGGACTTTAATTCAAGCACTTGGGAAGCAGAAGTTGGAGATGGATGTGAGTTCAAGGCCAGCCTAGGATTAAAAAGTAAGTTCCAAGTCAGCCTGGGCTACAGTTGAGACTACTTTGGAAAATAAAAATAGAAAGAGCCAGGCATGGTAGTACTTTTTTTTTTTTTTTTTTTTTTTTTTTTGGCTTTTTGAGGTAGGGTCTCAGTCTAGGCCAGGCTTACCTGAAATTAACTATATAGTCTCAGGGTGGCCTCGAATTCACAGCAATCCTCCTTCCTCTGCCTCCCAAGTGCTGAGGTTAAAGGCATGTGCCACCATGCCCAGCTGGTACATTCTTTTAATCCCAGCACTCCAGTGGCTGAAGTAGGAAGATCACCATGAGTTGAGACCAGCCTGGGTTACAAAATGAGCTCCAGGTTAGCCTGGGCTAGAATGAAACTTTGCCTTCAAAGAGGACTGGAGTAGCCAGGCAGTGGTGGCACATGCCTTTAATCTCAGCACTCAGAAGGCAGAGGTAGGAGGATTGCTGTGAGTTCAAGGCCACCCTGAGACTCCATAGTGAATTCCAGGTCAGCCTGGGCTAGAGTGAGACCCTACTTCAGAGGTAGGGTTTCACTCTAGTACAGGAAAAATTGGAATTCATTGTGGAGTCTCAAGGTGGCCTTGAACTCACGGTGATCCTCCTACCTCTGCCTCCCGAGTACTGGGATTAAAGGATTATGCCACCACGCTCAGCAATCAGTCTCTCTTTTATTTTGATGTCATCATCTTTTCCTCCTCTTATGATGGTCTTATGTAGGTAGTGTCAGGCACTGTGAGGTCATGGATATCCAGGCCATTTTTTCTCTGGAAGAGCACATTGTAAGGAGTCCTACCCTTCCTTTGGCTCTTACATTCTTTCTGCCACCTCTTCCTCAATGGACCCTGACTGAGCCTTGGAAGGTATGATAGAGATAGTTAAGTGATGAGCACTTCTTCTCAGCACCATGATGCTTTCTGAGTCATCCCAAGGTCACTGCCATACGAAAAGAGAAGAGTCTCTACCAAAAGTGAGAGTAGCATTAATATAAGGGTATGAACATTAAGAGAAGTGCTTACTGGGCAGTTTGGTGAACATAGTATATACATTTAGCCAGACAGCAGCAGATGTTACACCCCAAGGGCTCATGACTACCCCTGTTGTAGGTTTTCAGTATCAGGGATGTATTCCCTCCCATGGAGCAGGCCTCCAGTCCAATTAGAGGGCAGTTGGTTTCCACCATGACAGATGTGCCACTATTACACCCCTTGGCTCATTTGGCCTGGCTGGCCAAATAATAAGGTTTGCAGTGTCCACTGTTGAGTATCTTCACTGGTGATTTCTCTCTTTCCCATTGAACTGCATGTAGAATGGCTTCTTCCAGCTTTCAGTCAGCTGATATACATGGAGGAGGTCATCAGCTCAGTTCCAACAGGATTTTTCAGTGGCCTTGCAGCCCAAGTATGTGGTCTTCAGCAACAGGGTCTTACCATCTATCCCTGCTGGGAAACCAAGGGCCTTGGCAATGGCCTGTAATGTTTTGGGGGCATTGGGGACCTCCATAGTCAACAACTTACTGGAAGGTATCCCATCCCTGGCACTGAAAATTTTCTAGTAACAGTCTATGTCTCCTGAGTGTTCCATTGTCCAAAAAAATAGTTTTCCATATGATTTAAATAAATGAAAATATAGTTTTTAAAAGTCTTAAAAAATAAAGTACTGGGCTGGAGAGATGGCTTAGCAGTTAAGCGCTTGCCTGTGAAGCCTAAGGACCCCGGTTCGAGGCTTGGTTCCCCAGGTCCCACGTTAGTCAGATGCACAAGGGGGCTCACGCGTCTGGAGTTCATTTGCAGAGGCTGGAAGCCCTGGCGCGCCCATTCTCTCTCTCTCCCTCTATCTGTCTTTCTCTCTGTATCTGTCGCTCTCAAAATAAATAAATAATTAATTTAAAAATATATTTAAAAAATATAGAAGTGGAGATATCTTTAAGAAAAATGAAATAAAGTACTGATCTGGAGTGATGGCTTAGCAGTTACAGCATTTGACTGCAAAGCCAAAGGATCCCGGTTTGATTCTCCATGTAAGCCAGATGCACAAGGGGCCGCATGCATCTGGAGTTTGTTTGCAGTGGCTGGAGGCCCCAGTGCACCCATTCTCTCTCCCTCTCTCCCTCCCTCTCTCTCTCTCTCTCTCTCTCTCTCTCTCTCTCTCTCTCTCTCTCTCTCTCTCCCTCCCCCCTTTCTCCCTCTCAAATAAATAAATAAATAAAACATATTTTAAAAAATAGCCCTCTTTGTCTGATCACTTGGGAACTTCCAGCTGTAGTGCCCAGGAAGCTCCAGGAGGAACTCTCAGACTTAGCAATGGAAGATGCACTGGACGAGTCAATCAAAGACTATGTTCAACAGCTGCTGGAGTTAACAGATGACAAGATGAAAGACTGGCATATGTGACCTACCAGGATATTCACAGCATTCAAGCCTTCCATGGGCAGATTGTTATCACAGTTAAGGCCCCAGAGGAAGCCAGACTGGATGTTCCGGCTCCCAGAAAAGACTATCACAGTGCACATAAGGAGCACCAGAAGACCCACTGATGTGTATTTGTGTGAAGTGGAGCAGAACCGCTCAAATGGTAGCATAGTCTGATGGAGTAGACGCCACCTCTTCTCAGAGCAAATACCCAGAATGCCCCAAGAAAGGAAGACAAAAAGGAAGGGAGGAAGGAAGGAAGGAAGATTATTCCTGGGGAACTGACAGCATCTGAGAAATGGACTGAGGTTTTAGAACATCACATGCCCATGAAGTTTGCATCAGTTTAATTCTTGGCAATAAATCGCCATGAAGTGCTCCTGTCTCCTTTAGTAGAGCACTAGATTCTGAGTAGCTCTTTACTAGAGTGACTGGACAATTATGGTGACCACATTCAAAATCCACTTTTGATCATTGTTCCTTGCCTTTTGTCAGTGAAAAGGACATCTTGTCTCCTGAAATAACTTTATCACAAAGAATAGCATGAAGGTAGATGGTCAGGCCTGACAAAGACAATTCCTCAGAGGCTCTGCCTTTTCCTAAAGGATTATTTTGTGTTACACAAGAGAAATTGCCTTACACTGGTTCATGTTTGCAAGTAAGTTGAATGTTGGCTAGGTGTACACACAGAGTTAAATGTAATGTCTTTGTATATATCTGTAAAATGTTTAGATTACTTGTGAAATATCTAAGTCATACTTTCTACTTTTACATAGCCAAAATAATGTATATATGGAAAATGACAAACAAATGTTCTAATTTCCTAAATATCTTCAAGTCTGGATGAGGGTTAGCTGAGTTTTTTTTTCAAATTTCTACATGTAGAAGTAACATATATGTGCTGTACATTTAAACTAGTGTACTTAATTAAACTATTTTTTTAAATTTATTTGAGAGCGACAGACACAGAGAGAAAGACAGATAGAGGGAGAGAGAGAGAATGGGTGCGCCAGGGCTTCCAGCCTCTGCAAACGAACTCCAGATGCGTGTGCCCCCTTGTGCATCTGGCTAACGTGGGACCTGGGGAACCGAGCCTCGAACCGGGGTGCTTAGGCTTCACAGGCAAGCGCTTAACCACTAAGCCATCTCTCCAGCCCATAATTAAACTATTTTTTTAAGAACTCCCAAAGCATGCACTATGTAGTGCTTACGTGGGTCCTCAGGAATTAAACCTGGGTCCTTTGGCTTTGCAGGAAAATGCCTTAACAACTAAGCAATCTCTCCAGCCCTAATTAAACTATTTTAATATGGTTTTTAATTCTAGCAAAAAATAAAATAAAATACATAAATATGAATCAGGGCTAGAAAGATAACTTAGTAGTTAAAGGTTCTTGCTTGCAAAGCCTGCTAGCCTGTGAGCAATTCCCAAACCACCCAAGTAAACCAGGTGTAACAAGCAGCACAAGCATGTAGTGTTCCATTGCAGTGACAAGAGGCCCCGAAGTAAGTGCATACATGCACACACACACATGCAAATAAATTTTTAAAATGCAAATGTATGAATCAGCCTGGTTTAGTGGTACATGTGTTTAATCCCAGCACTCAGGAGGCAGGGGTAGGAGAATCAATGTGAGTTTTAGCCACACCTGGGACTACAAAGTGAGTTCCAGGTTAGTCTGGGTTAGAGTGAGACCCGACCTGGAAAAAAAAAAAAAACAATACAAACACACACACACACATATATACAAATTTTACGAATATATATATATATACAAATCAGTAATTTTATATTTAAAATTTTTAAATATTTTTTATTTACTTATTTGAGAGACAGGCAGAAAGAGAAAGAAAGTCAGGCATGGTGGCACACACCATTAATCCCAGCACTTGGGAGACAGAGGTAGGAAGATCACCATGAGTTCAAGGCTACCCTGAGATTACATAGTGAATTCCAGGTCAGCGTGGACTACAGGAGAATCCCTAAAAGTCCCAGGCCAGTTAGCCTGGTATGTGCAGCAGTGAGTGAGATACCCTGCTTCGGATAGCTAGAAGGGGAGGACTAGTACCCAAAGTTGTCCCCTGGCCTCCAGATGCACACTGTGGCACGCACATGCCCATACCCATGCAAACACATACATAGACATCATACACACACAAAGATGAATAACCAGAAAAATTGAAGGGTTATCATACTAATAGAATCATCCCTCTCTGATTTAATGATATCACAACCATAGCTGGAACCAAGCTCCCAGAATTCAATGGCCAAACCAAGTTCCAAACATGAGAAGTTGAGTAAGAATGCCTGCAGCCAATACCTAAACATAATTTCATTTAGACTAAAAAAGTTCAAGAGGTTTTATTTGCTTGCTTCTGCTTTTCTTTTATTTTTTATTGACAACTTTCATATATGTAAACAATATCCCATGGTTAGACCCTCCCTCCCCCCACTTTCCCCTTTGAAACTCCATTCTCCATCATATCCCCTCCCCATCTCAGTCAGTCTCTCTCTTATTTTGATGTCATGATCTTTTCCTCCTCTTATGATGGTCTTGTGTAGGTAGTGTCAGGCACTGTGAGGTCATGGACATCCAGGCCATTTTGTGTTAGGAGGAGCATGTTGTAAGGAGTCCTACCCTTCCTTTGGCTCTTACATTCTTTTCACCACCTCTTCTGCAATGGAACCTGAGCCTTGGAAAATGTGATAGAGATATTGCATTGTTGAACACTCCTCTGCCACTTCTTCTTAGCACCATGGTGCCTTCTGAGTCATCCCCAAGGTCACTGCCATCTAAAAAGAGAAGCTTCTCTAACCAAAAGTGATAGTAGCATTAATATATGGGTATGAACATTAGAAGTGCTTACTGGACAGTTTGGTGAGCATAGTATATACTTTTAGCCAGACAACAGCAGACATTACACCCCTAGAGCTCATGACTACCCCTGATTTAGGTTTTCAGTATCAGGGATGTATTCCCTCCCATGGAGCAGGCCTCCAGTCAAATTAGAGGGTGGTTGGTTTCCCCCATAACAGATGTGCCACTATTGCACCCCTTGGCTTATTTGGCCTGCCTGGCCAACTTTAAAGCTTGCAGTATCCACTGTTGAGTATCTTCACTGGTGATTTCTCTCTCTCCCATTGAACTGCATGCAGCATGGCTTTTTCCAGCTTTCTGTCAGCTGGTCTACACAGAGGAGGTTTCCAGCTCAGTTCCAGCAGGATTTCTCAGTGGCCTTGCAGCCCAAGTATGTAGAGTCTTCAGCAATAGGGTCTTACCATCTATTTTCTTGGGTTTTTGAGACAGGGTGTTGTGGAAGCCCAGGCTGGTGTCAAACTTCCTATGGAGACAAGAATGGACCTTGAAGTCTTTCTTTTTCTGCTTCCACCTCCCATGTGCTAGAATACAGGTATCCACAACCATGTCTGGTTTGAAATTCTAGGCTTTAATCCACTATCATAGGAAAAATTGATGATAATTTTAGTAAAGCATCATTTGCATACATGGAATTTACCCATTTGGTGTACCATTCAAAGGTAATGTTGGGTGTAGACCAGAAGTTTACTAGCAATAATTATTCTTATTTATTTATTTTTGGATTTTATTTTTGTTTTTATTGAGTTAGGGTCTTACTCTAGCCCAGGATAACCTGGAATTCACTATGTAGTCTCAGGGTGGCCTTGAACTCACGGTGATCCTCCTACCTTTGCCTCCCAAGTGCTGGGATTAAAGGCATTTGCCACCACGTCCAGCTTGCCTACAATAATTCACAGCACATTTAGTTCATAAATATCACTACTAATTGGAAACATTCCCATCATTCCAAAAAGACCCTTCATGTGCATTTGCAGTAACTTCTGGCTCCCAGTCTCAGTCCCAAACAACCACTAATGCACTTTCTCCATAAGTAGATCGGTCTCCTCTGGCCACTTCAACAACATGTAGGTACAGAGTGAGTTCCAGGCCAGCCTATGAGACCCTTCCTCAAAAAAAAAAAAACTCCTTTCCCCAAGTGATTTTCAAGCACACACTTAAAGGAAGCTGGACATTGGTCATTGTGGCTCCTGCCTGTAATACCAGCACTTGGGAGAGATGGAGGCAAGAGGATCAGGAGGTCAAGGCCACCACTGGCTACATAACTCTTTTAAGGCCAACCTGAAGAATAGTGTTCTGAAAGAGTTTTGCTATCCAGAAACTGGGGATAAAACTCAATTAGCAGTGTTTGCATAGCATGCAGAAAGCCCTGGGTTTCACCCCAGCATTGCATGCCTGTAGTTCCAGGATTTGGGAGGTAGAAACAGAAAGATCTGGTCATCCTCAGCTGAGTCAGAAGTCAGCCTGTGCTACATGGTAGCCAGTCAAAATATAATTGTTATTCAGAAGTATTGCTCATTTTTAAAAAATTTTTCTTAGCCGGGCGTGGTGGCGCATGCCTTTAATCCCAGCTCTCGTGAGGCAGCAGTCAGCCTGAGACTACATAGTGAATTCCAGGTCAGCCTGGACTAGAATAAAACCCTACCTCAAAAAAAAAAAAAAAAAAAAATCTTAGTCTGGAGAGATTGCTTAGTGGTTAAGGCACTTACCTGGGAAGCCTAAGGACCCAGGTTCAATTCCCCAGCACCCACATAGAGCCAAGATTCACATGGTGGTATATACGTCTAGGGTTTGTTTGCAGTAGCTGGAGGCCCTGACATGCCCATTCTCTCTTATCTGCCTCATTCTCTCTCTCTCTCTCTCTCTCTCTCTCTCTCAAATAAATAAGTAAAATTAAAATATTTTTTAAAATTCTTGGAGGCTGGAGAGAGTGCACTTGCCTGAAAAGCCTAATGACCTGGATTCAACTCCCCAGTACCCACATAAAGCCAGATGCATTGTGGCATATGCATCTGGAGTGGAGTTCATTTACCGCAGCTAGAGGCCCTGGTGTGCCCATTTTCTCTCTCTCTCTCTCTGTCTCTCAGTGTGTCTCTTTCTGCTTGCAAATAGATAAATATATATATAGTTTGAGACCACCCTCAGACTCATAGTGTATTCCAGGTCAGCCTGGGCTACAGTGAGACCCTACCTCAAAAAAAAAAAACACAAAAAAATAAAGGAGGGAGCTGGAGAGATAGATGGTTTAGCATGTAAGGTGCGTGCCTGCAAAGTCAAAGGACCCAGGATCAACTCCCCATTACCCATGTAAATTCAAATGTACAAAGTGCCTGGAGTTCTTTTGCAGTGGCTGGAGGCCCTGCCACCTCCATTCTCTCTGTCTTTCTTCTATCTCTCTCTGCTTGCAGATAAATAAATAAAATACTTAAAAAAAAAAAACAACCGGGCGTGGTGGTGCACATCCTTAATTCCAGCACTCGGGAGGCAGAGGTAGGAGGAAGACCTAGAGTTCGTGGCCACCCTGAGACTACATATATATATATATATATATATATATATATATATATATATATATATATA
This sequence comes from Jaculus jaculus, assembly GCF_020740685.1. Taxonomy (NCBI): domain Eukaryota; kingdom Metazoa; phylum Chordata; class Mammalia; order Rodentia; family Dipodidae; genus Jaculus; species Jaculus jaculus. Next base: position 23,359,599 of record NC_059114.1, read on the forward strand.
TATATATATTTTTTTTTAAATGGTTTTGTGGGTGTGATGGCACACTCTTTTGATCCTAGCACTTGGGAGGCTTGAGGTAGGAGTTTGAAGCCAGCCTGAGACTACATAGCAAGACCCTACCTTGAAAAGCCAAAACAAACAAACAAAAAAAAAAGATAACAGCTAATAGCCAATATTTCAATATTTCAGAAATAAAAAAAAAGTGAGAAACACTTTTTAGGACCAGACTTTCAGACTCAGGAATTTAGTTCTTTGCATTCTGATCTTGCTGATTTTCTTTCTTTCTTTTTTCATGGGATTTTCAATGACTCTTCAACAAACCACACATCCCTTTAATTAGCTTGTTAATTTTTTTGCTTGTTTGTTTAGGTTTTTCAAGGTAGGCATCTCACTCTAGCCCAGGCTAACCTGCAATTCACTAGGTAGTCTCAGGGTGGCCTCGAACTTATGGCAGTCTTCCTACCTCTGCCTCCCGAGTGCTCCACCACGCCCGGCTTTGTTAATTAAAAAAAAAAAAAATACTGGATAGGCTGTTAATATTCATCCCTTCAATGACTGATCAGGTCTTGGGATTTGGAGCCATGCAGGCAGAAATGCAAAGGGTGATTTTATTGCTAACTACAACAGTAAGCATCACATCAGCCAACCTTCCCAGCAATTCATTTTTCTGCAATCATTTCTTTTCAGCTCTTTTCACTTTGTTTGATCACGTTTAAAGCGTGATGATACATTATTCACTATTATGCTCTTGATTTCACTTTCAAAAGCATGAAAATTAATTCAAATCAAATCCAACGTGCACCCCCTCAAATCCATCCTCTTCAAGTTTTTGGACAGACCAATGCTCATTTGAAAATTTAAAAAAAAAAAAAAACAGATGTAATTTCAAAAATAGGACCATGGGTGATTCAACCAATTTTTTTTCCCTATCCATGGTTACTCTGAATCCTCTGGGGCTAATCTATTGTGGACACCCCAGGAATCTCAAAGGACTATATGCCATAAAAAGAGAAAACTGAATGAGGCAGGGGCTTCTAGAAAGGTAGTAGTTAACACCTGGTGTGCAGAGTAACAACTTTGCTGAGCAACCTGAGGGACACGTTGCAAAATAGCCAAGCACTCAGCAACACCACTGTGTGAGCTCTGCCAAGAGCTGGCCCCGCAAGCAAGCTTCTGACTGGAAAGCTAATCGTTGTGTTTCTCCTCGTGAGAGGGAATAACCATGTAGTGATGGAATCCACAGAGCAGAAGCTGGGCACCCGCTGACCAGGACACCAAAGAAAGAATTGTTAAACCAGACATGGTGGCACACGTGTGCCTGCCATCCCAGTGCTAGGAAGATGGGGCCGAAGGATTCGAAAGTCAAGGTCGCCAGGTGTGGTGTCGCACACTTTTTAATCGCAGCACTCAGGAGGCCTAAGTACGAGGATCACTGTGAGTTCAAGGCCATCTTGGAACTACAGAACAAGTGAGTTCCAGGTCCACCTGGGCTAGAGAGAGACCCTGCCTGCTTCCAAAATACAAAATAATAATAATAATAATAATAATAATAAAGTAAGCCAAGGCCATCCTCAACTGCATAGTGAGTTCAAGGCCAAACTGGACTACATGACACCCTGTTCAAAAAAAAAAAATTCTTGGCCAGGTGTGGCGGTGCATGCCTTTAATCCTAGCACTCCTTTTTTTTCATGTAAGGTCTCACTGTAGCCCAGGCTGACCTGGAATTCACTATATAGTGTCAGGTGGCCTTGAACTCACTGAGATCCTCCTACCTCAGTCTCCGCATCCAGAGTATTTTGTGGGCACCACACACAGGATTAATTCCAGCATTCTGGAGGCAGAGGTAGGAGGATCTCAGTGAGTTGGAGGCCACCCTGAGACTACAGTGAGTTCCAGGTCAGCCTGGGCTAGAGTGAGACGCTATCCTGAAAAAAAAAAAAAAATCCTTTTACCACTGGATGTCTGAGCTGTGCAAAGCCAGAAATTCAATGAAACTCGGCATTGTGTTTCTCCTCAAGCTGTAACTCAAAGCTGGCTGGCATCAAACTGACTCTGTAGCCTTGTCTGGCCTCAAACTAAAGGTGATTCTCCTACCTCAGTTTCTGGAGCTCTTGAATTCTACCCATGAGCCACTACACCCAGTTCCTTTGTTTTTGTACTCACCCTGTTTTCCAGGTGAATTGCGTGGAAGCCAAAGACTTGAAGTATGCACCACTGGAAGGATGCAGGAGGAAATTTAAAATGTGTGTGTCAGGCTGGAGAGATGGCTTAGCAGTTAAGGCACTTGCCTACATCGCCTAGCCACCCAAGGTTCCATTCCCCAGAACCCACATAAAGTCAGAAGCACAAAGTTCTGCATGATTCTGGTGTTCCTTTACAGTGGCTAGAGGCCCTGGCTTACCCATTTCTCTGTATTTGTTTCCTTCTCACTCTCTCTGCTTGCAAATAAATAAATGTGTGTGTTATGTGTCTCTGTGTGTCTGCACCAGTGACCACTGACCTGGCTCTTAGCAGGGATCCTGTTAATACACAGGAAGCCCTGCAGTGGAACCCCACAGAGGTCATGCTATAATTAATATGTGCATTCTTTTTTGTTTGTGTGGTTTTTCATGATAGGGTCTCGCTCCAGCCCAGGCTGACCTGGAATTCACTATATAGTCCCAGGGTGGCCTTTAACTCATGTCGATTCTCCTACCTCTGCCTCAAAAAACCAAGAGTGTCTGTGGGGGTGGGGTGGGGCTGGAGAGATGGCTTAGCAGTTAAGGCATTTGCCTGCAAAGCCAAAGGATCCCAGTTTGATTCTCGAGGACCCACGTAAGCCAGATGCACAAAGGGGCACACTCATCTGAAGTTCTTTTGCAATGGCTGGAGGCTTTAGCGTGCCCATTATCTCCTCTTTGCCTCTTTCTCAAATAAATAAATAAAATATGTTAAAGCAAAAAACAAACACAAGAATTCTGGGGGATTAAAGGTATATGCCCCTGCCACACCTGGCAAATAACTGCTCCCCCCAAAAAAAAGCTGGGCATGGTGGCACACGCCTTTAATCCCAGCACTTGGGAGGAAGAGGTAGGAGAATTACCATGAATTTGAGGCCACCCTGAAACTACATAGTGTATTCCAGGTCAGCCTTGGCCAGAGTGCAACCCTACCTCAAAAAACAAAAAAAAAGCAAGGGAAAAAAAAAAAAGAAAGAAAGATGTAGAGATAGGCTTGAAACTGGATTGAAAGTCTCATCCAAATCTTGGCATAGTGCTGATCATGATGCCCTTATGCCCTTTGATCTCATTTTATTGGGCAATGTTATTACACTTTTTTTTTTAAGTGTTTCAATGTAGCCCACACTCACCTGGAATTCACTATGCAGTCTCAGGGTGGCCTTGAACTCACAGCAATGCTCCTACCTCTGCCTTCCAAGTGCTGGGATTAAAGTCAAGCATGATTACACCCAGCACATCCTACATTTTATGCTGAATAATGTTCCCTTCTGTGAGAATATCTCGATCTACTCTTTCCCTGTGTTTCAGAAGAAAAAAAAAATTGAGATGGCTTAGTGGTTAAGGTGCTTGCCTACAAAGCTTGAAGACCCAGGTTCAATTCTCCAGGTCCCACATAAACCAGGTGTACATGGTGGCGCATGCATCTGGAGTTTGTTTGCAGTGGCTAGAGGCCCTGGCACATCCATTCTCATTCTCTAGCAAATAAATAAATAATAAAAATTTTTTTAAAAGAAAAAAAATGAGGTACGGAAGGGGTAAATATTTTGCTCAAAGACATACCAAGCATGTGGGACAGCCTGGATTTGAATGTGACATGTTGAATTTCAAATCTGTAATCCTTACACTTGGTGTGGTAGCATATACCTTTAATCCCAGCACTCACTCAGGAGGCAGACGTAGGCGGATCACCATGAATCCGAGGCTACCTGAGACTACATAGTTATTTCCATGTTGGCCTGGGCTAGAGTGAAACCTCACCTCAAAATAAATAAATAAATACAATAAAGTAAACAAATATAAATAACTCTGTAATTCTTATGTGCACCCAAGGACATGAATACTCAGTACCCCTAAGCCATCTCAGTGTCCGTCAAGAATGCTGGGTCAGGAACAGCATAAGATGCCCATGTAGCCAGTGTTGCAAGTAACAAAGCGGTTCTGTACCACTAGAAGGAAGGCAAGGAAAACAAGGTATAAAACAGTGAGTACTAGCAGGGCATGGTGGTGCATGCCTTTCATCCCAGCACTTGGGAGGCAGAGGCAGGGGGATCACTGTGAGTTCCAGGCTAGCCTGAAATGACATAGTGAATTCCAGACCAGACTGGGCTAGAGCATGACCCACCTTGAAAAACAAAACAAAACAGTAAGCCTTGGGCAGGGGAAATAGCTTAACGGTTAAAGGAGCTTGCTGCACAAGCCTGCCAGCCAGGCTTCAGATCTCCAGCACCCACATAAAGCTAGACATGTATCTGTAATCCCAGTGTACCACAGCAATGGGAGGAAGAGTCAGGAGAATCCTGAAGTTGGTGGTTCAGCTAGTTTGGCCTTCCAAGGGGCAAGTAAGAGAGCCCTGCCTCACATAAGGTGGAAGGAGACCAACACTCTGAGGTTGTCCTCTGACCTCCACACAAGCTCTGTGTCATGTACACACATACACACACCCCTAAACAATAAACAAGACTATTAACACAGTGAATGTGGGCTGAACATTTAGCTTCTATTTTTGTTGTTGTTATTTTTGTTTGTTTTGTTTTCAAGGTAGGGTCTTGCTCTAGCCCATACTGACCTGGAATTCACTATCTAGTCTCAGGGTGGCCTCGAACTCATGGTGATCCTCCTTCCTCTGCCTTCCAAGTGCTGGGATTAAAGGCGTGAGCCACCATGCCTGGCTAGCTTCTATTTTTAAATTTTTTATTTTGTATCTTATTTATTTATTAGAGACAGACAGAGGGAGAGAAAGGGAAAGAATGGGCATGCAAGGGCCTCGAGCCATTGCAGACAAACTCCAGACGCATGTGCCACCTTGTGTATCTGGCTTACATGGGATCTGGAGAATTGAACCTGGGTCTTGAGGCTTCTCAGGCAAGTGCCTTAACCACTAAGCCATCTCTCCATTCCCCCCCTCACCATTTATTATTTTTTAAGCCAGGTGTGGTGGCACACACCTTTAACTGCAGCACTTGGGAAGCAGAGTTAGGAGGACTACCATGAATTCGAGGCGACCCTGAGACTCCATAGTGAGTTCCAGGTTAGCCTGAGTTAGAACGAGACCCTACCTTGAAAAGTTATTTTGTGTGTGTGTGTGTCAAGGGAGGGTCTCATTGTAGCCTGGAACTCATTCTATAGTTCCAGGCTGGCCTCAAAGTACGATCATTTTACCTCTGGAGGGCTGGGATTAAAGGTATGCACCACCATACTGGGCTCTAGTTTATTATTTTTAAAAAATATTTACTATTATTTTTTTATTTCACAGAGGGAGAGAGAGAAGGAATGGGTGCTCCAGAGCCTTCAGCCACTGCAAATGAACTCCAGACACATGTGCCCCCTTGTGCATCTGGCTAACATGGGTCCTGGGGAATCGAACCTGGATCCTTTGGCTTTGCAGGCAAACGCCTTAATCGCTAAGCCATCCCTCCAGCCCTAGTTTATTTTTTTAAAGTTTGTTTTGAAGCAGGTTCTCACTCATCTACTCCAGGCTGATGGTACCATGCCTGGGTAAATTTTTTTGGTTTTGTTTTTCAAGGTAGGGTTTCACTCTAGTCCAGGCTGACCTGGAATTCACTATGTAGTCTCAGGGTGGCCTCGAACTCACAGCGATCCTCCTACCTCTGCCTCCCAAGTGCTGGGATTAAAGGTGTGCACCACCATGCCCGGCTACTGGGTAAATTTTTTTGAGATAAATTCCCTAGTAGCCAAGGCTGACCTTAAACTCCTTATGAAAATAAGAATGAGGGCTGGAGAGATGGCTTAGCAGTTAAGGTGTTTGCCTGCAAAGCCAAAGGATCCGGCTCAACTCTCCAGGACCCACATAAGCCAGATGAATGAGGCGGGATAGGGGTATGCATCTGGAGTTTGTTTGCAGTGACTGGAGGCCCTGGCATGCTCATTCTCTCTCAAAAATAAATAAATAAATAAAATATATAAATTTTAAAAGTATTAAAAACAAGAATGACCTTGCACTTGTGATCCTCCTGTCTCCAACCTCCCTTCCAAGTGCTAGGATTACAGGCAAGTATCCCCATTCTCATTTTATCATCTTTAGGTTATTTACTGATTCATTTACTTATTTACTGGTCAATATGGCTGTATTATTTTTTTAAATTTCTACTTAGGTTTGGAGGGATGGCTTAGCAGTTAAGGCATTTGCCTACAAAGCCAAAGGACCCAGATTTGAGTCCCCAGGACCCATGTTAGCCAGATGCACAAGGGGGCGCACACATCTGGAATTCCTCTGCAGTGGCTGGAGGTCCTGGCACGCTCATTCTCTCACTTTCTCTCTCCATCTTTCTCTGTCAAATAAATAAATAATAAAATATATTTTTAAATCTCTATTTAGCTGGCATGGTGGCACACACCTTTAATCCCAGCCTCTGGAGGCAGAGGCAGGAGGACTGCCATGAGTTTAAGGCCACCCTGAGAATACAGAGTGAATTCCAGGTCCCTATCTTGGAAAAAAAAAAAATCTCTATTTAAAAGCTGTGTGTGGTAGCGCACACCTGTAATCCCAGCACTTGGGAGGCAGAAATAGGGGGACTGCCAAGAGTTCAAAGCTAGCCTGGGACTAGAGAGAGTTCCTGGTCAGCCTATGCTAATGTGAGACCCTACCTCAAAAAAAAAAAAAAAGTTTGTTTATTTTGGTTTTTTGAAGTAGGGTCTCACTGTAGCTCAAGTTGTTCCGGAATTCACTATGTGTTCTCAAGGTGGCCTCAAACTCATGGCAATCCTCCTAACCTCTGCCTCTGCTAGGATTAAAGGTGTGCGCCACTACGCCCAGCCCTGTGTGTTTTTTTTTTTTGCGGGGGGGGACAAAAAAGGATTTATTTTGGCTTACAGATTCTAGGGGAAGCTCCATGATGGCAGGGGAAAACTATGGTATGAGCAGAGGCAGACATCACCCTCTCCAGAACAACTAAGTTTTTGGGGGACACCTGAATCAAACCACCACAGGCAACTAATTCCTTACTACATAATACAGTGCCAGCCACAGAAAACTCACTGAATTTATCTTACAAACTACTAATTTGCTATTGTGGCACAATTCCAGATATATCTTGGACAATGTTGTATTTAGAAAACTGTTGATGGGACATCTTCTGCAGCCCAATGTAGTTCTTGAAACAGCAGTTGGGACCTTTTGTTCTATCCAGGTAGAATCACTGGTAGGCAGGAAACTCTATAGACCATGAGTGCTAATAGGCACTAACTGTCATTGACCATAGTTTTCTGGAACTCTGTCAGTGACCAGGGCCTTCAGTTTGTCTTCTTTTTCTCCTTATAGTCCTTACTTTTTTTTTTTTTTTTAATTTTTATTAACATTTTCCATGATTATAAAATATATCCCATGGTAATTCCCTCCCTCCCCACCCCCACACTTTCCCATTTGAAATTCCATTCTCCATCATATTACCTCCCCATTACAATCATTGTAATTACATGTATACAATATCAACCTATTAAGTATCCTCCTCCCTTCCTTTCTCTACCCTTTATGTCTCCTTTTTAACTTACTGGCCTCTGCTACTAAGTATTTTCATTCTCACGCAGAAGCCCAGTCATCTGTAGCTAGGATCCACATATGAGAGAGAACATGTGGCGCTTGGCTTTCTGGGCGTGGGTTACCTCACTTAGTATAATCCTTTCCAGGTCCATCCATTTTTCTGCAAATTTCATAACTTCATTTTTCTTTACCGCTGAGTAGAACTCCGTTGTATAAATGTGCCACATCTTCATTATCCACTCATCTGTTGAGGGACATCTAGGCTGGTTCCATTTCCCAGCTATTATAAATTGAGCAGCAATAAACATGGTTGAGCACGTACTTCTAAGGAAATAAGATGAGTCCTTTGGATATATGCCTAGGAGTGCTATAGCTGGGTCATATGGTAGATCAATCTCTAGCTGTTTTAGGAACCTCCACACTGTTTTCCACAATGGCTGGACCAGATTGCATTCCCACCAGCAGTGCAGAAGGGTTCCTTTTTTTCTACATCCCCGCCAACATTTATGATCATTTGTTTTCATGATGGTGGCCAATCTGACAGGAGTGAGATGGAATCTCAATGTAGTTTTAATCTGCATTTCCCTGATGACTAGTGACGTAGAGCATTTTTTTAGATGCTTATATGCCATTCGTATTTCTTCCTTTGAGAACTCTCTATTTAGCTCCATAGCCCATTTTTTGATTGGCTTGTTTGATTCCTTATTATTTAACTTTTTGAGTTCTTTGTATATCCTAGATATTAATCCTCTATCAGATATATAGCTGGCGAAGATTTTTTCCCATTCTGTAGGTTGCCTCTTTGCTTTTTTCACTGTGTCCTTTGCGGTGCAAAATCTTTGTAATTTCATTAGGTCCCAGTGGTTAATCTGTGGTTTTATTGCCTGAGCAATTGGTGTTGTATTCAGAAAGTCTTTGCCAAGACCAATATGTTGAAGGTGTTGTTTTTTTTTTTGTTGTTGTTGTTTGTTTTGAGGCAGGGTTACTCACTGTAGCCCAAGCTGACCTGAAACTCCTTGTGTAGCCCCAACTCAGCCTCAAAGTAAGAGCCATCCTTCTACCTTGGTCCCCTCCAAGTGCTCAGATTACAGGCATGCGCCACCATGTCCAGCTTTGTCTGTTTTCTTTTTAAACTAGCCTGTTTTTATTGTCACATCAATAGACCAGCCATAATTTGGAAGGGATAATAACACATTTTTGAGACAAGATCATGCTCTGCATGCATGCTGTCCAGGCTGGTGTCCAACTCCTGGGCCCAGCTGACCCTCCTGTTCTAGTCTCCTGACTAGTTGGGGCCATAGACATAAGCCACTACCCCCACCCAGCTTTTCCTAGAATTTTTTGCTCAACTCTGTCTTCCTGGTCAGCATGGAAGCCTGGAGCTATCAGGGAATCCTTTTGAGATATATATGTATGTGTATATATATATATATATATATATTTTTGTTGTTGTTGTTGTTGTTGTTGTTTGTTTTTTTTGGTTTTTCGAGATGGGGTCTCGTTCCAGCCCAGGCTGACCTGGAATTATTCTCAGGGTGGCCTTGAACTCAACAGCAATCCACCTCTGTCTCCCAAATGTTGGGATTAAAGGTGTGCACCTCCATGCCTTGCTCTTTTGAAATATTTTTATTTATTTATTTATTTATTTTTATTAACAACTTTCATGATTGTAAACAATATCCTATGGTAGTGCCCTCCCCCCCCTCACTTTCCCCTTTGAAACTCCACTCTCCATCATATCCCCTGCCCCTCTCAATAAGTCTCTCTTATTTTGATGTCATGATCTTTTCCTCCTCTTATGAAGGTCTTGTGTAGGTAGTGTCAGGCACTGTGAGGTCATGGATATCCAGACCATTTTCTCTCTGGAAGAGCACATTGTAAGGAGTCCTACCCTTCCTTTGGCTCTTACATTCTTTCTGCCACCTCTTCCTCAATGGACCCTGAGCCTTGGAAGGTGTGATAGAGATATTTCAGTGCTGAGCACTCCTGTCATCCTGTCACTTCTTCCAGCACCATGATGCCTTCTGAGTCATCCCAAGGTCACTGCCATCTGAAAAGAGAAGTTTTTTTTTTTGTTTCTTTTTTGTTTGTTTGTTTTGTTCTACCGAAAGTGAGAGTAGCATTAATATAGGTATGAACATTAAGAGAAGTGCTTACTGGGCAGTTTGATGAGCATAGTATATACATTTAGCCACATGAAATATTTTTAAAACCTCCAAACCACTCTCACATATCTTTTTGTTAGGTATTGGGGCACGAGGCTATTCCTACATGGAGCCCTGGCAAGAGTGGATTATCCTAGAATTAGTCACTGCTGGGGTTGAGGCTGGGATTGGGGTTGAGCTTGGTTTCCTTGGGTTTAAGGCTGTGTGGGAGAAGGGGATGCCTGAAAGAAAGGGTGTTCTGGGAGACAGGAAAAGCAAATGCTGGCAGGGACTACGGGAGTGCTCTAGGAGTGCTCTGGGGGCGAGGATCTGCAATAGGCAGGAAAGAGGCTTCAAAGGACAGGGGAGCTAAATTTAGCATTCAGTTAAACCCAACATCTTTCCTAGTATATATTTACCCAAAGATGAGGGAGCAGAAGATGAATGGAGTTTCATTTCTGGCATGGTACCCCGCTTTGTACCCCCTGCCCTAGAAATTTTCTAATGGTTTTCTTTCCAGAGTCACAATAATTCTTTTTAATCTCTTTGTAAAAATGTTAAGTCTCAAGCTGGGCATGGTGGTGCACGCCTTTAAGCCCAGCACTCGGGAGGCAGAAGTAGGATCACTGTTGAGTTTGAGGCCACCCTGAGAATACAGAATGAATTCCAGTTCAGCCTGGGCTAGAGTGAGACCTTACCTGGAAAAAAAAAAATAATAATAACTTTTTTTTAGTCTCAAGGTAGCCTCAAATCAATGGCAATACTCCTGCCTCTGCCTCTGCCTCCCAAGTGCTGGGATTAAAGATGAGGGCCACCACACCTGGCTAAATTCTTTCTTTTTTCTTTTTTAAAATATCTTTATTTACTTGTGAGCATAGAGAGAGGTAGAGAGAAGAGAAACAGAATGGGCACAACAGGGCCTCCAGCCATTACAAATGAACTCTAGATGCATGTTCCATTTTGTGCATCTGGTTTACATGGTTAGTGGGAAATTCAACGTGGGTCCTTTGGCTTTGCAGCAAGTGCTTTTACCCTGAACCGTTTCTCTGGCCCCTCATACTTCCTTTGTATGGCTGTATGCATAGTAGTCTACATAAAGGCCATATCACTTTTTTGTTGTTGTTGATTTTATTTGATTTTTATCTATTTATTTGAGAGAGAAAGGGGGGGAGAGTGGGTAATGGATACACCAGGGCCTCCAGCCACTGCAAAAGAACTCCAGACACATGTGCCATCTGGTGAATCTGGCTTATGTGGGTCCTGTGAATTGAATTGAGGTCCTTTGGCTTTGCAGACAAGTGCCCCAACCACTAAGCCATCTCTCCATTCCATGTTGTTGATTTTTTTCAAGGTAGTGTTTCCCTCTAGCCCAGGCTGACCTGAAACTCATTCTGTAGTTCCAGCCTGGCCTCAATCTCACAGTGACCCTCCTACCTCTTCCTCTGCTGGGATTAAAGGTGTGCATCGCCACACCTGGCTTTAGCTTTTCCTTTCTTTAACTTTCTTTTTTTTTTTTCTTCACTTTTCCTTCTTTTCTTTCTTTATTTCTTTCATTCGCTCGCTCACTCGCTCGCTCTTTCTTTCTTTCTTTCTTTCTTTCTTTCTTTCTTTCTTTCTTTCTTTTTTCTTTTCTTTTCTTTTCTTTTCTTTTCTTTTCTTTTCTTTTTACAGGTAAGGGTCTCGCTCTAACCCAGGCTTACATGGAATTCACCATGTAGTCTCAGGGTGGCCTCAAACGCACAGTGATTCTCCTGCCTCTGCCTCGGGTGTGTGCCACCATGCCTGGCTTGCCTGACTTTTCTTATGCGGATGCTGGAGATCAAACTCAGGTCTTCAAGCACGCACAACTGCTCTTACCTACAGAGCTGTCTCCCCAGCCCTACACAGAGGTGGTAAGTGAGGTCACCAGGACCCAAGAATTGCTATTGTTGAGGTCTGTCAACTGGTAATAGCAAAGCCAGTCTAAAGCTCAGTTCTGAGGACTTTGTCCACTGTTAGTCTTCTCACTTCCTTGAGGTGCCCTTCTTTGGCACCTGCCCAGGAGGAAGGGGAAGGTGGTATTGTGGTCCCGCCCTAGAGCAGGGATGCAGAGGGTAAAGTTTGACTCTTCCTTTCCTTGCCTTGAACACTGGAAGAATTTGTCCGGCTGTCCATAAGCACCTTTTGTCCTTCATAGACCCATCTACATGCACAGGGACGAAATGCACAGAAAGTTTGCATTTCACTTCAAATCCCACAAAATCTTCCTCCACAACCAGCTTAAACTTCCTCCTTTTGCTCTGGGATATTCAGTATCACCAGAGCAAAGAACATTAGGGCAAAAGTCACCTGTTTGCCACCTCTCAGAGGATGACAATCTTAACTGCAAGTACTAATTCTTGCCCTCATTTTGGCTAGACAGGTTATATTGACATCAAGTATGTTACTTTCTCATCATAGTGACAAAATACGTGACATAAATCAGCCATGTAAAAGGAGGAAAGATTTCCTTTGACTTATGGATTCCGAGTTTTCTGTCCATGGTCCCTTGGTCTGATCACTTGAGGACTGAGGTGAGGCAGAACATGGAGGCAAGAGCATGTGGCCCAGGAGACTGCTCTCACCTCATGGCAGCTAGAAAGCAGCAGAGAGACCAGAAGGAAGCTAGCTGAGGACAGGGTGTGTCTTTTTAGGGCATACATCTACTGAAGCCCTTCCTCCAGTTATGCCCCTTTTCTCAGGAGCTTTTCTTTTCTTTCTTTCTGTTCTTTTCTTATTGTTGTTTGTTTGTTTTTGTTTTTCAAGGTAGGGTCTCACTCTAGCCCAGGCTAACCTGGAATTCACTCTGTAGTCTCAGGGTAGCTTTGAACTCGTGGTGACCCTTCTACCTCTGCCTCCTGAGTGCTGGGATTAAAGGCGTGCACCACCACACCTGGCTTCTTCCTTCCTTCCTTCCTTTCTTTCTTTTGTTCATTTTTATTTAATTTGAGAGCGACAGACAGAGAAAGAGAAAGAGGCAGACATAGAGAGAGAGAGAGAGAGAGAGAATGGGTGTGCCAGGGCCTCCAGCCACTGCAAATGAACTCCAGATGTGTACACCCCCTTGTGCATCTGGATAACATAGGTCCTGGGGAATTGAACCTTGAACCAGGGTCCTTAGGCTTCATAGGCAAGTGCTTAACCGCTTGCTAAGCCCTCTCTCTAGCCTTTTTTCGTTTTTGTGTTTTATTTTTCGACGTAGGGTCTTGCTCTGGCCTAGGCTGACCTGTAATTTACTATGCAATCTCAAGCTGGCCTGGAACTCATGGCAATCCTCCTACCTCTGCCTCCTACGTGCTAGGATTAAAGGCATGTGCCACCATGCCCGGCTTTTTTTTTTTTTTTTTTTTTTTTTTTTTTTTTTTTGAGGTAGGGTCTCACTCTAGCTCCCAGGCTGACCTGGAATTCACTATGTATTCACTCATGGTCATCCTCCTACCTCTGCCTCCCCCGTGCTGGGATTAAAGGCGTGCACCACCACGCCCAGCTAGGAGCTTAAAAGAAAACTTTGGTATATATATTATTTTTTCCTTTTATTTGCGAGGAAAGAGAGGGAGTGAATGGATGTGCCAGGGCCTCTAGCCTACTTACAAATGAACTCCAGGTGCATGTGCCACTTTGTGCTTCTGGTTTTACATGGGTACTAAGGATCTGAACCTAGGTTGTTAGACATTGCAGGTAAGTGCCTTAACTTTTGAGCCATCTCTCCAGCTCTCATCAGGAGCTTAATCCATTGCTTAATTCAGAGTTTTCAGGATCCAAACACCTCTTAAGCTGGGGACAGAAACTTTAAAGATGTGACTTTTGGGGAGATATTTCATATCAAGATCACAACATCTTACTATTTTAAGTTCATACATTTCCTTACTCCTTCAAATGTTACTATTTACCTCACAAAAATTTTTTTTAAAACTTATTTGAGACTTTTCAACTCACTCTTCATGATACATTAGTCAGTTGCAGAGTCAGGAAAAAAAAAAAACTCTCATGTTGAGGAATTCCAGATAAGGCACATAGATACTATCCCATAATAGCTCATAAACAAAAGAATTTCTCATAATTTCTGGAGTCTGGAAAGTTCAAGATCAAAGCACTAGCAGATCTGGCAGGACCCCATTTCCTAGCTCATAGATGGCACCTTCTAGCTGTGTTCTTGTGGAGTCAAAAGGCAAGCAGCTCTCTGGGACCTCTTTATAAGGTCACATTCCCATTCATGAGAACTTCACTCTCATGACTGAATCACCTCCCAAGTCCCCATTTCCAATACCATCCCTCTGGGGCTTAGGCTTCAACATAGGAATTTTGGAGGGATACAAACATTCATATCACATCAAACTTTAACAAAACATTGGGAGAAGAAAGTTGAAGGTTGTTGTTCAATGGACACTGGGGTTGTTAGTAAGGAATATTGCAAAATGCTGCAGAGGGAGAGTGGTGAGGGTTGCACAAGCCTGTGAATACTAACATCAAGCTTGATAATTCCTGTTATCCCAGAACTCTGGAGGTGGAGGCAGTAGAATCACAAGTTCAAGATCATACTTCTGTACAAAACAAGTTCATAACCAACCTGGACTACATGAGACCCTGATACAAATAAAAATACAAAATAGCAAGGCATGGCGGCTCATGCCTTTAATCCAAGCACTCGAGAGGCAGAGGTAGGAGGATCTGTGAGCTCAAGGCCACACAGAGACTACATAGTGAATTCCAGGTCAGAATGGACTAGAGTGAGACCCTACCTCAAAAATAAAAAAAAGCGAGAGACAACAGCGGCCCCGGCAGCAGCAACAGCGGCTCTAGCAGTGACAGATCCAGCAGCGGCAGCTTCAGCAGCAGCAGCGGTAGTGGTTCCAGCAGCGGTGGTGCCGGTCTTCATGGCCACAGTTGCCAGGCTTGGTTTGCCCCGCAGGAAAAACCAGTGCCCAGCTCCAGAAATCAGAACAGCAGTCCAGCGACCCAGCCAGCCTACTTGACTGAGACAAAAATCATCCAAAAAGGTAACTGGGATTGCACCAGAGAAGGGTCTTACTTGGTCAAAAGCTGACTTGGAACCCTCAAAAGACCAGAAATCTTAACCTCTTTGTTGATAGAGGATCTGGTTGTTATAACACCTACTCTTGCATAAATACTTGGTACTGTTGTCGATTGAATGTGTACAGTGTTTAGTTAAATTTTAGAATCTACCTGTATTTTGTTCCACTCAGCCTACTTGAATACTCAACCTCTAGGAACACTTTTCTAGATACTGTGAGAGTGTTAAGAGCCACACCTAACATCTTAATCTCCTACCCTGAAGATATATAACATCAGATTGATTGATACAGCTCAGAATACCCAGCTAACTAGAAAATCCAAGCATTAACTTAATCCAAGATGCAAAAATATATACATTATAACACAAGAATCACAAAAAATCAGGGCAATATATATCCACCAAAAAGTATTAATGGATCGGAAATGACCTCCAATGAGAACGAATTAGAAGAAATGCCTGAGAAAGATTTCAAAAGAATGATTGCAAATATGTTCAAAGAAGTCAAAGAAATCAAAGATATGAAAGAGGAGATCAAAGGAATCAAAGAAGACAAAGGACACCGATTTAATGAAATAAAGAAGTCAATACAAGACACAAATAAGGAAATAGAAATAATAAAGAAAAACCAGTCAGAATTACTAGCAAGGAAGAACACAGTTAATGAAATAAAAAACTCTGTAGAAAATCTCACCAGTAGAATGGATGAAGGAGAGGACAGAATATCTAAGCTAGATGACCAGGTGGCAGATCTAATACAGTCCAACAAAGAGAAAGACAAACTAATAGACAAGTATGAATGGGAATTTCAAGATATTTGGGACACTATGAAAAGATCAAACATAAGAAGTCAGGGCATAGTAGAAGGAGAAGAATTTCACTCCAAAGGCATAGTAGGTATCTTCAACAAAATCATAGAAGAGAACTTCCCCCAAGTGGGGAGAGAGGTGCCAATGCAGATACAGGAATCCTTTAGAACACCAGCCAGACAAAACCTGGAAAGAACCTCTCCTCGCCATATTATAATCAAACTACCAAACACACAATCCAAAGAAAAATATTGAAAGCAGTTACAGAGAAAAATCAAGCTACCTAATAAGGCAAGGCCATCAGGATTACAGCAGATTATTCTACAGAAACTAAAAACCAGAAGGCCTTGGAGTGATATTTTCCAAATTCTGAAAGATAACAACTGTCAACCAAGGGTACTTTATCCTGCAAAGCTATCCATTCAAATAGACAGAGAAATAAGAACATTCCATGACAAAAGCAGGCTAAAGGAGTATTTGAAGACAAAACCAGCTCTACAGAAAATACTTGAAAGAATCCTCCATGCTGAAGAGAAGGAAAAGCACACATATAAGGAACCTGGAAAAAACAAGCAATACTCAAATACTAGTTAACACAAGACAGCAAAGGTAGAACCAGAGCCACAAAAAAAGGCAAACACAAGAGAGCAAAAGTAAAACCAGAAGAACTACAAAAAATGGCAAAAATAAATACACACCTTTCAATAATATCTCTTAATATCAACGGCCTCAATGCCCCCACCAAAAGACATAGGTTTGCAGACTGGGTTAAAAAGCAGGATCCTACAGTTTGTTGTCTCGAAGCAACTCACCTTTCTACAAAGGATGGACATTATCTTAGGGTGAAAGGTGGGAAAATGGTATTTCAAGCAAATGGGCCTACAAAAAAGCAGGGGTTGCTATCCTAATATCTGACAAGGTAGACTTTAGTCCAACGTTAGTCAAGAAAGATAAGGAAGGTCACTTTATATTGATTAAGGGCACACTCCAACAGGAGGATATTATAATCCTAAACATATATGCACCTAACATGGCTCCCAAATCCATCAACAAACACTATTAGAACTAAGGTCACAGATAACACCAAACACAGTGGTAGTGGGTGACTTCAACGCCCATTCTCATCAATTGACAGGTCATCCTGGGAAAAATACAGAGAGGCATCTGGACTAAATGAGGTAATAGAAGGAATGGACCTAACAGATATATACAAGACATTTCATCCAAATGCTGCAGAATATACATTCTTTTCAGCAGCACATGGAACATTCTCTAAAATAGACCATATCTTAGGACACAAAGCAAATCTTAACAAATATAGGAAAATTGACTCCGTATACTTGGGCTGAAAGGCCACTGAGAAATCCTGCTGGATCTGAGCTGATAACCTCCTCCATGCAGACCAGCTGACAGAAAGCTGGAAGAAGCCATTCTGCATGCAGTTCAATGGGAGAAAGAGAAATCACCAGTGAAGATACTCATCAGTGGACACTGCAAGCCTTATATTTTGCCAACCAGGCCAAATGATCCAACGGGTGCAATAGTGGCACATCTGTTATGGGGGAAACCAACTGCCCTCTAATTGGACTGGAGGCCCACTCCATGGGAGGGAATACATCCCTAATACTAAAAAGTTAAAACAGGGGTAGTCATGAGCCCTAGGGGTAATGTCTGCTGTTGTCTGGCTAAATGTATATACTATGCTTATCAAACTGCCCAGTAAGCACTTCTGTTAATGTTCACACCCTTATATTAATGCTACTCTCACTTTTGGTAGATAATCTTCTCTTTTCAGATGGCAGTGACCTTGGGATGACTCAGAAGGTATCATGGTGATGGAAAGAAATGACCACAGTGCTCAGTACTGCAGTATTTCTATCACACCTTCCAAGGCTCAGGGTCTAATGCAGAAGAGGTGGCAGAAAGAATGTAAGAGCCAAAGGAAGGACAGGACTCCATACAACATGCTCCTTCCAGACACAAAATGGCCTGGATATCCATGGCCTCACAGTGCCTGACACTACCTACACAAGACCATCATAAGAGGAGGAAAAGTTCATGACATCAAAATAAAAGAGAGGCTGATTGAGATGGGGAGGGGGTATGATGGAGAATGGAGTTTCAAAGGGGAAAGTGGTGGGAGGGAGGAGGGGTATTTTTTATAATCATGGAAGTTGTTAATAAAAAATAATTTAAAAATCACATAAATAAATAAATAAATAAAAATAAAAAAGCCAGGTATAGTGGGGCACGCCTTTAATATAAATATATCTATTTATGCCATGTAACTGGGCATGGTGGCACAGCCCTTAATCCTAGCACTTGAAAGGCAGAGGTAGGAGGATTGCTGTGAGGTTGAGGCAACAATGAGACTACATACTAAAATGGGGCTGCAGAGATGTCTCAGTGGTTAAGGTGCTCACCTGCAAAACTTAATGACCCGGGTTCAATTCCCCAGTACCATGTAAAGCCAGATGCACAAAGTGGCACATACATCTGGAGTTAGTTTATAGTTGCTAGAGGCCCTTGCACACCCATTCTCTCTCTCTCTCTTCTATCTCTGCTTTCTAATAAATAAGTAGATAAAGAAAATAAAATACAAAAAAAAGTAGAAGAAAAAGAACAAGTAATAGCACTCAGGAAGCAGAGGCAGTAGAGTCACCATGAGTTCAAGGCCACCCTGAGACTATACAGTGAATTCCAGTTCAATCTGGGCTAGAGTGGAAACTTACATTAAAACCAAAAAAACCAGCTGGGTTTGGTGGTGCATGCCTTTAATTCCCGCACTCGGGAGGTAGAGGTAGGAGGATCGCTGTGAGTTTGAGGCCATCCTGAGACTCCATAGTGAATTCCAGGCTAGCCTGAGCTAGAGTGAAACCCTACCTTGAAAAAAAACGGGCTGGAGAGATGGCTTAGCAGTTAAGGTATTTGCCTGCAAAGCCAAAGGATCCCAATTTGATTCTCTAGGACCCACATAAACCAGATGCACAAGGGGGCACATGCATCTGGAGTTCATTTGCAGTGGCTGGACAGCCTGCCATGTCCATTCTCTCCCTCTTTCTCTCTCTCAATTAAATAAATATATATAAATATATAAATATATAAAATATATTTTTAAAAATCAAAAAAACCTCACTGGAGAGATGGCTTAACAGTTAGGGCACATACCCATGAAGTCTAAGAACCCAGGTTAAATTCTCCAGGTCCCACGTAAGCCAGATGCACATGATGGCACATGTACCTGGAATTCTTTTGCAGTGGTTAGAGGCCCGGGCATGCCCATTCTTACTTTCTATCTCTCTCCCTTTCTCTGTCTCTAATAAATAAATAAGTAAATAAAAATTTTAAAAATAAGTTAAAAAAAAACCCAAAACCAAATAACCAGCTGGAGAGATGGCTAGTGGGTAAGGCATTTGCCTGTGAAGCCTACAGACCCAGGTTTGATTCCCCATTACCCATGTAAGCCAGATGCACAAGGTGGCACCTGCTTCTGGAGTTCATTTGCGTGACTAGAGGCCCTGGGGCTTTCAATTTTTTTCCCCTCTCCCTCTCTCTGCCTCTTTCTCTTTCAAAACAAATAAATAAATAAACTAGTTTTTAACACCACAAAGAATTAAATAAAAATAAAAACTAAAAAAATTAGGCTGGAGAGATTGGCTTAGCGGTTAAGCCCTTACCTGTGAAGCCTAAGGGCCCTGGTCCAAGGCTCGATTCCCCAGGACCCACATAAGCCAGATGCATAAGGGGGCGCATGCACCTGGAGTTTGTTTGAAGTGGCTGGAGGCCCTGGCGTGCCCATTCTGTCTCTATCTATCTGCCTCTTTCTCTCTCTGTCTGTTGCTCTCAAATAAATAAACAAAAATGAAAAATAACCTAAAAAAATCAAGCTGTGTGTGGGTTGGTGCATAGTTTTAATTCTAATATTCAGAAGGCTGAGATAAGCAAATTGCCATGTGTTCAAGTCTAGCCTGGGCTACAGAGTTCCAGGTAATCCTGGGCTAGTGAGACCCTGCTTCAAACAAACAAACAAACAAAAAAAAAAACAACCTAGGGCTGAAAAGATGACTTAGCAGTTTAAGAAAAGTCTAAGAAGCCAGGTTCTATTCCCCAGCACTTACATAAAGGTGGCTAGAGGCCCTGGCATGCCCATTCTCATTCTCTCCCTCTCTTTGTCTCTAATGAATAAATATAAATACATAAATAAATATTTTTTGTATTTTTTTTATGGGAGGAGGAGAGGGAGGGAGAGAGAATGGGCACACCAGCACCTCCAGCCACAGCAGTCAAACTCCAGACAAGGTAACATCTTGTGTGCATGTACAATCCTTGCACGCTTGTATCACCTTGTGCATCTGGCTTACATGGGACCTAGAGAGTAGAACATGGGTCTTTAGGCTTTGCAGGCAAGTACCTTAATTGCTAAGCCATGTTTCCAGCCCAAATTTTATATATATATATATATATATATATATATATATATATATATATATATATATATTTAAATTTCATTTTGTTTTAATTTAATTAATTAATTTGTTTTTGGCTTTTCAAGGTAGGGTCTCACTCTAGCCCAGGCTGACCTGGAATTCACTATGGAGTCTCAGGGTGGCCCTGAACTCACAGCGATCCTCCTACCTCTGCCTCCTGAGTGCTGGGATTAAAGGCAAGCGCCACCATACCTGGCTTTGTTTTAATATTTTTAAATTTTATTTATTTATTTATTTGAGAGAGAGGCAGATAGAGAGAAAGAGAATGGGCACGCCAGGGCCTCTAGCCACTGTAAATGAACTCCAGATGCATATGCCCCCTTGTGCATCTGGCTTATGTGGGTCCTGGGGAATCAAACCATGGTCCTTAGGCTTCACAGGCAATGCCTTAACTACTAAGCCATTTCCGCAGCCTCTTGGTTTTTTTGTTTTGTTTTTTGAGGTAGGTTTGGCTCCTCAAAACCCACATAAAGCCAGACGCTACAGCAGCTGTCTATAGTTCCAGCACATCTTGTGATACAATAGGAGTTGGAGAAAGGAGACTCTCCCAGAAGCTTGGAGGAGAGCTAGCCTGGCAAACACAGTGGTAAACAGAGACCCTGCCTCAAGGTGGAACGCGAGAACTGGCCCACACATGTACACACACACACACACACAGATTTAAAACTTCTAACTTCTAAGTCGGGCGTGGTAGCGCATGCCTTTAATCCCAGCACTTGGGAGGCAGAGGTAGATGGATCGCCGTGAGTTTGAGGCCACCCTGAGACTCCATAGTGAATTCCAGGTCAGCCTGGGCTACAGTGAATTTCAGGCCAGCCTGTGTTAGAGTCAGACCCTACCTGGAAAAAAACAACAAAACTAAAAGATCTGCATGCTATTTTGTGTTAATTATATCTCAAAAATGAAAACATTTGCCAGGCGTGATGGCCCACGCCTTTAATCACAGCACTAGGAAGGCAGAGGTAGGAGGATCGCCTTGAGTTCAAGGCCCCCTGAGACTACATAGTGAATTCCAGGTCAGCCTGAGCTAGCGTGAAACCCTACCTTGAAAAACAACAACAACTACAAAAACATTTAAACTATATAAATATAACACAAAAATAGTTAATGAATCATAAAATTTGACTTTTTTTTTTTTCTCAAGGAAAGATCTTGCCCTAACCCAGGCTGACCTGAAATTCACTATGTAGTCTCAGGGTGGCCTCCAACTCACAGGAATCCTCTTACCTCTACCTCCTGAGTGCTGGGATTAAAGATCTGTGCCACCACACCCAGTTTAAATTTGACTTGTTATATTATTAGAAAAAGAATGTCGCCCGGGCACAGCCTTTAACCCCAGCACTCGGGAGGCAGAAGTGAGAGGAGGATCGCAGTGAGTTGGAGGCCACCCTGAAATTACATAGTGAATTCCTGGTCAGCCTGGGCTAGAGTGAAACCCTACCTCGAAAAAAAAAAAAAAGCAACAACAACAAAAAAGAATGTTAAGAATGTTTTTGTCACCCCTTTGTACAGTCAGATACATCGCTGATTTACACCTGTCAAAGTAATATTGCTTTGCAGTCTCCCCTGGTAGTTTATAAGCACTGGGCTCTAACTTTCTCTCTCCTACTTATTCCAGAACAAACCCAAGATACAAATTAAGGTGATACCTTGTAGTATAGTCTTCTCAAGTGCTAGGATTACAAATGTATACCAACATACCTAGGTTTGTTTTTTTAATTTTTCTGTATTTTGGTTTTTCACCACGCCTGGCTTGATTTTTTTTTTTTTTTTTTTTTTTTTTTTTGGTTTTTCGAGGTAGGGTCTCACTCTGGTCCAGGCTGACCTGGAATTAACTCTGTCATCTCAGGGTGGCCTTGAACTCATGGCGATCCTCCTACCTCTGCCTCCCGAGTGCTGGAATTAAAGGCGTGCGCCACCACACCCGGCAATTTTTTCTTTTTTTTAACTATGTATTTTTTGAAGTTTTTTATATTTATTTATTTGAGAGAGAGAGGGAGACACACACACACAGAGACGGAGACAGAGAGAGAGAATGGGTATACCAGGGCCTTCAGCCACCACAAACAAACTCCATATGCATGTGCCACCTTGTGCATCTTACTTATGTGGGTCCTAGGGAATCCAATCTAGGTCCTTTGGCTTTATAGGCCTTTACCACTAAGCCATCCCTCCAGCCCAATTTTCTTTCTTTTTTTTTTAATTTCAAATTTTTATTAACAACTTCCATGATTATAAAAAATATCCCATTGTAATACCCTCACCCCCCTACTTTCCCCTTTGAAGCTCCATTCTCCATCATATCCCCACCCCATCTCAATCAGTCTCTCTTTTACATTTTTTATGTATTTGAGAGAGAGAGAGAGATAGAGGAAGAGGTAGATAGAGAATGGGTACCAGGGCCTCTAGCAACTGCAAATGTACGCCAGACTCATGTGCCACCTTATGCATCTGCCTTATGTGGGTACTGGGAAATTGAACATGGATCCTGAGGCTTTGAAGGCAAGCACTTTAACTGCTAAGTGATCTCTCCAGCACCCCCTATTTTTATGAGAGAGAGTGAGAGACAGAGAATTGGCATGCCAGGACCTCCAGCCGCTGCAATTGTACTCCAGATGCATTTGCCACCTTGTGCGTCTGACTTATGTGGGATGTGGAGAGTCAAACATGAGTCCTTAGGCTTCACAGACAAGCACCTTAACCGCAAAGGCCTCTCTCCAATCACTCCCCCCTCTATCTTTTTGTGGCAGGGTCTCACTCTATCCCCAGGCTGACCTGCAGCTCATTCTGTAGCTAAGTATGGCATGAAACTAACAGGAATCCTTCTACCTTAGCCTCTCAAGTGCTGAGATTATAAGCATGGGCCACCACACCAGGCTCCCTTTCTTTCTTTTCTTTCTTTTTTTTAAAATTTTTATTAGCATTTTCCATGATTATAAAAAATATCCCATGTCTTTTTTTTTTTTTTTTTTTTTGTTCTTTGTTTTTTGAGGTAGGGTCTCACTAGCTCAGGCTTACCTGGAATTCACTATGTAGTCTCAGGATGGTCTTGAACTCATGGTGAGTGCTGAGGCAGGGTCTTATGTATCCCAAGCTACCCGTGAAACTAAGGATAACCCTGAACTTCTGATCCTCTTGTGTCCACCTTCTGGGATTAAAAGCATGTGTTAACATGCTGGCTTTGTTACCAGGATGTCATTCTGGCCTGCTCTTCTGTCTCCTGTTCTTGTTAACTGTGTGGAATGTATTCAGAAGTGATGGGGCATAGATGATAGGCAGAGTTTATTACAGATATAATAAAATATAGTCTTAAGGGTAGGAATGGGCAATAGTCAGAGAGACCATAGTGAAAGAAAACATTCTCACAGGGTGAGAGTAAACAATGACCAGAGAGAATTTAAGCAGACTTTACACCATTTTTCAAGTCAATAGATGGCTTTTGTTTTTTGAGGTAGGATCTCACTCTAGCTCAGGCTGACCTGGAATTCACTGTGTTGTCTAAAGGTTGCCTTGAATTCATGGTTATCCTCCTACCTCTGCCTCCTGAGTGCTGGGATTAAAGGCATGAGCCACCACACCTGGCAACAGATAGCTTTAAATAAAAAAGGGGGGGGCTGGAGAGATGGCTCAGCAGTTAAGTGCTTGCCTGTGAAGCCTCAGGACCCAGGTTCCAGGCCCGATTCCCTAGGGCCGCCCACATTAGCCAGATGCACAAGGGGGTGCACGCATCTGGAGTTTGTTTGCAGTAGCTGGAGGCCTTGGCACACCCATTCTCTCTCTCTGTGTATGCCTCTTTCTCTCTATCTATCACTCTCAAATCAATAAATAAAAATAAACAAAAATAAAAATAACTTGACTTCTGGCTAAGGTGGCAGTGTAGGTACCACGTCAAAGCAGCGTAGGTGAGAAAAAGCCAAAAAACACCAAGCAAAATACACTATTCTGGCTGGAGAGATGGCTTAGTGGTTAAGTACTTGCCTGCGAAGCCTGAGGACCCCGGTTCGAGGCTCCATTCCCCAGGACCCACGTTAGCCAGATGCACAAGGGGGTGCACATATCTGGAGTTCGTTTGCAGTGGCTGGAGGCCCTAGCACACACATTCTCTCTCTCTATCTGCCTGTTTCTCTCTCTGTCACTCTCAAATAAATAAATTAAAATAAATGAAAAAGATTTTTAAAATTAAATGAAAAAAAAAAGGCACATGCCTTTAATCCCAGCACTTGGGAGGCAGAGCTAGGAGGATCACCATGAGTTCAAGGCCACCCTGAGACTACATAGTGAATTCTAGGTCAGCCTGAGCTAGAGTGAGACCCTACCTCCAAAAAACAAAACCAAAAAACAACAACAACAACAACAACAACAAAAAGAAAATAAATTGTCAACTGCAGCAGAGAAGTAGGAGAGATCCAAAGGCTCTAGAGCCCACAGAAGCAGGCAGAAGTGGCTCCAGCAGCAGCAGAACCAGGTCCCCATGACTCCAGCCACAATGCTCAGCCTTAGCCACAGGAATAGCCAGGTGAGGGGATTCTCTATGCATACCAACCTCCTTGCAAACTCAAAAAATGTAATGGGAGGGGAGCTGGGACCAACAGATGGGCTCGTGAGGAAGAAGATCGCAAAGACCAGCAGGTGATCTTCAGCCACCATCCACAGCCTCCCCTCCCCCATCACCAGTGCAAGTACCAGCAAGCACCAGAGACCTGGGTAAGGAGCTCACCTACACAGCACCTGGCACCCAGCACAGGCAACCAGAACAGCAAACCCCTGATCCAGCCAGCCTACCTGAGCCCACAGCACAGCAAAGAGGGACACAAGCAGGCACACAGCATAATTGAGACCAAAACCATCCCAAAAGGTAACTGGAATTGCACCAGGTCAGTACCCACCAAATAAGCCTGGTATATAGGTTTGCAACAAAAGTGCTAATTGCACCTTCCATGTCAGGGTAAATTATATGTTAAATCTGATGGATGGTCGGACTGGCCATTCTCAAATAAGCTATATTTTGGACTTGTCATTTGTTGCTTCCTGATTTATAGTGGCTTTCTTTCCTCTTCTGTCTTTCATTGTGGAAGGGTCTCACTTGGTCACAAGCTGACTTGGAACCCTCTACAGGCCAGAAATCTTAGCCTCCCAGTTGACAGGATTAAGGGTATGGGGCAACACACATCCTTAGGGACTGTGTCTTTGTTAGAGGATATGGTTGTCATAATACCTACTCTTGCATAAATACTCTGTGCTGTTTTTCATTGAATGTGTACATTGTTTAAATAAATTTTAGGATTTGCCTGTATTTTGTTCCACTGAGCCTACTTGAATACTCTTATAGCAGGCAAACCCAATACCTAGGGTCACTTTTGTGGTTACTCTGAGAGTCTTAAGAAACACACCTAGCACCTTAAGCTCCTACCCTGAAGATATATAACATCAGATTGATTGATACATCTAATAATACTGCAGATAATTAGAAAAGCCAGGCCTTAAATTAATCCAAGATGCAAAAATCTCTACATTATAATACAAGAAACACAAAAATTCAAGACAATATAAATCCACCAAAAAGTATTAATGTATCAGAATTGCCCTCTAGTGAGACTGATTTAGAGGAAATGCCTGAGAAAGATTTCAAAAGAATGATTATAAGTATGTTCAAGGAAATCAAAGGAATTAAAGAGGAAATCAAAGGCATAAAAGAAGACATAGGAAACCAATTTAATGAAATAAGGAGGTCAATACAAGACACAAATAAGGAATTAGGAATAATAAAGAAAAACCGGTCAATGAAGAACACAGTCAGTGAAATAATTAAAAAAAAAAACTCTGTAGAAAATCTCACCAATAGAATGGATGAAGGAGAGGACAGAATATCTAATATAGAAGACCAGGTGACAGATCTAATATAGTCCAACAAAGAGAAAGACAAACTAATAGGAAAGTATGAATGGGAATTTCAAGATATTCAGGACACTATGAAAAGATCAAACATAAGAATTCAGGGTATAGTAGAAGGAGAAGAATTTCACTCCAAAGGTATAGTAGGCGTTTTCAACAACATCATAGAAAAAAATGTCCCCCAAGTTGGGAAAGAGATACCAATGCAGATACAGGAAGCCTTTAGAACATCAAACAGACAAAACTTTAAAAGAAACTCTCCTCGCAATATTATAATTAAACAAACAAACATACAAACCAAAGAAAATATATTGAAAGCAGTTAGAGAGAAAAATCAAGTCGCATACAAAGACAAGCCCATCAGGATCAACACATATTTTAAAAGCCAGAAAGGCTTGGAGTGATGTATTCCAAGTTTTGAAAGATAACAATTGTCAACCAACGTTACTTTATCCTGCAAAGCTATTCATTCAAATAGGCAGAGAACTAAGGACATTCCTTAACAAAGAAGGCTAAAGGAATATTTGAAGACAAACCCAGCTTTACAGAAAATACTTGACAGAATCTTCCAAGCTGAAGAGAAAGAAATACACACATATAAGGAGCCTGGAAAAAGCAAACCTTACTCAAATACTACTTAATCCAAGAGAACAAAGTTAAACCCAGAAGAACTACAAAACAAGAAAAATGGTAAAAATAAATAAATACATTGGTCAATAATACTGTTAATATCAACGACCTCAATGCTCCAACCAAAACACATAGGTTTGCAGACTGGGTTAAAAAGCAGGATCTGGGCTGGAGAGATGGCTTAGTGATTAAGGCACTTGCCTGCAAAGCCAAAGGATCCAGGTTTGATTTCCCAGGACCCATGTAAGCTAGAAGCACAAGGGGTTGCATGCATCTGGAGTTTGTTTGAAGTGGCTACAGGCCCTGGTGAATTCATTCTCTCTCTCTACCTATTTATGTATCTCTCTCAAATTAAAAAAAAAAAATAAATAAAAGCAGGATCCTTCAATTTGTTGCCTCCATGAAATTCACCTTTCTACAAAGGATGGACATTATCTTAGGGTGAAAGGTTGGAAAATGGTGTTTCAAGCAAATGGGCCTAGAAAACAAGCAGGGGTCATTATCCTAATAATTGACAAGGTAGACTTCAGACCATCATTAGTTAGGGAAGATAAGGAAGGTCACTTTATATTGATTAAAGGAATACTCCAACAGGAGGATATTATAATCCTAAACATATAAGCACCTAACATGGGGACTCCCAACTTAATCAAACAAACGCTATCAGAATTAAGGTCACAGATAAACACCAAACACAGTTCTAGTAGGTGACTTCAACACCCCACTCTCATCAATTGACAGGTCATCCTGGCAAAAAATAAAAAGAGATCATCTGCATTAAATGAGGTCTTAGAAGAAATGAACATAATAGATATATGCAAGACATTTCATCCAAATGGTGCAGAATACACATTCTTTTCAGCAGCACATGGAACATTCTTTAAAATAGACCATATATTAGCACACAAAGCGAATCTTAATAAATACAGGAAAATTGAAATAATTCCTTGCACTCTATCTGATCACAATGGGATCAAACTACAAATAAATAGCAGGAAAAACTATAGAGCATATAAAAAATCATGGAAACTAAACAATACACTACTAAATGACAAGTGGGTCAATGAAAAACTCAAGAAGGAAATTAAAAATTCATAGAGTCAAATAATAATGAGAACATAACATTCCAAAACCTTTGGGCAGTGCTAAGAGGTAAATTTATAGCTTTAAGTGCCTATATTAAGAAATTAGAAAAGTTGCAAGTAAACCACTTAATGCTTCACCTTAAAGCCTTGGAAAAAGAAAAACAGGGCAAGCTAAAAATCAGTGGACAGGAAGAAATAATAAAGATTTGGGCAGAAATTAATGAAATAGAAACAACAACAACAAAAAAATCCAAGAATCAATGGAACAGAGTTGGTTCTTTGAAAGGATAAACAAGGTTGATAAACTCTTAGAAAATCTGGCCAAAAGAAACAGAGAAGAGACACAAATTAATAAAATTAGAGATGAAAAAGGCACCATCACAACAGATACCAGAGAAATTCAAAAAATCATATGGACATACTACAATAACATATACTCCACTAAATTTGAAAATCTAAAAGAAATGGATGATCTCCTTGATTTATATGACATACTTAAATTAAATCAAGATTAGATTAACCACTTAAATAGAATCTGGGCACTTATCAAACATCTCCAAACTAAAAAAAGTCCAGGCCCAGATGGATTCACTGGTGAATTTTACCAGACCTTCATGGAAAAACTGACACCAATACTTCTTAAACTTTTCCATAAAATAGAAAAAGAAGGAATTCTAACAAACTCCTTCTACAAAGCCAACATCACCCTGATACCAAAACCAGGCAAAGATAGAACAAAAAAGAAAATTACAGACCAATCTCCCTCATGAACATAGGTGCAAAAATTCTGAACAAAATATTGGCAAACAGAGGCTGGAGAAATGGCTTAGTGGTTAAGGAGCATACCTGTGAAGCCTAAGGACCTAGGTTTGATTCTCCAGGTCATGCACATGCACATGCATCTGGAGTTCATTTGTAGTGGCTAGAGGCCCTGGCATGCCCATTCTCTCCCTCTCCCCACTCTTTCTGCCTCTAATAAATTAATAAGAATAAATTTTTAAAAACAAAATGATCCAAAAAATCTTAAGGACATGTGGGTCAGATTTAAAAAAACTGGCAAACAGAATACAAAGATATATCAGAAAAAATTATTCAGCATGACCATGTAGGCTTTATCCCAGAGATGCAAGGATGGTTCAGCATATGAAAATTGATAAATGTGATACATTATATAAATGGACTGAACAATAAAAATCACATGATCATTTCATTAGATTCAGAAAAAGAATTTGATAAAATCCAGCATACCCTTCATGATAAAAGTCCTACAGAGGCTAGAAATAGGAGGAACATTTCTCAACATAATAAATGTTATTTATGATAAATCTACAGCCAACATAATACTAAATGGAAAACACTTGAAGCTTTTCCACTAAAATCAGGAGCAAGACAAGGGTGTCCACTATCTCCACTTTTTAAAAAAAATTTTTTTTAAATATGTTTTTATTCATTTTTCATTTATTTATTTGAGAGCGACAGACACAGACAGAAAGACAGATGGAGAGAGAGAGAATGGGCGCAGCAGGGCCTCCAGCCACTGCAAACGATCTTCAGATGCCTGCGCCCCCTTGTGCATCTGGCTAACGTGGGTCCTGGGGAATCAAACCTCGAACCGGGGTTCTTAGGCTTCACAGGCAAGCGCTTAACCGCTAAGCCATCTCTCCAGCCCCCCACTTTTTTTTTATACAGTACTGGAAGTCTTAGCCATAGCAATAAGGCAAGAGACACATATAAAAGGGTTACAAATTGGAAAGGAAGAGATCAAGTTATCATTATTTGCAGATGACATGATTCTATACATAAAAGACCCTAAAGACTCTACCGGCAAACTGTTAGAGCTGATAAACACCTATGGCCATGAAGCAGGATACAAAATAAACACACAGAAATCAGTAGCCTTCCTATATGCTAACAACAAACACAAAGAGGATGAAATCAGATAATCACTCCCATTCACAATTGCATCAAAAAAAAAAAAAGTACCTTGGAATAAACCTAACCAAGGAAGTGAAGGATCTGTACAATGAAAACTTTAAAACACTCAAGCAAGAAATTACAGAAGACACTAGGAAATGGAAAGACACCCCATGTTCTTGAATTACAAGAATCAATATTTTGAAAATGTCAATCTTACCAAAAGTAACCTACACATTTAATGCAAACCCTATCAAAATTCCCGTGGCAATTTTCCCTCCCCCATGCCCTTTCTCTCATAAGTGAAAAAAAGAATCTTGGGGGCAGGCTGGGGATGTGGCTTAATAGTTAAAGGCACTTGCTTGCAAACCTGACAGCTTGGCTTCAATTGTTAAGCAAGACTCACAAGGTGGCATGTGTGTCTGCAGTTCGTGCTTATAGTGGTGAAAGGCCCTGGTGCACATCAATACTTTTTCTCCCTTGCTATCTCTTTCTCTTATAAACAAATATATTTTTTTAAATCTTGGGTCTAAAAAAAAAAATTCCCATGGCATTCTTCATGGAAATAGAAGAAACAATCTTAAAATTCATTTGGAAGCACAAAAAACCTCGAATATCCAAAACAAATTTGAGCAACAAAAATAAGGCTGGTGGTATCATCATACCTGATTTTTAACCTATATTACAGAGCCATAGAAACAAAAACAGCATGGTAAGATCTTACTGCTAAAGATTCCACATACTTGGGCTGTAAGGACACTGAGAAGTCCTGCTGGAACTGAGCTGATAACCTCCTCCATGTAGATCAGCTGACAGAAAGCTGGAAGAAGCCATTCTGCATGCAGTTCAATGGCAGAGAGAGAAATCACCAGTGAAGATACTCAACAGTGGACACTGCAAGCCTTATATTTTGCCAGCCAGGCCAAATAGCCAAGGGGTGTAATAGTGGCACGTCTGTCATGGTGGAAACCAACTGCCCTCTAATTGGACTGTAGGCCTGCTTGCTCCATGGGAGGGAATACATTCCTGACACTGAAAACTTAAAACAGGGGCAGTCATGAGCCCTAGGGGTGTAATGTCTGCTGTTGTCTGGCTAAATGTATATACTATGCTTATCAAACTGCCCAGTAAGCACTTCTCTTAATGTTCATACCCTTATATTAATGCTACTCTCACTTTTGGTAGAGAATCTTCTCTTTTCATATGGCAGTGACCTTGGGATGACTCAGAAGGTATCATGGTGCTGGAAAGAAGTGACAAAGGAGTGCTCAGTACTGCAATATCTCTATCACACCTCCCAAGGCTCAGGGTCTAATGCAAAAGAGGTGATGGAAAGAATGCAAGAGCCAAAGGAAGGGTAGGACTCCTTACAATGTGCTCCCCCAAGACACAAAATGGCCTGGATATCCATGACCTCATAGTGCCTTACACTACCTACCAATACATGAACATCATAAGAGGAGGAAAAGATCATGACATCAAAATAAAAGAGAGACTGGTTGAGAAAGGGAGGGGATATGATGGAGAATGGAGTTTCAAAGTGGAAAGTGGGGGGAGGGAGGGTATTACCATGAGATATTTTTTATAACCATGGAAGTTATTAATAAAAATTTGAAAAAAAAAAAAAAAGAAAGAAAGAAAAGAAACCCTACAAGAACTACTATAAAGGAGGGGCCTGGTGGAGGTTATCTGTTTTGAAAGCCATAGAACCTTCTTATTTACAACCAGGAGAGTCAGAGGAGCAGCAGGGGAAGAGAAGGCATTTTATAGAGGAATAGAGAGAGGAGCAAGCTTTAGCATGACTCCAGCCAACAGAACCAGGAATCTCGCCAACACGAAAGTGCAGGATTGGAAACAACTAGAATCCTGTATGGACGGCCTTGATTGGGATCAAAGCCAGGCACTGTTGGTTTTCTGCAGCTTGGAAACAAATGCAATAAAGCTGTTTTCCTGAGGCTTGCATTTTGAAAAGAGGATTCCTCCGCCCCGCCCCCACACAGGTGGGATGGGGAAGCTGGAGAGTGTGACGTGGGCTCTGATCTTGCTGGGAAGTCTTGGACTCAGGGCTTCCTCCTGAGCAGTAAAGGAGTCAGGTGCCCTGGCTCCCTTGCAATGCTACTAGCAGATGCGGCAGACCCTCTAGCCAAGTGGGGTGGGTAGGAGTTTGGGTCGCTCTCTGACTGGTTCCAAGAGAAAACTTTTGATTTCCTCTGAAAATTTTCCATTCAATCTTCTTCACTTCTAGGTGATTTCTCTGTGATTCCTTCTTCTACTTCAGAAATGAGTTTGTGCTCCTTCACTGAGCACTCAAAGCTTTCTGGTGCTATTATGCTAATAATGTAAAGTGAACTCAGCCAGCATCTCAAGTTGCATGAACACCACCTAATTCTTTTGCACAGACTTAAGTGTTTAGCAGAAGTCTACCCTTTTTTATTTTATTTTATTTATTTTTGTTTTTTTGAGGTAGAGTCTCACTCTAGCCCAGGCTGACCTGGAATTCACTATATAGTCTCAGGGTGGCCTTGAACTCTTTGGTGATCCTCCTATCTCTGCCTCCCAAATGCTGGAATTAAAGGCATGCGCCACCATGCCCAGCCCTTTTTAATTTTACATTTATTTATTTATGGTTTTCTGAGGTAGAGTCTCACTGTAGCTCAGGCTGACCTGGAATTCACTATGTAGTCTCAGGGTGGCCTTGAACTCTCGGCATTCCTCCTACCTCTGCCTCCCAGGGGGCACATGTGTCTGGAGTTCATTTCTCTGCCTGTTGCTCTCAAATAAATAAATAAATAAATAAATAAATAGAAACCCCAGAATTATAAATATATATATTTACTTATTTGAGACAGAGAAGGTGGGCCAGGTGGCACATCCCAGCATTTGGGAGGCAGAGGTAGGTGGTTCACTGTGAGTCAGCCTGGGCTAGAGTAAGAGAGTGAGATCCTACCTTGAAAAACCAAAGTAAAAGAGGTTGAGAGTCAGATAATGGGTGTACTAGGGCCTCTAACCACTGCAAATGAATTCCAGACACATACATTGCTTAGTGCATCTGGCTTTATGTGGGTACTGGGAAATTGAACCTGGGTCCTTAGGTTTTGCAAGCAATTGCCTTAACCACTGAACCATCTCTACAGCCCCTAACTTTTTATTTTTATGTATTTTGCTTTTTTGAGGTAGGGTGTCACTCTGGCTCAGACTGACCTAGAATTAACTATGTAGTCTCAGGTTGGCCTCAAACTCCCTCCTACCTCTGCCTCCCAAGTGCTGGGATTAAAGGCATACGTCACCCTGCCCGGTGACTTTCTTCTTTTTTAAATAATTATTTGAGTGAGAGAGAGAGAAAGGCAGAGAGAGAGAGAGAGAGAGAGAGAGAGAGAGAGAGAGAGAGAGAGAAAGAACGGGTGTGCCAGGTCCTCCAGCCACTGAAAGTGAACTCCATACACATACAGCCCCTTGTGTATCTGGCTTATGTGGGTGCTGGGGAATTGAGCCTTGAACCGGGGTCCTTAGGCTTCACGACAAGCACTTAACTGCTAAGCCATCTCTCCAGCCCTTAAGATTTATTTCTATTCATTTATTAGAGAGAGAGAGAGAGAGAGAGAGAGAGAGAGAGAATGGGTGTGCCAGGGCCTCTAGCCACTGCAAACAAATTCCAGCTGCATGCACCACCATGTGCCACTGGCTTATGTGGGACCTGAAGAATCGAACCTAGATCCTTAGGCTTTGCAGACATGTGCCTTAACTGCTAAGCCATCTCTCCAGCCCCATAATTGGATTATAAAATTCTTACTTTAATAAAAATTCCTCAAACAGCTGGGCGTGGTGGTGCATGCCTTTAATCCTAGCATTTGGGAAGCAGAGGTAGGAAGATCACGGTGAGTTTGAGGTCACCCTGAGACTACATAGTGAATTCAAGGCCAGCCTAGACTAGAGTGAAACCCTACCTCAAAAAACAAAACAAAACAAAATTCCTTAAACAGAGAAAAAGAAAAAGAAAAAAGAAAGACTAGTATGTTAGATTATTCCAGGACAGGGTTATCATAGGTTGGGGTGCCTTCATGCTAGAGGACTAGGCAGGTGATCTCATTCTTTGACTTCCCTTCCTGGCCCAACTTCTCTGCATTAAGTTCCAGGCTATCCCATGTGGATCTGAAACGAGTCTCTGCAGAGGATTTAGCGCAAGGTCTGAATAGGAACAAAGCTATGGTTCACGCAGTGAGCCTGGTAATTAGCCTTGAGTAACAAATGTTATCTGCACCAGCACAGCTCCGTGCCAAGTACCAAAGCCACATTTTTCAGATAATTCCAGTGAGAAATACTTGACCCAAAGCCATCCAACACTAGGCCCCACAGACCACAATCACTTTGTATGAAACAGACTGTTTGTGTCTTCCGTTAATGCAGCAGGAATGTAAAATCCAGATTAAGAACCTACTGCAGAACTGGTTTCCAGTCCTAAGATTCCAGGGTTACAGTGAGACTACCTGAGGTAGCCGACTAGCTAGTGATCCTGCTGGCCCACAAGCACAGCCAGGCGTGGTGGTGTATGTCTTTAATCTCAGCACTCGGGAGGCAAAGGTAGGAGGATCTCAGTGAGTATGAGGGCAGCCTGAGACTACATAGTGAATTTCAGGTCAGCCTGGGCTAGAGCCAAGACCCTGCCTTGCAAAACCAAAAAAAAAAAAAAAAAAAAAAAATCTTGACAGTGTATGGCCTAAATGTCTGTGGGAAATTCAGAAGGGTCTGTGCTCCAGAGATTCAAAGTGAAGAGGGTTCTCTCTGTGTCTGCCTCTCTCTCTCTCAAATAAATAAAATATTAAATTTTTTTATTAAAAAAAAAAGGGCTAGGGAGATGGCTTAGTGGTTAAAGTGTTTGTCTGCAAAGCCAAAGGACTTCTGTTCAATTCCCCAGGACCCATGTAAGGCAGATGCACAAGGTGACGCATGTGTCTGGAGTTCATTTGCAGTGGCTGGAGGCCCTGGAGCGTCCTTTCTCTTTCTCTATCTGCCTCTTTCTTTCAAATAAATAAAAAACAAATATAATATTAAAAAAAAAATAGGGATGGAGAGATGGCTTAGTGGTTAAGTTGTGTGACTGCAAAGCCAAAGGATCCTGGTTGGATTTCTCCAGGACCCATGAAAAGCAGATGCACAAGGGGACGCATGCATCTGGAGTTCGTATGCAGTGGCTAGAGGCCCTGGTGCAACCATTCTCTCTCTTGCTCTCTCTGCCTCTTTCTCTCCCTCAAATAAATAGGCTGGAGGGATGGCTTAGCAGTTAAGACATCTGCCTGCAAAGCCAAAGGATCCTGGTTTGATTCTCTAGGACCCACGTAAACCAGATACACCAGGGGGCGCATGCATCTGGAATTTATTTGCAGTGGCTAGAGGCCCTGGTGCATCCATTCTCTCCCTCACTTTCTCTCTCTCAAATAAATATTTTTAAAAAAATATTTAAAATAGGGCTGGAGAGATGGCTTAGCGGTTAAGTGCTTGCCTGTGAAGCCTAAGGACCCCGGTTCGAGGCTCGGTTCCCCAGGTCCCATGTTAGCCAGATGCACAAGGGGGCGCACGCGTCTGGAGTTCGTTTGCAGAGGCTGGAAGCCCTGGCGCACCCATTCTCTCTCTCTCCCTCTATCTGTCTTTCTCTCTGTGTCTGTCGCTCTCAAATAAATAAATAAAAAAAAATTAAAAAAATATTTAAAATAAATAAATAAATAAATAAAATATATTATTTTTTTTAAAGTGAAGAGGGTTATCATTACAAAATGAAGAGGACCAGATGTGATGGCTCACACCTGTAATCGCAGCACTTAGGCTGAGGGAGGACTGCTGCGAGTTTGAGGCCAGCGTTGGCTACATGTGAGACTGTCTCAACAACCAAAAAGGGATGTGCCTGTTTAGCATGCATGAAACCGTAGGTTTGATCTACAGTAGACAGTGACTTGAGGCACAAAAAGGGTTAAGGCCAGTCTGGGCTACACAGCAAGATAGTCTCCTATGTGTCTCTACCAGCACCCACTAAAAAGAAAAAATCTCAAAGAGAAACCAGACATTTCTAAGCAGATCTTCTAGGACTCCTGCTTTAATAATGCTCACAGGCAAGAGCTGAGTGTATGTAGCTGTGTTAGAACATGTGCAAGGCCAGAACTTGGGTTCTGTCCCCAGCACTAATCAAAATAAATAAATAACTTTAAAAAAAGAAGGCTAGGGAGATGGCTCAGCTATTAAAGGCACTTGCTTGCAAAGTTTACCAGCATGGGTTCCATTCTCCAGTACCCATGTA
This sequence comes from Jaculus jaculus, assembly GCF_020740685.1. Taxonomy (NCBI): domain Eukaryota; kingdom Metazoa; phylum Chordata; class Mammalia; order Rodentia; family Dipodidae; genus Jaculus; species Jaculus jaculus. The sequence continues at coordinate 23,395,612 of NC_059114.1, forward strand.
CAGCCAGGTGCACAAAGTGGCATACACATTTGGAGTTTGTCTACAGCCCCTGTGCTCATCTCTCTCTTAAATAATTTTTTAAGTATTTATTTTTATTTATTTGAGAGAGAGAAAGAGGCAGAGAGAGGGGGAGGGAGGGAGAATATGGGCACATTAGGGCCTCCAGCTGCTGCAAACTCCAGATGCATGTATCACCTTGTACACCTGGCTTACATGGGTCCTAGAGAATCAAACCAGGATCCTTTGGCTTTGCAGGCAGATGGAAAGGATTTAGAGGAATAGAACCTAGGTCCTTTGGCTTTGCAGACAAGTGCCTTTACCACTAAGCCATCTCTCCAGAAAAAAAAAAAAAAAATTCTGTTTGTCCAGGCAGGGTCTCACTCTAGCCCAGGCTGACTGGGAATTCACTATGTAGTCTCAGGTGGCCTTGAACTCACAGCAATCCTCCTACCTCTGTCTCCTGAGTGCAGGGATTAAAGATGTGTGCCACCACCCCTAATTTTTTAATTTTAATTTTATTTATTTATTTATTTGATAGAAAGACAGTGAGTGAGCGAGCAAGAGAGAGAGAATGGGTATGCCAGAGCCTCCAGTCACTGCAAAGGTACTCCAGATGCATGTGCCCCTCATTCGTCTGGCTTAAGTGGATCCTGGAGAATCAAACCACAATCCTTTGGCTTTGTAGGCAGATGCCTTAACCACTAAGCCATCTCTCCAGCCCCTAATTTATTTTTTTATTTTTTAAGGAGGAAAAAAAGGACAGCCACAGAGGCCTACCACACAATACTTGTTCTAAATTGTTTTCTTTTAATTTTTTTATTAACAACTTCCATGATTATAAAAAATACCCCATGGTGATACCTTCCTTCCCCCCTAAATTGTTTTAATAGGGTTGAAGAGATGTTTTAGCGGTTAAGCACTTGCCTGTGAGGCTTAAGGACCCAGGATTGAGGCTCCATCCCTTAGGACCCATGTAAAGCAGATGCACAAGGTGACACACACATCTGGAGTTTGTTTGTAGTGGCTGGAGGCCATGATTCACCCATTCTCTTTCTCTGTTGCTCTCAAGTAAATAAACAAAATTTATTAAAATAATATTTTAGCTGGGCGTGGTGGTGCATGCCTTTAATCCTAGCACTTGGGAAGCAGAGGTAGGTGGATCATCATGAGTTCGAGACTACCCTGAGTCTACATAATGAATTCCAGGTCAGCGTGAGCTAGAAAGTGAGACCTTGCCTCGAAACACAAAAACAAAAGAAAAAAAAATTGGGGCTGGAGAAGATGGCTTAGAGGCTAAGGCATTTGCCTGCAAAGCCAAAGGACCCTGGTGTGATTCCCTAGGACCCACTAAACCAGATGCACAAGGAGGCACATGTGCCTGGAGTTTGCAGTGGCTGGAGGCCCAGGCATGCCCATTCTCTCTCTCAAATAAATAAATATATTTAAAAAAATTTTAACCGGGTGTGGTGGCACATGCCTTTAACCCCAGCACTCAGGAGGCAGAAGTAGAAGGATTGCTGTGAGTTGGGAGCCACCCTGAGACTACATAGTGAATTCTAGGTCAGCCTGGGCTAGTGAAACCCTACTTTGAAAAACCAAAAAAAAATTTTTTTTTTGAGAGTCAGATAGAATAGGCATGCCAGGGCCTCTAGCTATGCAAATGAACTCCAGACGCATGTGCCACCTTGTGAAACTGGTTTACATGGATACTGGAGAATTGACCTTGGGTCCTTAGGCTTTGCAGGCAAGCGCCTTAACTATTGAGTCCTCTCTCCAGCCCTTGGTGGTGTTCTAAAGAGATGGCTGGGTTCTGGGGAAACTTAGATGTCCCTGTACCTTTAAGAAGCAGAAGAGTCCTTTCAGACTCTTTAATTCCCCTTCTGCTGCCAAAAGGAGGAATGCAGCAAAATCAGTATGCTGCAGCGAATCCAGCTTTATCCCAGAGAAAACAATACTCTCCAAGTGTTAAGAGTGAGGTTTTCTGCTTTTAGAGAAGGCGGTGGACTTGAGGGTCTGAGCCAAAGGATGCCATCAGCCAGTGCATCTTGGCATTGTGCAGGGCAGCTACATTTATGGCTAATACTTGCAGTGTGTGTATCCTGGCTGCACGCAGAGAGCTTTCCAGCGACAGAAGGCTGCTCATTCGGAAAGTGCCAAGTTCTCACACTCTGCTGGCTGGCTGGTTACAGGAGTTTCTCAGCCCTTCGGATGAGGACAACTTTGCTGTGCAAGCAGAGGGGGTAGTTTCTTCCAGAGCCTCATATTACCAAAAGCATCCTAACAAACCGCAGCTGTGACAGCTTCCAAAAATAAAACAACTGCTGCAGCTCAGGTGTATATAACTGATGGTATTTGTCAGGGTCTTCCTCCACTCAAAGCTTCCAAATGCAGGTAACTTTCTTCAAGTGTGTATCAGCTATTTTTGTTGTTTTTCGAGGTAGGGTCTCACTCTAGCCCAGGCTGACCTGGAATTCACTATGTAGTTTCAGGGTGGCCTCAAACTCAGGGCACTCCTCCTACCTCTGCCTCCTGAATATTGGGATTAAAGGAGTGCACCACTATGCCTGGCACTTTAATTAATATATTTTTATATATATATATATATATATATATATATATATATATATATATATATATATATATATATATATATATATATAAAATTTATTTATTTTAGAGAAGGGGGGAATGGGCATGCCAGGGCTTCCAGCCACTGCAAACAAACTTCAGATGCATGCGCTCCCTTAAGCATTTGGCTTATATGGGTCCTGGGATCCTTTGGCTTTGCAGCCAAATGCCTTAACCGCTAAGCCATCTCTCCAGCCCTATTTTCTTTCTTTCATTTTTTAACTATAATTTTTAAAAATTTATTAGGGGGGGAGAGGGAGGAAGGGAGATTGAGAGAGAATGGGCACACCAGGGCGTCCAGCCACTGCAAACAAACTCCAGATGCATTGTACCACCTTGCGCATCTGGCTTATATGGGACTTGGAGAATTGAACCTGGGTCCTTAGGCTTAGAGGCAAGTGCCTTAACCGCTAAACCATCTCTCCAGTTCTTATTTATTTGACATGGGGAGGGAGGGAGGGAGAGAATGGGCATGCCAGGGCCTTCAGCTACTGAAAAGGAACTCCAGACACATGCACCACCGTGTACATCTGGCTTACATGGGCCTTGGGGTCTTAAACCTGGGTCCTTTGGCTTTGCAGGCAAGAACTTTAAACTACTAAGCCATTTCTCCAGCCCCCTTTTCTCGAGGCAGGGTCTCACTTTGGCCCAGGCTGACCGGAATTCAACATGTAAGCCTCCAACTCACTGTGATCCTACTTCTGCCTCCCACGTTTTGGGATTAAAGGTGTGCACCACCATGCCCAGCTCTCCCCTTATTTTATTTATTTTCTTAAGGTAGGGTCTTGCTCTAGCCCAGGCTGACCTGGAATTCACGATGTCTCAGGGTGGTCTTGAACTCACAACAATCCTCCTACCTCTGCCTCTCAAGTGCTGGGATTAAAGGCATGCACCACCATGCCCGGCATTAAAAAAAAATATTTTTAGCCAGGTGTGGGGGTGCACACTTTAATCCCAGCACTTGGGAGATAGTAATAGGAGGATCACTGCGAGTTCAAGGCCACCCTGAGACTACATAGTGAATTCTAGGTCAGCCTGGGCTAGAGCAAGACCCTACCTTGAAAAACCAAAACAAACAAAAAAACAAACCAAAATTTTATTCATTTATTTATTATATGAGAGAAAGGCAGGTAGAGAGAGAGAATATATGGGCATGGGCATGCTAGGGTCTCCAGCCATTGCATACAAACTCCAGATGCACATAATACCTTATGCATCTGTCTTATGTGGGTTCTGGGGAATCAAACCTAGGTCCTTTGGCTTTTCAAGCAAGCGCCTTAACTGCTAAGTCACCTCTTCAACCCTCCTTCCCCCCGCCTTATTTTCTTTAGACAAGGTCTCACTCTGTTGTGCAGGCTGGCCCTAAAATGCTGAGTGCAAGTAAACCTCCTACCTCAGCCTCTTGGTACCTGGGAGCTCAGGCTTGGGCTACCACTTTTGGTTTAGGTTCACTATTTTTGGTTAGCTTCAGAGGAAAGGGGCAATGGGGATGGATAATAACCACTTGCTGGTTTACTGTGGCAGAATTGATTTTGATGCTGCTTTCAAAACTCAGACATGGACACATCAGATGGGGCTTCATCCCAGCCAAAGCCATGGGCACAGATTTCACCCAGGACAGAATGTTAGTTTGGTGATTTTCATACAATTTCATTGGTCAAAGCTGGGTAAGTGGTTCACTTTGTCCTGAAGATGACACTAACAGCTCTGGTCCTGTGTAATGCTGTCAAATTCAAACATAACTCTGACTTTCTTTTAAAATAATGTTTTATTTACAGATCCTGATTTTCTTTTCCTGGAACATTTTTAAGACCTTCAAGTAGTTTGGAAACCTTCACCTCTTTGTTCATTCCTCTGGGCACAGCTTTCAAAAACATTTATCCCACCTGTGCTGAAAACACTGCTCTCCCAGTTGGTGGCAGGGCTGCTTGGTGGAGGCGATAGTAATGAGATGAAGAGAAGCAAGCTTTGTGAACTACTTCTAATCTCTTAATTAGTATGCTCCATACACCTCAGCTTGTGCAAGGTCACACATGCAACACAAGTACTTGGCCAAAACAGGATTCTAACTAGTGTAAAAATATATTTTAAATAAAATAGAATCTCTATAAGACAGAGAATCAGATTCTGCTTTACATTCCCACGCTTGCTTTAGGGTATTTGTGGATTTTAGTCCGAGGAGGACCTGAAGGGTAGGTCCGCCTAAGTAAAAATCAAGAGTGTCTGAGTACATTCATTTTGCTAAGTTATAGGTGAGGATTTTGGGAAATGTAGCACATTCCACAGAGCTGGATGGTGATGAGCAACACAGGTAATGTGTTAACAAGTAACATGTTAAGACATTCAGGTCAAAGGATAAGGTCCAATCACAGCCTGAAAAAGCAATCCTGAAATGTGATCGTTTCAAACCTTTGGCTAATTATAAAGCAGAAAAGAAAACCACCATTTAGCAGAATGCTGTGTTAACTTGGACAGCTACCTCTTCTAGAAACTAAATTCCAACACAGGCCTCATTTTAATTTTGCTCAAGTACTGCATGTTACAAATCATTGACATTCTCCACTCTAGAAAAAAGCACACAGTCCTTCTGTTGACCCACAACAAGCATTACATAGCTGTTTTAAAGGGGCTCTGTTGAAATTCCAATTTCTGGATTGAGAAACAGCTTTTAGTTTTATCTTGAAAGCAAAATTGAAAACCTGCCCAGGCTCCCTCTAGCTGCAACGTGAACATACAGCTCGGCCTTCTGTAAACATTCAGAAAATACTGATCCCAGCAAAATACACAATTAGTTAGTCAGAGGCTTGCTCTATGTTTTTCTCATGGTGGCAAGCCCTCCAAAACTCTTGCTAGTTGTAGGACATACTCTCAGAGATATGACTGGGGAGGTAGCCATTAATTCCTTTCTTATTTGATAGGCACAATCCGTACAGAGTCACCAAAGACAAACAAATTGGAACTGCTACCATTTTTCCCCATACTGGGTCTACTCAATCTGCTGTGGGTTGTTTATTTTTCCTGGCTGGCCCTAAAGCAAGATGAGACGCTGCTGGGGACAAGCCAGTGCCTGGTTTACAACCCAGTCTCTCTTCACATAACATTCAAACGATTCTTCAACTCCCCAGGGTAAGGAAGGGATGGCAACAATGTGAGACTAATGCTGGGGAATTTTCCTAGCTCCTAAGAAGCCAGCAGGAGTCTTTCTGGAAAACAGCTGCTGGAACCTCTGGGAGGCTCTATGCTTTTGTGCTAGGTAACATTGCCCTTGAGGCCACAAAAATCTTCATGTTGTACATCTACCTCAGAACTGAACCTCAAAACTGAACTCCAACTGAATAAATACAACGGAAAAACACCCAGAAAGGCTGGGGTCTACCAAACAGGAAGGCAAAACGGCCATTAGGTATCTGAGGCCCGGGTCACTCACCACCTTTGGAAATACTGCCAAAGCCACCCTCCCAGCATCACACGCTAGCAAACGAAGGAGCCAACGATCATGGTTTATCCTCATTCCCTACTTATTAGGGCCTGCCCTCCCACTCAGCAAAGGTTCTCCCACACCCTGTAGTGCCAGGGGCAGTCTCTGGGACATGGAGCTCAGGTCACTTGCCCCTCTTGCTACGGCCCTTCCTGGAGGGCAGCTTCCCACTCCCTACGGAGGAGGAGGGGCTGGAGGCAGAGGCCATGGCAATGTTGATCTGCCCCTCCTGGATCTCCTGCCGGGTCTCAGCAGGCAGGTGGTTGATCTGCTGCTGTGCCTCCAGGTAGAACATGACATCTCGCAGCTGCTCCTGGATCTCAGTGATCTTGAGATCCTTCTGGTCACAGGTCTCCTTTAGTAGCCTCTCCTCCTCCTTCAGCTTGTTCTGCAGGAGGACCTGGTTGGCTCGCAAGCACTTGTTCATTTCCTGCTCCTCCTGGAGTTCAGTGGTGAGTTTAGCCACTTTAGTGTTCAGCTGAGTACACCTTTGGCAAAACAAAGGATGAAAAAAAAGCATAAGTTTCACTTGTTGACATAACCCTTTATAGCTCTGGGATTAAAAATCCATCATGGCCTGACATGGTGATGCACACCTTTAATCCCAGTACTCAGGAGGCAGAGAAGTAGGAGGATCACCTTGAGTTCAAGGCTAGCCTGAGACTACATAGTGAATCCCAGGTCAACTTGGGCTACAGTGAGACCCTACCTTGGGGAAGAAAAAGAAAAGTAGCCTACCATGATGACCTCAGAATACATCTAGGGCAGGCCCTCCCTTCCATGTCAAGGGAAACAGTTTGTGGCCACTACAGTCAGCTGTGTTCTGGTCAACTCAAGTGTACTCTGAAGACTTATTTGAGAAAGCGAAAGAGAATGAATGAATAGGCGCGCCAGGGCCGCCAGCCACTGCAAAAGAACTCCAGATGCATGTATCACTTTGTGCATTTGGCTTTATGTGAGTACTGGGGAATTGAACCTGGGTCATTAGGCCTTGCAGGCAAGCACCTTGGCCACTCACCCATCTCTCCAGCAACATTTTAAAAGAACAAAATATTTATTTTCAAGCAGAGAGAGACAGAAAATAAGCATGCAAGGGCCTCCAGCCACTGCAAACCAACCCCAGATGCGTGCACCACTGTGCATATGGCTGTATGTGGGTACTGGGGAACTGAACCTGGGTCATGGCTTTGTGGGCAAGTGCCTTGACTGCTGAGCCAAGACACTTTTTTTTTTTTTTTTTTTGAGGTAGGGTCTCACTCTAGTCCAGGCTGACCTGGAACTTACTATGTAGTCTCAGGGTGGCCTCGAATTCACGGCGATCCTCCAACCTTTGCCTCCCAAATTCTGGGCTCTGAGGCAATACACTTTTAATAACCATCAGACACTTTTTTCTTTTCTAAAGGTAGTGTTTCATTCTAGCTCAGGTTGAGCTGCGATCAGGGTGGTCTTGAACTCATGGCAATCCTCACACCTCTACCTCCAGAGTCCTGGGAGTACTGGATTAAAGGTGTGCGCCACCACACCTGGCCAGAAACATTTTGTTGTTATTTTTTTCCAGGTAGGGTTTCACTCTAGTCAAGGCTGACCAACCATCTGAAACATTCAAATGCCAGAAAGCTGTATGACTCATTGTAATACTTCTAAACTGCTTCTCTGGCATTTCGTGTCTCAGAAATGTTGGCTGTGATAAGGCAGTTATGAGGAAAGGGACATTCTTGGAGAATCAAGTGTTCTTAACTCACTTCATTTGCTGAGGAAGGGAAAAGGTACTTATTCTAACCTAAGTGTTTTCAGGAATTGGGAGTGCCTTACTTCTTAGACATTTTATTTTATTTCTTGTGTGTGTGTGCTCTTGTGTGTGAATGAGGGTGTGCACATGCCACAGTGAGTGTGTGGAGGTCAGATGACCACCTCAAATGTCAGTCCTCACGTTCCACTTCTCTAGTTCTTTGCCATTGCATATGCCAGCTTAGCTGGCTCAGGAGCTTCCCGATTCTCCTGTCTCTACCTCCCTTCCCCCTACAGGTATGCTGGGATTATACACTAGACTGACTCTGACTTTATGTGGATTTTAGGGATCCACACTCAAGTACTCAGGCTTGTTGGCAAGTGTTTTAAATAGTGAGCCATCTCCCAGACCAGGATTACCCTGATGTCTTGATGCCCAATCTTGTAAGTAAAGAGTTACAATTTTTTTTTTTCTTTTTATGAGAGAAATAGATGGAGAATTGGCCCACCAGGGCCCTACAATGGATCTATAAACATGTGTGCCACCTTGTGTGCACGTGTCACCTGTGCGTCTAGTTTACGTGGGATCTGGGGAGTTGAACATGGATCTTGGGCTTTGCAGGCAAGCACCTCAACTGCTAAGCCATCTCTTGAGCCCTAGGAAGATTTTCTTGATCCTCCTGGCTCATCTTATCCTGTTTTCTGGGAGCAGGGAGGTGGGGTGGGGGGTGGCGTTATCTGATGTGAAGTCTTTAACCCAGACTGACCTGGAATTCACTCTAGTACCAGGCTGGCCTCAAACTCATAGTGATTCTACCACCATTGCCTCCTGAGTGCTGGGATTAAAGGCGTGTGCCACCACATCTGGTTTTGCATAAGTGATTTTAACTACTGACCCATCTCACAGTTCCTCAACTTAATTTTTTTCTCTTTTTGATTTTCTGAGGTAGAGTCTCACTGTAGCCTAGCCTGACCCAGAATTCACTAGGTAGTGTCAGGCTGGCCTCGAGCTTACATTGATCCTACCACCTCTGCCTCATGAGTGCTGAGATTAAAGGTATGCGCCACCATGCCTGACCTTGATTCTCTCTTTTGTTTTTCTGAGGTAGGGTCTCACTCTGGTCCAGGCTGACCTGGAATTAACTCTGTCATCTCAGGGTGGCCTCGAACTCATGGCAATCCTCCTACCTCTGCCTCCCGAGTGCTGGGATTAAAGGCGTGCGCCACCACGCCCGGCTTTGATTCTCTTTTTAAATGTATTTGACAGAGAGAGGAAGAGACTGGCAGATAGAGAAAATGGGCACACCAGGGCTTCCAGTGACAGCCAATGAACCCCTGACACATGTGCCATCTTGTGCATGTGGCTTATGTGGATCCCAGGAAATTGAACATGGGTCCTCTGGTTCTGCAGGCAGGCATCTTAACCGCTAAACCATTTCTCTACCCCCTACCCCCTTTTAAGGTAGGGTCTTGCTGTAGCCCAGGCTGACCTGGAATGCACTATGTAGTCTCAGGGTGTCCTTGAGCTCTCTACAACCCTTCTACCTCCACCTCCTAAATGCTGGGATTAAAGGCCTGCACCACCACATCCAGCCACTTATGTTTTTTCAAGTTAGTGTCTCTCTCTAGCCCAGACAGTCACTTTGTATCCCCAGGCTGGCCTCAAACTCACAGAGATTCTCCTACTTCAACCTCTGAGAGCTGGGATTAAAGGTGTGTGACATCACGCCTGGCCAACTCCACTTTTTAGTGAACAAGTCACTGTAACTTTGCTCCAACTAAAAGGAGACCTTGTGATGTTCACACTTAAATTTCAAAGAACTGAAAGACTGTCTCTAAGGACAGACAGAACCTGTTAGGTAACTCAAAGGACAAAGGATACCTACTTCCTTTCCATTGACTGTTTTTCCTTCAGGAGATCATTCAGCTTGTGTTCTAGAGTATCACACTTCTCAATTGTTTCCTTAAATTTGGTCTTCATGTTGTTAATCTGAAAATGCAAATAGGGTCAGGAACAATTGTATGGCTCTTGGAACTAATGTTACAACCCCTGACCCCTAATTTGGCAAATACAATTTTGACAAACAGAAAGGTGATGCTACCTACTTGAAAGAACTTTTTTGTTTTGTTTTTTTAGGTGGGGTATTGCTCCAGCCCAGGATGACCTGGAATTTACTATGTAGTCATCCCAGGGTGGCCGCGAACTCATAGTGATCCTCCTACCTCTGCCTCTAGGTGCTTGGATTAAAGGTGTGTGTCACCACACCCTGATAGAATTTACTTACATATATTTTAAAATATTTTATTTACTTGAGAGAGAGAGAGTGACCGAACTGGACATGGTGGTGCATGCCTTTAATCCTAGCACTCGGGAGGGTGAGGAGGGTCACTGTGAATTCGAGGCCACCCTGAGACTACATAGTAAATTCCAGGTCAGCCTGGACTAGAGTGAATGCCTACCTTGAAAAGAGAGAGAGAGAGACCCAGAGGGAGAGAGAGGGGTAGATAGATAGAGAATGGGAACACCAGAGTCTCTAGCTACTGCAAATTAACTTCAGATATTGTGCCATCTTGTGCATCTGGCTTACGTGGGTACTGGGAAATAGAGAATATGGGTCCTTACAGGCAAGCACCTTAACCACTAAGCTATCTTTGAAAAATCTAAGCACACCTTCCATCCCAGCACTCAGGGGGCAGAGGTAGGAGGATTATCGTGAGTTCAAGGCCACCCTGAGACTACATAGTGAATTCCAGGTCAGCCTGGCCTAGAGTGAAACCCTACCTTGAAAAAAAAAAAGTCTATTTGTGTGTGTGTGTGTGTGTGTGTGTGTGTGTGTGTGTGTGTGTGTGTCTATGTGCATGCATACGCTTATGGGCACACTAGATGCAAGCATCTGGCTTTAGGTGGGTATTGGACAATTAAACTTGGGACTGGCAGGCTTTGTAAGCAATTGTCTTTATCTGCTGAGTCATCTCCCTAAATCAACTAGAAAACATATGTGACATAGAGGTATCTTTTCCTCCATACTACTTGTCTCCCAGCACAGACCTGGGAACTGCTAGGAGGAGCTCAGAAAGCTTCAGGCTCTGGAGAACCCAGTTTGCCAGAAGCCAGACCAGAATCTCTTACTGTTAACTCCCTACTGCTTTCCTTCTTGAGTTTAGATCCCAAAAGTTATCATCTATCCATTGGTGATATAAAAAAACTGTGAAGAGCCAGGGGTGGTGGCTCACTCCTGTAATCGCTGCACTTGGAAGAATGAGATAGGAGTATTACCAAGACTTAAGAGGCCAGCCTGGGATACAGAGAGTTTCAGGCCAACCTGGGCTACAAGGAAAGATCCTGTCTTAAAACAGCAACAAGATGAGATGGGGGTGCTGGAGAGATGGCTCAGTGATTAGATGTGCTTGCCTGTAAAGCATGACAGCCCAGGTTTGATTCTCCAGTTTCCTAAAACCAGATGCAGAAAGTGGCGTATCTGTCTGGAGTTACTTTGCAGTGGCAAAGGCCCTGGTGTGCCAATTTTCTTTCTGTTTGCAAATAAGAAAAAAAAATGTATAAAAAGAAGCTGCTGGGGGTGGTAGTGCACACCTTTAATCCCAGCACTCAGGGAGGCAGAGGTAGGAGGACTGCTTTGAGTCTGAGGCTATCCTGAGACTACATAGTGAATTCCAGGTAGCCTGGGCTAGAGTAAAACCCTACCTTGAAAAACCAGAAAAAAGAAAAACAAAACAAAACAACAACAACAAAACCAAAGAGAATAAGCTATTATCACAGAGGAGTCCTTTTTTTTTTTTTTTAGATAGGGTCTCACACTAGCCCAGGATGACCTGGAATTCACTATGTAGTCTCAAGACAGTGATCTCCTACCTCTGCCTCCTGAGTGCTGGGATCAAAGGTCAGTGCCACCATACCCAGCTAGACGAGCCCATTTTTGACATCAAAAAATGAAAGAGTATGTTCAAGGTTGCCCAGGTAGAGTGGAGTGAATTCAATCCAGGACCAAGCCTAGATCGAAAGCCAAGTTCTAAAACCCCTTTATGTACAGTGCAAAGTTATATAGCAAAGGTTGTGGTGCATGCGACATCCACCACTGGAGAAGGGTTATGCTTTAAACTAAGCCTTCTCTTTCTCTTAATTCCTCTCTCTCTTTTTTCCCGAGGTAGGGTCTTGCTCTATCCCAGGCTGACCTGGAATTCATTCTGTAGTCCCAAACTGACCTTGAACTCACAGTGACCCTCCAACCTCTGCCTCTCAAGTGCTGGGATTAAAAGCATGTGCCACCATGCCCAGTTCTTTTTTTTTTTCCTTTTTTTTTAAGACAAGATCTTACTCTATACCCCAAGCTGACCTGGAACTCACTAGATAGCCGAGAATGGCCTTGAACTCAAAGCAATCCTACTTCAGCCATCCAAGTGCTGAGATCACAGGTGTGAGCCACCACACTCATCTCTGATAAAGTTTCTAATGTTGCTACAGACAGACATTATTAAAATTACTGCCTTTAAACATTTCAAACATCAGACACAGTAGGAAGCACCTGACACACAAGAACACATGATGGAAACAAGTTCTAGAAAATGTTACATGTGATATATTTTTATTTTACATACGCCATATTCTATGTTTTGGTCCATAAAACTCATTTCATAATTCATGACTAAAAAACCAGAAGTTTAAAGGGAGGTAGAGGTCCAAGAGTTACATATAGATGAATTGACCTACACTGCCTGCCTACTATGTGTCCTTTATACACAACCCCATGAAAACCAAGAGCCTTCAAGTGTGTATAGTGTCACCTCCTGAACGCCAGTCACATGCTGTGAGATTCATGCTACTTCAGTATTTACTACTGAAGTCTGCCATGAATTTCAGTTGCAGTCCTTCTTACCCATATGAATTATTTTTTTTCCCTAAAGTTGGGTTTCACTCTAGCCCAGGCTGACCTGGAATTTCACAGCAATTCTCCTACCTCTGCCTCCCAAGTGCTGGGATTAAAGAAGTGAGCTACCAGGCCCGTCTTTCTGTGTGAATTTTTATGAGGCTTATGAACGAGAATACATCACTGAAACCCGGGGTCCATGTTATAGTTTCCGCTTGCATGCTCTACTGTTAGAGGTGCTAAAGGACAGAGACTGGTCACAAAAGGACAATGCAGGACAAAAGGCTTGCATCAGCGAAATTATGGACAAATGACATTTGTCATTAGAAAACAAAGGCATCCTTCATTTGAAGCTGTGCTGGCTCTGTCTCACCCTGACCTCAAAGCCAGTGTGTGTTCCACAGCGTTTCCTTTCTCTGGCCTGTATGGCTTTTGCCGGCATGTTTTAGGGAATGCAGCTAATCCTAAAGAATCTTAAAAGGCAGGGAGAATCCTGAGCTGAGCTCTCAAGGGTCTATGTGAAGCACTTTAGGTGGTCATGCTGATATATCTGGTAGAAAAACCCATTAGCAAGGCTGCATGCTGCAGCGTTGCCAACAGACTCCATAATGTGACACCAAGTGGCAGTAATCTCCCTCTGCCTCCACTGAGTGCAGGCAGCAAGTCCTTCCTGCATGTGCTCCAATCAAGCCCTATTCAGAACACAGAGTCAAGGGGGCCCTGAGTGCCTCTCTGGATGGGTACTTGCACTGCTTGGATGGTTCCTGCACAAATGTCATACATGCCTTTAACTCAAGATTATTTCAAAGCTGGTGTTAAGTATTAGCTTTTTCTTTTTCTTTTTTTTTTGAGGCAGGGTCTTGCTCTAGCCCAGGCTGACCTGGAATTCACTATGTAGTCTCAGGGTGGCCTTAAACTCATGGTAATCCTCCCACCTCTGCCTCCCAAGTACTAGGATTAAAGGCATAAACCACTACACCCGGCTAACTACTAGCTTATTTATTTATTTATTTGAGAGAGAAATACAGAAGTAGGCAGGTAGGGAGAAAGAGAGAGACAGAGAGAGAATGGGCATGCCAGGGCCTCCAGACACTGCAACTGAACTCCTGATGAATGTGCCCCCTTGTGCATCTGGCTTACGTGGGTCCCGGGGAGTCGAACCTGGGTCCTATGGCTTTGTAGGCAAGCGCCTTAACGGCTAAGCCATCTCTCTAGCCCCCAGTGTTAGCTTTTGAACAAACCTATCTCTCCCACTTATAGGGCCCAAGTAATGGTGAGGAATCACCAACAAAGTCATTATTTTGGGCTGGAGAGATGGCTTAGCAGTTAAGGCGCTTGCCTGCAAAGCCAAAGGACCCAGGTTTGATTCCCCAGTACCCACGTAAGCCAGATGCACAAGGTGGCACATGCGTCTTGAGTTTGTTTGCTGTGGCTGGAGACTGTCATACCCATTCTCTCTGTATCTGCCTCTTTCTCTCTTGTACTCTCTCTCTCAAATAAATAGGAAAAAGTTGTCATTTATAAAATTGTAAGATACCTTGGCACCATGTCCAGCACTTAGGATAATGAGATAGAAGAACCATCATGAGTTGGAGGCCAGTCTGTGCTAAAGTTAGAGACCCTGCTTCAATAAAGAAAAAAAAATCTTTTTTAAAGCCTTCATTTAATAATAAGAAAACCACTGAACTGCACACATTGTCCTGAGGTCCAGAGAATGGCACCTAGAGGACTAACTGTTGCAAACCCCAGTACCAAACACACTTTGTTTCCCTTCTGATGTAGGGTCTCACTTTAGCCCAGGCTGTCCTGGAACCCACTCTAGTCCCAAGCTGGCCTCAAACTCATGGCAATCCTCCTACTTCTGCCTCTCAAGTGCTGTGATTAAAGGCTTGTGCCACCATGCCTGGTTCCATCATGCCCAGCTGTGTGGCAGCTTTAAGGGAGTGTTTTGTTAAAATTTGACAACTGTTGCCTCAAACCAGTAACTTACCAAGGATGACCACAGAAATGACATTTCTGTCCCATTTAACTTCTTTTAACTTAGAAGGCCTTGGCACCAGCTTGTTGCCTCAGAAGTCTACTTACAGCTCCAGAAGCAACTATTCAAGTTGACAAACCAACTGACTGACTCAAATTATAAGCCTCATGTACACACTTCTGTTTTGGTTTGTTTTTTGAAAAAATAGTTTATTGAGCTGGGCGTAGTGGCGCATGCCTTTAATCCCAGCACTCGGGAGACAGAGGTAGGCTGACCTGAGACTACATAGTAAATTCTAGGTCAGCCTGAGCTCGAGTGAGAACCCTACCTTGGAAAACCAAAAAAAAAAAAAAAGTTTATTGAGGTGGTGTGGTGGCACACTCCTTTAATCCTAGCACTTGGAAGGTAGGAGGACCTCCGAGTTCAAGGCCAGCCTGAGACTACAGAGTAAGTTCTAGGACTTTCTGGTCTACAGCATGACCTAACCTTGAAAAACGAAAAAAGAAAGAACAGTTTATTGACTATGCTGCAAGGAAGGAGTGGGATGACAGTACTGCCTGCCCACTTTAATTTTTTTATTTACTTACCTATTTGTTCTTTTTACTTGTTTGTTTTATAGAGGTAAGGTTTCACTTTAGCCCAGGTAGACTTGGAACTCACTCTGTAGTCCCAGGCTGGCCTTGAACTCAAAGAGATCCTCCTATCTCTTCCTCCCAGATGCTGGGATTAAAGGCATGTGTCACCACTTTTTTTTTTTTTTTTGTTCTATCACATTTTTAAAGGAACTGCACAAAATTCTAGAGAAATAAACACCAGGACAGTCAAGATGTCTTTTCAAAGACAAAACTTTTTTTTTTTTTCTTAAGTTTTTTTGAGGTAGAGTTTCACTCTAGCCCAGGCTTGAATTCACTGTGTAGTTACAGGGTGGCCTTGAACTCACAGCAATCTTCCTACCTCTGCCTCCCAAGTGCTGGGAATCTTTACCAACTACCAGTCCGTGAAGGGAAGACTGTAGTCCTTTTCCCTGCCCTCTGCCCCTGCCACATGGCATTTCAGCAGTCACCACAACAGAGACTTACTTCCTCCGCTGTATCCTTCTCAATCCGAACTATCTTGTTTTCCCAGTAGATTCGCTGAGATTCCAGCTGGCTTGTTAGTAAATATGAATACTAGAAACAGAATAAACATCAAAATATAAGTCAATTTCTAAAATCCAATTAACACTTGACCATTCACACACCAACAGAAAAATAAACATTATAAACTATTAATAAATTAATAAGTAAAAAAGAGAGAGCTGAGCTTGGTTTAATCCCAGCACTCAGACCAGCCTAGACTACAGAGTGAGTTCCATGTCAGCCTGGACTAGACACTCTGCCTCCATAAAAACAAACCCATTATAATTTCTTCTTTTTTTTCTAAAGCTGGGTGTGGTAGCTCACAACTTTAATTCCAGCACCTGGGAGGGAAGGCTAACGTAGGGGGATCACCATGAGTTCAATTCCAGCCTAGACTTCAGTGAGACTCTGCCGCCATGCCTAGGAGAGAGGGGTTAAGGAGAAAGAATATGAATGAATATAAGCAAAACAAACTCCAAATGCATCTGCCACTTTGTGCCTCTAGCTTTACGTGGATACTGGAGAAAAGGACTTGGGGGGGGTGGTCATTAGTGTTATAGACAAGTGCCTTAACTGCTGATCATCTCTCTGGTCTAATAATACTTTTTTTTTTTTTTTTGGTTTTTCCAAAGTAGGGTCTTACTCTAGCCTCGGCTGACCTGGAATTCACTAGTCTCAGGGTGGCAATGAACTCACAGTGATCCTCCTACCTCTGCCTTCCAAGTGCTGGAATTAAATGCTTGTGCCACCACACCCAGCTATAATTTTTATAAATTTAAAAAATATGTATTTGAGAGAGAGACTGAGAATGGACACACCAGGACCTTCCGCCATTGTAAACAAACTCCAGACACATGTCACTTTGTGCGTCTGGCTTACGTGGGTCCTGGGGAAATTGAACCTGGGTCCTTTGGCTTCACAGGCAAACATCTTAACTGCTAAGCCATCTTTCCAGCCCCCAATAAAATATATACATGTATATGTGTGTGTTGTGTGTGTATATACACATACACACACACACATTTTTAAAATTTTTTTATTTTACGAGGTAGGGTCTCACTCTAGCCCAGGCTGACCTTGAATTTACTATGGAGTCTCAGGGTGGCCTCGAACTCATGGTGATCCTCTTACCTCTGGCAATCCTCCTACTTCTGCCTCCCAAGTGCTGGGATTAAAGGCATACACTACCATGGCTGGCTTTAATTTTTTTTTTTTTTTTTTTTTTGGTTTTTTTGAGGTAGGGTCTCACTCTGGTCCAGGCTGACCTGAAATTAACTCTGTCATCTCAGGGTGGCCTTGAACTCATGGCAATCCTCCTACCTCTGCCTCCTGAGTGCTGGGATTAAAGGCGTGCACCAACACGCCCGGCTTTTAATATAATTTTAAGACAAGGTTTTGCTATGTTACCCACGCAAGGTATAAGCAATCTTCCCACAGTTGTATCCTGCACTGTAGACTTGTGCCACCATGGCACATCAGAATGTCTGTTATACTTGTGTTCAACCTAACAACAGGCACTGGGCCAGAGGCACGTAGCTGAAGCTTTCAATACAGCTAAGAGAAATGGAGGAATGTACACGTATACAAACGTGTTCTGCTGACAACGTTAAGAACAGTGGTTTTAATATATGATTCAGGGCTAGCTTAGTGTATGCTTAATATATATTAGGCCATTACTATCACAAAACATGTATATAATTTTTTTTTTTTTTTGAGGTAGGGTCTCACTCTAGCCTAGGGTGACCTGGAATTCACTATGTAGTCTCAGGGTGGCCTCGAACTCATGGTGATCCTACCTCTGCCTCCCGAGTGCTGGGATTAGAAGCGTGCAGTAGCACGCCCAGCTAATATGTATAATTCTAACCAGCTTCTCCATGTCTATACCCCTGGACTGAGTCTCCTCTCAACTCCTGTAGTACCATGTCTACCAGTAGGAGCCCTCAGACCCTAGTGCTTAATCCAAGGTTTACATGCCTGTCACTCTGACTGGACTGTTAACTCTATGAAAGCGAGGACCATATTGTACCTCCATATCCCCCATGGTCTGGCACATGTTGAATGCCAAGAAATGTTTGCTGTATGATGAGACTAACAAATAGTGCTGTTAACTATAGGGGGAGGACAGACGGCAGACTGCAGTAGGATTGGGGGATTTTGGGAAGATGAGAATGAGAGGCTGCTGACAGACTGGAGACAGATTCTAGAGAACTGCTGAATCAGTACAGAGCTGTGAACATTTTAGGGTCTCTTTGGCACTGCATTAACATGAGGCTGAAGTGTGCAGTACTCAGATATGGTAGCACTAGGGTTGTAGTTTTAAATATGTAAAAATGTTTTTTATTTATTTGCAAGGAAAGAGAAAAAAGAGGGAGAGAGGGAGAATGAGAATATGCAGGAGAACAGATAAATGAACTTCTAATGCATATACCACTCTGTACACCTGGCTCTTTCTGGGTACTGGGGAATCACACCTGTACTGGCAGGCTTGGCAAACAAGCACCTTTAAGGCACCTCCCTCCCCCAGCCCCAGGGCTAGGCTGTTATATTTTTTTACTGTTATATTGAGGCCTGCCCACCAAGCAGTGGCAAAGTTGCATCTCCATTTGGAAAAGACTATGACAGAAGGTAGAAGGGTTGTGAGCATGTCTGCAGACATAAAGAACAATTAGGAGGGCTGGAGAGATGGCTTAGTGGTCAAGGCATTTGCCTGCAAAGCCAAAGGACCCAGGTTCAATTCCCCAGAACCCACATAAGCCAGATGCACAAAGGTGCACATGCGTCTGGAGTTTGTTTGCAGTGTCTGGTGGCCCTGATGTGCCCATTCTCTCTCTGCCTCTCTCTCTCTCAAATAAATAAATGAAAAAGTTAAAAAAAAATTGGGAAGAACCTTAGAGAAGGCGATGATGACAGAATGTGGGGTTTGTGAGGGCAGGAGACGGCCTGATGCTGCATGTAATGGTATTGGTAGTGGCTGACACAGAGTAGCCATTAACCAAAACTTCTATCTCTTTCCCTTTTTCTCCTTTCCCTCTTTTTTCTCTTTCTCTTTATATTTCTTTCTTTCCTTTTTGAGGTGTTAGGGATCAAAATATATCCTGATGCATGCTGTGCAAGTGCTTTACTACTGACTTACTGCCTTAGCCTCACAATGTTTTTATTTGTATGTATGTGTGTGTATATGGGTATACCAGGGTCTCTCTTGCTACAAACAAAGTTCAGATGCATGTGGCACTTTGTGTCTGGGGAACTGAACCTGGGCCAGTAGGCTTTGTTTGCAAGCCAGCACTTTTAACAGATAAGTCATCTTCTTACCTCACACAAACTATTTCTTGAATGAACAAAATGTGTCAATAGTTTGATCTTTCCTTTGTCAATGTGGTAACTTATTAAAAAATACATATATATTTATATTTTATTTATCTGAAAGAGACAAAGGCACGCGCGCGCGCGCGCGCGCACACACACACACACACATATATATGGGGGGGGAGGGAGGGAGAGGAGGAGAAAAGAAAAGGGACATGCCAGGGCCTCCAGCCACTGCAAATGAACTCCAGATGCATGTGCCACCTTGTTTATATGGGGAATCAAACTCGGGTCTTTAGGCTTTGCAAGCAAGCATCTTAACTGCTGAGCCATCTCTCCAGGCCCTAACAATAATTTTTCTTTTCTTTTCTAATTTTGTTTTTTTGAGGTAGGGTCTAGTTGTAGCCCAGGCTGGCTTTGAGTTCATGGTGATCCTCCTACCTCTGCCAAGTGCTGGGATTAAAGGCATGCACCACGATGTCCGAGTTATATTGTTTTTTTAAGATAGGGTCTCGCTCTAGCCCAGACTGACCAGGAATTCCCTCTATAGTCTCAGGCTGGCCCCCAAATCACACAATTCTCCTACCTCTGCCTCCTGAGTGCTGGGATTAAAGGGGTGTGCCACCATGCTCAGCTTCTTTTTTTTTTAAAAATGTTTTTTTTTTTTTAATTTTTATTTATTTATTTATTTCAGAGCGACAGACACAGACAGAAAGACCGAAAGAGGGAGAGAGAGAATGGGCGCGCCAGGGCTTCCAGCCTCTGCATATGAACTCAAGACGCGTCATGCTCAGCTTCTTATTAATAATATTTGCCTTATTTAAAGCTACTTTCTGAATCTATCAGACCTTTAAGAGTCTAGAGATGAGCATGTTTTCAGATGTCATTTCTTCTGAAAATTAAAGGTTTGATGGTAGTTATCTGTTGTTTGGAGATGTCTTGTTTCATCATCAATTTTCAATTAATGAATGGTCTAGATTCAGCCTTCTGCGTGGTAAGTTTATAGATTTGAAGCACATACCCAGCTCTTTCTTCAAAACATTTTTGAAATTTGTGTAAAATAGGATTCCCATTGAAACTTCCCCTTTGTTAAGAGAAAATTTAGATTGAGCATGGTAGTACATCCGGACATCTCTGTACTCAGCAAGCACAGGCAGAAAGATCATCTGTTGTAGGGCCAACCTGGGTTACATTGAAAGACTCTAAAAAAATAAATAAATAAAAGGAAGCCCTACCAAACAATCAAATCCTTACAAAAACCAAAACCAACCAAACAAAAGTAACCATGAATATATTCACAGTAGAACAACTTTATAGTAGGCAAGTTTTTACTGCCAGACAGAAAAATGAGATTGTATTAATTTTTTTTTTAAAGGTAGGGTTTCACTCTAGCTCAGGCTGACCTGGAATTCACTACATAGTCTCAGGATGACCTTGAACTCATGGCAAGAGTGTAATAAATTTGTTGTTACTTCAAATATATGAATATTCAAAACTGGCTTTAACTAAAGTACTTTGAATACACATCTGCATATAGACACATAAATTCCTAATTATACAATGACAGCTCAATGAAAATGCTTCTGAGAAGGAAAGATGCTACGGGCTTTGCCCATTCTGACCAAATAAATCTATTAAGTTTCCAGCTGCTATTGTGGTGCTAATAGCAATGTTCTAGTTTTATTGGTATTGCCAAAGATAATCTGAAGTTAACTAGGAACATCACAGTGAAAATAAGGCACGGTGAAGTGTATACTTCTTAAAATGAAAAACATGTAAATTCATAGCAATAACAAAACTTAAAAAAGTCTCTATGCAGGGTAAATGGAAAAATTAAAGTCAAATAGCCTTTCTAGCTAGAAAGGTAAAAAGTAGTAGGAACAGGTACTAAGTGGTAACTAGTAAACATCTTACCTCCAACTGTAAGGAATCTATTTTCTCTTCCTGGCAAGTGTCACCCTCGCATTCATATTGTACAATTTTTCCATCTGTCTTACTTGCAACTAGCCGATGGACATAGTTATCTAAAGAAAAGAATAAGTCAACCAAAGTGTGCTTTTTCAGAATGAAAAAAGCCTTCATGTGCTCTTAACTCTGAAAAAAATGTGTTTCAGAGATCTAAATTAAATGCCTTGTAATGTATCTTTTAAATTGGGTCAAATCATTTGGACCTTAAAGCGAGCAGGCAGGAGTAGAGGTACAAAGTCTGTGTACAAGTGTGTCTCTAAGACAGAAATGGTGCCCTGGGGGCAGCCCTGGAATTTGAGTCTGCAACAGCTGTCAGGAAGAGGACTTGTCAAGTTGTAAGGGAGAGTAGACTGGTTCAGAAGGAAGTCTCCATGGAGAAAGAATCCAAATTAGAAAACAAGAACAGGGCTCACCTCCAGCATAGTCCCAGACACGATGGTTGGTGAGCTGCATGGCATAGGTGTGCTGTGTCTCCTCAAAGTGCTTATAAGCATGCCGACTCACGTACCGTCCGCATCCTATGTGGCCACATATTAAACAAATCCAAAGGTTCTGCCAAGAGCAAGACAAGATCTTAATCACTTAAAGCACATGATTTGGCCACCTGCCACTGAAGGGCAAATACCAGATAAGGCTTATGTGTGTGACACCATGCTTGACAAAAAAAAACAAACATATTTTTTTGATTTTTCAAGGTAGGATCTCATACTAGCCCAAGTTGACCTGGAATTCATGATGTAGTCTCAGGGTGATCTTGAACTCACAGGGATCCTCCTACCTCTACCTCCGAAGTGCAGGGATTAAAGGCGTGCACCACACCTGGCCAATTTTTGTTTATTTACTTATTTGAGAAAGAGAAAATGGCTGGGCATGATGGCACATGCCTTTAATCCCAACACTCAGGAGGCAGAAGTAGGAGCAGGGTTGTTGTGACTTTGAGGTCACCTTGAGACTTCATAGTGAATTCCAAGTCAGCCTGGGCTAGAGTGAGACCTTACCTCAAAAAAACAAAAAAAACAAAACAAAAAACCCCCCACAACTTTAATCCTAGCACTCGGGAGGCTGAGGTAAGAGGACTGCCACAAGTTCGAGGCCATTCTGAGACTACAAAGTGAATTCCAGGTCAGCCTGGGTTAGAATGAGACCCAACTTAAAAAGAGAGAGAGAGAGAGAGAGAGGGAGGGAGGGAGGGAGGGAGAGGGAGAGAGGGAGAATGGACACACCAGGGCCTCTTGTAGTCCAAACAAACTGATGCATGTGCCATGTACACCTGGCTTTATGTGGGTACTGAGGAATCAAACCCAACTCAGCAACTTTAACCACTGAGCCAGCTCCTCAGGCCCCTACAAGACTTTCTTTCTTCTTCTATTTATTTATTTGTTTTGTTTTTAATCAAGGTAGGGTCTTGCTGTAGTCCAGGTTGACCTGGAATTCACTATGTAGTCTCAGGCTGGCCTCAAACTCATAGTGATCCTCCTACCTCTGCCGCCCAAATGCTGGGATTAAAGGTGTACACCACCATGCCCGGATCCCTAAAAAACCTCTTGCATGAGGTTTTCTTCTTGTTTTATTTAATTTTTACTAGGTAGGTCTCACTCTAACCCAGGCTGTTCTGGCATTCACTATGTAGTCTCAAGGTGGCCTCAAACTCATAGCAATCCTCCTACCTCTGCCTTCTGAGTGCTGAGATTAAAGGCATGTGACACCATAACTGGCATTTGCAAAAGGTTTAAAACTCAATAATCAAGAGCAATTTTATGGGTCCACCATCCCATCATTATCTATGTATGTTTTTTTGAAGATCTCTAAATAAGCAGTATCAAAAAGATGCAGAAATCATGAATGAACATCTAATAGAGAATAAAGGTGTTTTTTTTGTTTTGTTTTGTTTTTTGAGGTAGCATCTCACTCTAGGCGAGTCTGACCTGGAATTCACTATGTGTTCTCAGGGTGGCCTTGAATGCACAGTGATCGTCCTACCTCTGCCTCCTGAGTGCTGGGATTAAAGCCATGCGCCACCATACCCGGCTTAAGAATAAAATATTTTGCTTAGAAGTAACCTATTTATGTATTCATATTTGTTGACTCCAGACCAAAAACAAAAATGAGAATTGGCTTCACCAAGAATTTAAGCTGCACTGGGCAAAAGAAACTCCTAGAGAAAGAAAGCTGGGTTCATTATTCTTTTCACCACCCATTACTTACTTCCTGAACACCACACTCAAAACACTTGTTTTCTTCTACTGGCTCTGGGGTCTGACAGTACCGGCAAACAGGACACCTGTCCAGAACATGGAAAGGTAACAGGACATTCAGCTCTTACAAGCTTTTACAGAATCCAAACATCAAATAGCAAACTTACACCATCTCTTACATTTTACTTTCATGTTGTCATTTTGCCACATTTAAAAATAAATAAATAAATAAATATATATATAAATAAAGCCGGGCGTAGTGGCACACGCCTTTAGTCCCAGAACTCAGGAGGCAGAGGTAGGAGGATCACCATGAGTTCGAGGCCACCCTGAGAGTACATAGTAAATTCCAGGTCAGCCTGAGCTAGAGTAAGACCCTTCCTTGAAACCCCCCACCAAGAAAAAAAAATATATATATATATGTACACACACACACACACACACACACACACACACACACACACACACACACTTAACTGCAAGCAGGGGTGGGGACAGAATGTGCACCCCAGGGCCTCTAGCAAATGAATGCCACTTTGCACTTCTGGCTTTACATTGATACTGGGGACTCGAACTCAGGTCATTAGATTTTGTAAGCAAGTGACTTGACTGCTGAGCCATCTCTCCAGCACCCCTGTCGTTTTCTTTGAGTCCAGGCTGACCTGGACTCACTTTGTACTCCTAGGCTGACCTCCCAAATACTGGGATTAAAGGTATATACCACACCCGGCCTTTTCTTTTCTTTTTCTTTTGAGGTAGTGTCTCACTCTAGCCCAGGCTGACCTGGAATTCACTATGGAGTCTCAGGGTGACCTCGAACTCATGGCAATGCTCCTACCTCTATCTCCTGAGAGCTGGGATTAAAGGTGTGAGCCACCACATCTGGCTCTTCCTCGATCTCTCTTTTAAAAATTTTATTTTACTTTATTGAGAGAGAGAGGGAGGGAGGGAGGGAGAGAGAGAGAGAGGGAGGGAGGGAGAGAGGGAGGGAGGGAGGGAGGGAGGGGGGAGGGGGGGAAGGAGGAAGGATGAATGAGAATAAGGAGAGAGAATGAGAATATGGGTGTGCCAGGGCTTCTAGCTACTGCAAATGAGTTCCAAATGCATGAGCCACTATGTGCATCTGGCTTACATGGGCACTGGGGAATGGAAACCGTGTCCATAGGCTTCACAGACAAGTGCCTTAACCACTAGGCCACCTTTCCAGTGTCCACCCCCTTTTTTATTTTTTGGTTTTTCAAGGTAGGGTCTCACTCTAAGCACAGGTTGACCTGGAATTCACTCTAGTCTCAATGAGGCCTCAAACTCACATTGATCTTCCTACCTCTGCCTCCCCAGTGCTGGGATTAAAGGCATTTGCCACCACGTCTGGTCCCCCTTTATTTTTTTAAAAATTAAAATTTTTTTCTTTCATTTTTTGAGGTAGGGTCTCGCTCTAGCTCAGGCTGACCTGGGATTCACTATGTGGTCTCAGGGGGGCCTCGAACTCATGATGATCCTCCTACCTCTGCCTCCTGAGTGTTGGGATTAAAGGTGTGTGCCACCATGCCTGGCTCCCCCCTCTTAAAGGCAGGGTCTCACTCTAGCTCAGGCTAGCTTCAAACTCCTGTTGATTCTCCTACTTAAGACTTCCAAGTGATGGGATTAAAGGTGTGAGTTACCACACTTGGCTCCCTTACATTACTTTAAAATTTACTATAAGATGTTTAAAAGGCAACTTTTATTTATTTTTATTTATTTGAGAGTGACAGACAGGGAAAGAGGCAGATAGAGAATGGGTGCGCCGGGGCCTCCAGGCACTACAAACTCCAGACGCATGCACCACCTTGTACATCTGGTTAACATGGGTCCTGGGGAACTGAGCCTAGAACCAGGGTCCTTATGCTTCACAGGCAAGCGCTTAACCGCTAAGGCATCTCTCCAGCCTCAATTTATTTATTTTTAAAAGATTTTATTTTTATTTATTTATTTATTTACTAGAGAGAGAGAATGGGAATGGGCATGCCAGGACCTCTAGTCACTGCAAATGAACTCTAGATGTATGTGCTACCATGTGCACCTGGCTTATGTGGGACCTGTAGAACTGAACCTGGGTCCTTAGGCTTCACAGGCAAGTGCCTTAACTGCTAAGCCATCTCTCCCGTGCTTTTTACTTATTTTAAAGAACCATAGAAGAGGCAAGGCAGATACAGAGAAAGATACAGACTCTATTTATTTATTGAGACACGGAGAGGGAGAGTATGGGTAGATGTATGTGCCATCATGTGCATCTGGGACCTGGATAATCAATCCTGGGTCCTTAGGCTTCACAGGCATGCACCTTAAACACTAAGCCATCTCTCCAGGCCCCCCCCTTTTTTAAATTTATTTTTATTTTTTTAATTAATTAATTAATTTATTTGAGAGTGACAGACGCAGAGAGAAAGACAGATAGAGGGAGAGAGAGAGAATGGGCACGCCAGGGCTTCCAGCCTCTGCAAATGAACTCCAGACACATGCGCCCCCTTGTGCATCTGGCTAACGTGGGACCTGGGGAACCGAGCCTCGAACCGGGGTCCTTAGGCTTCACAGGCAAGCGCGTAACCGCTAAGCCATCTCTCCAGCCTTTTTTTTTTTTTTAAAGGAAGGTTCTCACTCTAGCCTAGGCTGACCTGGAAATCACTCTGTAGCTCCAGCTGGCTGGTCTTGAACTCATGGAGATCCTCCCATTTGAGCCTCCAGAATGTTGAGATTAAAGATTAAAGATATGTGCCACCATGCCCGGCCAAAGACAAACATTTTTTAAGTTATTCTCTTTTTTATTTTTTCAAGGTAGGGTCTCACTCTAGCCCACCACGCCTGGCTTAAGTTATTCTTTTTTTTTTTTTTTTTTTTTTTGGTGTTTCAAGGTAGGGTCTCACTCTGGCTCAGGCTGACCTGGAATTCACTATGTAGTCTCAGGGTGGCCTCGAACTCTCAGTGATCCTCCTACCTCTGCCTCCCGAGTGCTGGGATTAAAGGTGTGCGCCACCACGCCCAGCTTTAAGTTATTCTTATACAAAATGAAATTACATAAAATCTTTATAAAGCAGAGGAAAATGAGGAATTTTGAACTTGATAGCTTTTTCCAGTCTTTAACATTCAGCAAATGCAATTTTTTGATACTATGACACAATATTTTCATCTATAAAGCTCATGGTTAAAAAATAATCAAGTTGCAAATATCAAACCAAAAACCCTAACCCCTTAATGTTGCAGGTAAGTTCCTATTTATTTGTGTTGGGCTACATTCATAGCTATCCTCAGCTACATGCAGCCCATCACAGGCTGAATACACCTGACAGATGATCAAAGAGCTAAATATTAATGGTTATATTTAAGATTTAAGGTGCTGCCAGGCATAGTGGCAAGCAACTTTAATCCCAGCACTTGGCAGGCAGAAGTAGGAGGATCAAGTGAGTTTAAGGCCAGCCTGAGTCTATATCACCCTGGGCAAGAGACACACCCTACCTTGATCCCCCCAAATAACAACAATAAAATAAATAAAATTTAAGATGTTATTAATTTTGCTTGAAGTATGATTATCTATAAGAATGGACATACCAGGGCCTCTTCTCAGTGTGAATGAACTCCAGACACACGTACCACTTGGTGCATCTGGCTTTACATGGGAAACTGAACCTGAGCCTACAAACTTTGGAAACAAGCACCTTTGACCACTATGCTATCTTCCAGCCTTTATTTATTTTTGGTTTTCCGAGGCAGGGTCTCACTCTAGCTCAGGCTGACCTGGAATTTACTATGTAGTCTCAGTGTAGCCTCGAACTCATGGTGATCCTCCTACCTCTGCCTCCCAAGTGTTGGGATTAAAGGCATGTGCCACCATGCCTGGCTGGCTACTTATTTTTTGAGACATGGTCTTATGTAATCCAGACTATCCTTGAACTCACTATGTAATCAGAGATATACTTGATTCCCCCCCCCCCCCCCGAGGTCAGGTCTCACTAACCTAGGCTGACCTGGAATTTGCTCTATATTTTCAGGGTGGCCTTGAACTCATGGCGACCCGCCTACCTCTGCCTCCAAAGTGCTGGGATTAAAGGTGTGTGCCACTACACTGGCCTTTGAATTTCTTTTTAATTTATTTGAGAGAGAGAGGGGTTCATATCAGAACCTCTTGGCATTACATATGAGATCCAGACACATATGCTACCTTGTCTAGCTTTATGTGGGTACTGGGCAATCAAACTCAGGCAGGCTTTGCAAGAAAGCAACTGTAACCACTGAGCCATCTCCACAGCCTGAATTTCTGATATTCCTGCTTGTACCTCCCTTGTACTGGGATTACAGGCTTGTGCCACCTACCTTGGCTTTTTAATTTATTTTTATTTGAGAGAGAAACAGATTGAAAGAGAGAGAGAGAGAGAGAGAGAGAGAGATAGAGAGAGAGAGGGAGAGAGAGAGAAAGAAAGAATGGGTACCCCAAGGCTTCCAGCCGCACAAGCAAACTCCAGATGCATGTGCCACCTTGTGTATCTGGCTTTATGTGAGTCCTAGGGTCCTTACCTTGGGTCCTTAAGGCTTCGCAGGCAAGTGTCTTGACCACTAAGCCATCTTTCCATTCCTTCCTTGGCTTTTCAATCTTCTTTTCTATTTTCTTGTGTGTGTCTGTATGCACACGTGTCATGGAACATGTGGTTAGAGGACAATCTGAGTGTTGGTCCTTGACTTTAAAAATTTTATTTAAACTGAGTGTGGTGGCACACGCCTTTAATCCCAGCACTTGGGAGGCAGAGGCCTGCCATGAGTTCGAGGTCACCTTGAAACTACATAGTGAATTCCAGGTCAACCTGGGCTACAGCGAGATCCTACCTCAAAAAAACAACAAAAAATTATTCATTTGCCCATAAGCACAGTGCATGCACATATGCATGATGCACCAGGGCCTCTTGTCCTGCAAATGAACACCAGACACTTGCACCATTTTTTGCATCTCACTTAAGTGGGTGGCTAGGGTCAGTAGGGCTTGCAAGCAAATGCCTTTAATCACTAAACCATCTTCCCAGCCCTAAGGCAGTCTTTCTCATTTTGCTACTGACTGAGAACACTACACTAGCTGGTTTGAACTTTGGGATTCTACTAAAAGCACTTTCTGTTGCAGTAGGCACATTAGGATTATAGTCCTGTGTGCTACTTCCATTCAGCTTTCTGTTCTGGGGATCTAAACTCCCGTTGTCAGGCTCATGGTGCAAATGCACTTAACCACTGAGTCATTTTCCCAATCCCTTAATTTTATTTTCTTGATATATTTAGGAAGACTGTGGAAGAATGGTTCTCCATTTATAAAAAAGGCACAGTAGGAGTCTGCCTCAAAGCTGCCTTTCTGAGCACCACAGGTTGGGCCATGTTTTCTCTTCCTCAGCCTAGATGCAATCACATGCATTGAGGTAAGCATAAACTCTTTAGAATGTACTTCTTGGAGGAGGGTCTGTGTTTAGTTCTTGCCTCAATATCTAGCATGGCATCATGTATATGCCAAGGCACAAAGCCGCTCTCAACCACAGACTTAGCATGAGCAAACCAGGCAGTGTCCTTGCTGAAAGCTGGCAATCTTCTAGCTTCTGTGCTACATCATACAGGTGAACAAGGGTTTCTGTGGACCTTCACCCTCCTAACTTCTGGAGTTAGGACTGTGATTTGCCCTTCTCATGCACACCTCCTTTCCTCCACTCCTTTCTCTGGCTCCCACTCTTCACCTGGCTAACTCCTACCTATCCTCTTGGAGGACCGTTCTCAGATTGGTAATGTGTCAGGATTCCAAGTCCCCAGTCACAATACTGCAAACTGCTCTTTTGTCATACCCATTAAAGATATGAGTTTACACTTATTGTGTGTGTGTAAAGTTTGTAAAGGAGCAATACAACTCCATTTAGGATGACAAAAAAGGCTCAGACACCAACTCAGTTCTGTCTGAAGTAGTGACACCTACAAGTAAGGTCTCTGTGCATTGTAATGACACACAGATGTGTGCCTCATACATGGTGATTTCTGTAACTTCTGGCCTCCAACCCATCAACAGTCCCAAAAAGCTAAGTGTTGGGCTGGGATGTACCTCAACTAGCAGAGTGCTTACCTAGCAGGCATGTGTTGTTCCCCATAAACTTATGTGCTCTGAATGCTAGGTCCCCAACTGAGGACAATCTAGGAATTGGAGCTTCCTGAAAGTGATGTATTATTGGGGGTGGGCTTATGGGTGTTAATAGCCAGCTTCCCCTTGCCAGTGCTGGCACACTCTCTTTCTAATGTTGTCCACTGATGCTGGCCAGGAGGTGATGTCCACCCTCTGCTCATACAGTTTTCTCCTGCCATCATGGAGAGTCCCCTTGAGTTTGTAACCACAATAAACCATTTCCTCTTATAAGCTGCTCTTGACTGGGTGTTTTCTGCCAGAAATGCAAAACTGATGGCAACAGTGCCTGAAGCTCTGGGTTCTATCACCAGCATGGGATAAACCAAGCATGGTGGCACATATCTGTAATCTCAGTTCTAAGGAGGCAGAATTCAAGATCATTCTCAGCTACACAGTGAGCACAGTGAGTCTGAGTCCACAAAAGACTTTGTCCCACCTACACGTCAGAATGTCAAAAATCCCAGGATGCTGCAGACCAGTAGGTAAGAGAGCTGAAGTAAAAGGCAGATCAACTAAGAGTACACAATATAGGAAGTTTAAGACATAAGATTTTTTTTTTTCCTGTGCTAGGGGTTGAACTCAAGAGTCATGTTCATATTAGCAAGTACTCTGCCACCCAAGAGATACTTTAACACAAGAGCCTCAACGCCAAGATTTGCTTGTGTATGCGTGCATTTATGTGTGTGTCTCTCTTCCTTCTTCCCTCCCTCCCTCTCTCCCTCCCACTGACTGACTCATTCTGGCCTAGCTCTTGGATGGAAACAAAAGCTAGTACTGCTGCTTTGGGAAAGTCCACAAGAATTCAGGATCATGAAGAATCTAAGAAACACTTGATTTAGGGATGCCTCTGTGCTACTATGGTACCAACTGGAGTGTTCAACTGTTGATGGCTGTTTTAAATTCTGAGGAGGAGGAAAGGGGTTCACAGTGAATCTGATAGGGTAGGGCAGCCTTTGCACTCACGTCGTGTCGTCCCAGCGCTGCAGACACTGGCTGTGGAAGCTGTGGTTACACAATGTGGTCAGGATGCCATTGACAGACTCGTCCATGCGCTCCAGACACACTGTGCACTTGGGGAGCTCAGTCAGGTCCATCACAGGGAGGCTGGCACCCTGCAGGAAAATGCTTCATGTTAAGCCTCACAATTCATCCCCTACCATCTTTATCTTTGAATAACATTTCCTGTTGCTTTTGTTCCTTCCAGGGCCTCTAGCCACTGAAAACAAGCTCTCTCTCTCTAGTCCCTGCATTTTTTTTAAAAAGTTTTTATTTATTTATGAGGCAGAGAGAGAGAAGGGGCACACCAGGGCCTCCAGCCACTGCAAATGAACTCTAGACGCATGTGCCACTTTATGCATCTGGGGAACTGAACCTAAGTCCTTTGGCTTTGCAGGCAAGTGCCATAACTGCTAAGCCATCTCTCCAGTCCCCAATTCTGTATCTTTATTTATTTTAATATTTTATTTATTTGAGAGAGGAAGAGGCAAAGAGAAAGAAAGAATGGGTGTACCACGGCCTCAAGCCACTGCAAACCAACTCCAGACACATGTGCCCCCTTATGCATCTGAATTACATTGGTCCTGGGGAATAGAAACGGGGGTCCTTAGACTTCACAGATAAATGCCTTAATGGCTAAGCCATTTCCCCAGCCCCAAGTTACTGGTTTTTTTTTTTTTTTTTTTGAGTTTTTCAAGATGGGATTTCACTCTAGCCCAGGCTGACCTGGAATGCACTATGGAGTCTCAGGGTCACCTTGAGCTCACAGTAATCCTCCTACCTCTGCCTCCCAAGTGCTGGGATTAAAGGTGTGCGCCACCACACCTGGCAAGTTGCTGCTTTAAAAAAAATTAACATACAAGCATTTTATTTTATTTTATTTTATTATTTTCTCCCTCTCTCTGCTTGTAAACAAATAAATAAAAAATAGTGGGCTGGAGAGATAGCTCAGCAATTAAGGCGATTGCCTGCAGAGCCTAATGACCTCAGTTCAATTGCCCAGTGCCCACATAAAACCAGATGCAAATAGTGAAACATACCCTTGGAGGGACTACAGGCCCTGGCACACCTATTCTCTGTTTGTCTCTCTTCTCTCTCTTCTAGCAGATAAATAACAACTCAGCAGTTAAAGGCACCTGTTTGCAAAACCTGCCTGCCTATGTTCATTTCCTCAGTACTCCCATAAGATCAGATGCAAAAAATGGTGCTTCTGTTTGGCATTCATTTGCAGCAGCAAGAGACCCTCGAGTGCCCACCCTAAGCATGCACATACACATGACCAAATAAAAATATATTAAAAGCCAGGGGTGGTGGCGCATGCCTTTAATCCTAGCACTCAGGAGGCAGAGGTAGGAGGATTGCTGTGAGCTTGAGGCCACCCAAGACTACATAGTGCATTCCAGGTTAGTCTGGGCTTAGAGTGAGGCCCTACCTTGAAAAAAAAAAAAAATACTTTTAGTATTTATTTGCAAGCAGAGATATAGAGAGAGGGAGAAAGAGAATGGGCACACCAAGGCCTCCAGCCAATGTAAACAAACTTCAGATGCATGAGCCACTTGGTGCATCTGGCTTTAAGTGGGCACTAGAGAATGGAACCTGGGTTGTTAAGCTTTGATGGCAAGTGCCCTAATCACTGAGCCATCTCTCTAGCCCTGTTGTTTACATTTTAAAAATTAAAATTGTCGGGAGCTGGAGAAATGGCTTAGTGGTTAAAGGTACTTGCTTGCAAAGCCTAAGGACCCAGTTTTGACTCTAGAACCCACGTAAGCCAGATGCACAACATGACACACGTGTCTGGAGTTTGACTGCAGTGGCCAAGGCCCTGGTGCACCAGTTCTCTCTCTCATAAATTAAAAAAAAATCAAAATTATCCATTTTATTCTTATTTATTATTACTGTAGCTCCAGGATGGCCTTAAATTCATGGTTACCCTCCTACCTCTGCTGGTATTAGAGGCATACACCACTATGCCTGGCTTATTTATTTATTTAGATAATGAGCTAGCTAGTTAGTTTTACAAGGTAGGGTTTCACTTTGATCCAGGCTCACCTGAAATTCACTATATAGTTTCAGGGTGACCTCAAACTGAACAGTGTTCCTCCTACCTCTGCCTGGGATTAAAGGTGTGTGCCACCAAGCCACCAAGGCTGGCTTGCTTGTTTGTTTTTGAGACAGTTTCATTTATCTCAGCTGGGTCTTGAACATACCATGTAACCAAGCATGGTTCTGAACTTATGATCCTCCTGCCTCCAATTCCAGAGTGCTGGAATTATAGGCATGCACCACCACCATGTCCAGTTGATGCAGTGCTGGAAATCAATCCCAGGGCCTCATTCAATCTAGACAAACACTCTACCAACTGGGCTGTGTCCCCACACCTCCAATTCTCCATTTTAACTTCAGTGGGATTTATTTTATTTTTGTTGTTTTTGTAGAATTACTTGCCCTTTATTTTAAGCCAAAGGGTCACAACTCTAAAGTAAATGACACAACTATTTGTTAATTCTTATTTTTCATTTTTTAAAATGTTTTATTTTTATTTACTTTAGAGATAGAATGGGCACGCCAGGGCCTCCAGCCACTGCAAACTCACTATAGACGCATGCACCACCTTTCCAGCCCTTTTAAAAATATTTTTTTGGGGGCTGGAGAGATGGCTTAGCAGTTAAGCATGTGCCTGTGAAGCCTAAGGACCCTGGTTCGAGGCTCGATTCCCCAGGACCCATATAACCCAAATGCACAAGGTGCGCATGCATCTAGAGTTTGTTTGCAGTGCCTGGAGGCCCTGATGTGCCCATTCTCTCTCTCTCTGCCTGTTTCTCTCAAATAAATAAGTAAAAACAAACATTTAAAAGATATTTTATTTATTTTCATATGTGTGAGAGTGTGTGCACACATGCATGCCAGAGTCTCTTGCTTCTGAAATGAATGACAGATGCTTGTGCTACTTTTTGGGTTTATTTCATGTGGGTGCTGAGCAAGTGCCTTTAATTGCTAAGCCACCGCTCCTGTCCCTTCAGTAGCTTTTAGTATATTAACATTAAATATACTCATATACAGCCATCACCACTATCTAATTCATGAATATTTGCTCCCAAAAGAGACCCCACACCTATCAACAAGTCATTTCCTATTCCTCTCTTCTCCCAGTACTAGTAACTACTCATCTACTTTCTGTCTCTATGGCTTGGTATACTCTGGACAATTCAACTGATATTTTCGGATTCAATTTTATACCAATCTGCAACATTTCCAGCTAAATATAGGAAGTCTTCACACTTACATCTTCAGATTTCAGCACTTCAGCCCTTTCCACATAGACCAGCTGGCAAACATCATCTTCAATTGAGTTGAACTGGCGGCCATTACACGCCATATAAAAACTATCGGCATCAGCCTATGTACATCAAGGGAAAAGAAAAGTTAACAACAGATAGACTTGAAATGTGCTTCTTATGACCTCACTTATAAAATTTATGATTAGGACAGAAACCAACCATCCTGAAGCAGGTTGGTACGCTGATGGAACTCTGCAGGTCTATTCTCTCATCTTCAGTGTTTCCTGGTTACATGAGAGTTTTGAGCTGGCCTGGCAGAAGGCACGGATGTGCAGTGAGCAGACAGCCAATATACTTTTAACGTTCAACCAGCCACAGTCAGCATTTCCTGGGCAGTCAACTCCCCCCCAACCCGTTGTCATCACCTTCATAGCGGCTAAGAGTAAACATTTCTGCAAATCCTGGAACCAAATCATAACTGATGCTATTGTAGAATTCTTTTTTCCCCCAAAAAAGTTAGCGTTCATGCTAAAAAATAAGGACCAACATGGGATGAAAACCAACTCCTTTTATTTCTAATGTTATTTTTATTTGCAAGCGGAGGAGAGGAGAGGGGAGGGGAAGGGAGGGGAGAAGAGGAGGGGAGAGGAGACAGACATAGAGAGAATGAGCACATCAGGGCCTTTAACCACTGCAAATGAACTTTAGATACACGTGCCCCTTGTGCATCTGGCTTACTTGGGTCCTGAGGAATTGAACCTGGGTCCTTTGGCTTCATAGGCAAATGCCTTAACTTCTAAGCCATCTCTCCAGCCCCCAACTCCTTTTCAACAAACAAAATCATAACGCATGAGTCACAGGAGGACCCCTCACAAGTGTAGTTAACAAGAGTAGGACATGTGATGAAGGTCAGGTCTATCCTTTAAGCTACTGGCAGCTCAATTCCTTTGCAGTGGAGGATGAATGGAACATTGAGACACAGGAAAGGTACATGTGCAGGTGTGAATAGGACACAGGTAAGACAAACCGCTGGCCTAGCTTAAGGGGAAAGCAACAATACAATTCCAGCTTTTCAACTCAGTCTTTCAAGGAAGCAGAGAGGTGGAGGCCGAGGCCAGGAGTTCACTTTGGAATATCAAAAGTCCTGTGCTTTGGCTTAATGCTCTGGCTTTGTAGACCAGCTGCTTGTATGGGAGGAGCCCACAAAAAGAACCACTGCACTGTCAACTTCTACCAGGAGATTCAGACTATGCTGGGCAAAGCATCCTGCCTGCCTATCTTCATAAGGCTCCGAATCTCACAGCCACTGTTAAGTTTCCTGGGCCATTAAAAAATGTATTTATTTGCACACATAGCAGGATCTCTTGAAAATACAAAGGAATACCAGATGTTTAGGCCACTTTTTGCTTCTTGCTTTATGCAGGTTCTGGGAAATAAAACCCAAGCCAGCAGGCTTTGCAAGCAAGTGTCTTTAACCAATGAGCCAGCTCTACAACTCCAGTTGAACAATTTCTGATTTTACTCCAGTGACATAATCTCAGTGTAGATATTTCCATGCTTCCCTCATATGAGAAGTGAGTGAAACCATGAGAAAAAAATGATCAATTCTGGTTGCAGTAGTTTACTTGAGGGGAAAGGTACCTAAGGAACACATCTGGGAACTGCGTAGAGTCCTGTGCATTCGACTTTATCTGTCCACCTATTTGCGTGTGTGTGTGCGCGTGCGTGCATGTGTCTGTGATATTGTACCAGGGCCTCTTGCTACTTCTCATCAGATCCTTGTGCCATTTAAAAATTTTTGAGAGCAAGGGGAGAAGGGGGAGGGAAGGAAAGAATGGGCACATCAGGGCTTTTTACTGCTGCAAACTAAGTACAGATGCATGTAACTTTGCAGCATCTTTATGTGGGCACATACTGGGGAATAAAACCCAGGCCACAGGCTTTATAAGCAAGCGCCTTTAACCACTAAGCCATGTCCTCAGCCCCCTGTGTCATCTTTTGCATCTTGTTTATCTGAGTAGTTTAGGAATTGAACCTACCCACGCCAACAGGCTTTGCAAGCTAGCCTTTTTTTTTTAAGTTTTTCGAGGTAGGGTTTCACTCTGGTCCAGGCTGACTTGGAATTCACTATGTAGTCTCAGGGTGGCCTTGAACTCATGGTAATTCTCCTACCTCTGCCTCCAGAGTGCTGGGATTAAAGACATGTGCCACCATGCCTGGCACAAGCTAGCACTTTTAGTCTTGTGTACTTTAACATTAAAATGTATAAAGCTGGTTGTTGGATAGCAACTCTCTTTCATACTAGGAAGAGGCAGCCTAACATGGCCTCCTCATTCTTCAAAAACAATGGCTTTTATTCTGAAAATGCAACTGGATGAGTACGTGGCACAGGGACCTCATGGACGGATGTACTGGTGTTACAGCTCAGGCAGGCTTCTGCAGCACCACTAGGAGTTGGCCTCAGCTGCTGCAAAGGCAGATACCTCCTCCAACCTAGACCTTTGAGAGCACAGGTTGTCAGGTCTCTTCAGAGGAAGGGACAGGCATGTGAATGCACTTAATGTGGGACTTATTATTCTTTTTTTCAGGGAGTTGTTAAACAATATTAAACAATTGTATTTTTGTTGTTTCAGATAAGGCTTCAGTATTATATCTCAGGCTGGGCTTGAATTATTGATCCTCCTGTCTCTCAAGTGCTAAGATCACAGGTGTGCACCACCATGCCCAGACAAAACATACTACTGGAAATAACATCAGCACCTGGAATTTTCAATTTGAATAGAATAGTGTCTTCTTTAAAATCTGGTATCAAAAATGTACACTAGTGGGCTGGAGAAATGGCTTAAGGCACTTGCCTGCAAAGCCAAAGGACCAAGGTTTGATTCCCCAGGACCCAAGTAAACCAGACACACAAGGTGCTGCATGTGCCTGGTGTTTGTTTGCAGTGACTGGAGGTCCTGGTGTTCCCATTATAGCTCTCTCTCTCTCTCAAATAAATGAGTAAATAAATAAATAAAAATTTAAAAATGTACACTAACTGGGTATGGTGGTGTACACCTTTAATATCAGAACTCAGAAGGCTGGGGCAGGAGGATCTTTGCGAGTTTGAGGCCAACCTGAGATTACATAGTGAATTCCAGATGATTCTACCTCGAAACCCTCCCCTACAAAACAAACACCTACCCCACCAAACACACAAAAAAGTCTCAGTAGTACAACGCACTTGTTTGCAAAGCCTATTGTTCCAGGTCAATTCCCAAATCCACTTAAAGCCAGAAACCAAAGTGGTACATGTGTCTAGAGTATGTTTGCAGTGGCAGGAGGTGTACCACATACATATACTTAATCACCCACAAATAAAGCTTAAAAAGTTTTTTAAATGTAGGTTCACTTGTGCAAATTATTTATTGAACACCTCCAATATTCCTCACATAGTGCTGTGCACTAAAAAGAGTATAAAAAACAAAATGCGGGGACTGGAGAGATGGCTTAGCAGTAAAGGCACTTGCCTGCAAAGCAAAAGGACCCAGATTCAATTCCCCAGTACCCACGTAAGCCAGATGCACAAGGTGGTGCCATGTGTCTGGAGGTCATAGGCAGTGGCTAAAGGTCCCGGTGCACCCATTCTCTCTTCTATCTCCCTCCCTCTCCTTGCAAGAAAATAAACAAATAGAAAAAAATATGTGCATGTGTGTGTGCGCGCGCGTGCAACCCCCCTCCCCAACCCGATATTAACAGAGGAAAAACAACTTTTACAATGGTTGCAATGAACTAGGTGAATCCCACCATTCAGGAAGCTCAGGAAGGAAAACCAAGAGTTTGAGCTTGTGCTACACAGGGAGATCCTGTCTCAAAACAAACAAACAAATAAAAAATGGAATAAAAAGTTCCCACTGCATGGAGTCACAATGTAAAGAAGTCAAGTATGATGGCCCATGCCTTTAATCCCAGCCCTTGGGAGGCTGAGGTAGGAGGACTGCAGAGCAGCTGAGGCCATTCTGTTCTATATTGAGACCATGCTTCAAAAAAATGTAGGACTGGGGAGATGGATCAGCAGTTAAAAATGGTGCTTGCTTACAAAATGAGATAGCCCTAAGTTTGATTCTCCAGTACCCACACAAAGCCAACTGTACAAATGGTGTATGCATCTAGAGTTGATTTGCAGTGGCAAAAAACCCTGCCCATTCTCTCTGACTCTGCCTCTCCTTGCAAATTAAAAACAAAACAAAAAACAGCTGAGGAGAGATGGTTCAGTAGTTAAAGATGTTTGCTTGCAAAGCCTGCCAGTCCAGGTTCAATTTTCCAGTACTCATGTAAAGCCAGACTCACAGTGGCACATGTATCTGGAGTTTGTTTGTGGTAACAAGAGAACCTGGCATGTTCTTTCCTCCCTCCCTCCCTTCCTCCCTCCCTCCCTCCCTCCCTCTTTCATATAAATAAATAAATAAATAAGTAAATAAATAAATAGATAAATTTAACACACACAATAAACAAACAAAACAATGAAAGAAAACAAATTACACAGTCTGCTAAGAGGTTACTAGTCATATTTCTACTCATACGAACAAAATCAAACCCACTAGATGTTCCAATGTCTCCCTGATTTACAAATGCCATATTCAGAGTTAACAAATTTCCTAAAAATCATAGTATAGATTCTAAGTCTAAGACCTCCAAGGCTAAAAGAAATTCAAAAGACCAGCTGGGCGTGGTGGCGCACGCCTTTAATCCCAGCACTCGGGAGGCAGCAGTATGAGGATCACTGTGAGTTTGAGGCCACCCTGAGACTACATAGTGAATTCCAGGTCAGCCTGGGCTAGAGTGAGACCCTACCTTGAAAAACCAAAAAAAAATAGTAGTCTCAGAGTGGCCTCAAACACACACGGTGATCCTTCTACCTCTGCCTCCTACGTGCTGGGATTAAAAGCGTGCGCCACCATGCCCAGCCTACTTATGAGTTCTTATTAAACATTCCCTGGAGAGATGGCTTAGAGGTTAAGGCACTTGCCTGCAAAGCCTAAGGACCCAGGTTCCATTCTCCAGAACCCACATTAGCCAGATGTACATGGTGGCACATGCATCTGGAGTTCATTTGCAGTGTGTGGCTAAAGGTCCAGGCATGGCCATTTTTCTCTCTCTCTCTCTCTCTCAATAAATAAATAAATAAAAATGTTAAAAAATATTAAAAAGAACACAGCTGCCTAGTCTATGGAGTCAGGCTACTTGAGCTGGACTCCACTTTAATACTGAGGACCTAACTTTGGGAATTAATTCTCTGGGCCTGTTTCCTAATAAGCACTTAGAACATCAGAACCCTGTATTAACTTAAAAACTCTAACTCTTAGACCAAGAGAGTGTTATTAGGTCTTAGAAAGTCCCTCACAGGTGAGCCTTGATAGGATGATCCATCAGGCCTCAACATCCCATGTTAGCATTAAACAGTACAATTCACAATACCAAGGACCCGAGTTCTAGGTTCATGGGGAAGAAAATGCAGCAGGCTGGCTCACAGTTTCAGAAAACATCTGTTGGTGTGACCAACCTGCATATGGTCCAAAGACAGATGTGGGCCAGAGGTGTAGCTCGAGCTTGCTTAGCATGCATCTGGTCCTGAGTATAACCCCAGTATGGCAAAAGTCAAAACAAATACAAGAGGAGAAAAGTGTAGTAAAGATATGCAAAGAAAATCCACTAAGAGTGACAGAAAACATCCCTGGTAGTGTCTATACATTATAATAGGGTGCCTGCTAAAGAGAAGTTCCAGTGTTTGCTACATAGGTTAGTGTTACATGATTAAACCTGAGGCTATTAAAAAGACCAAATATAGGGAGGCATGGTGATGCATGCCTTTAACCCCAGCACTCGGGAGGCAGAGGTACGAGTTCAAGGCCACCCCAAGGCTCCATAGTGAATTCAAAGATAGCCTGGGAAAGAGAGAGACCCTATCTCAAAAAACAAAACAAAACAAACAAACAAACAAAAGTCCATGTGAACAGGTACAAATATAACCCAACTGCAACTTTTCTTATGCCAAGTGGCTGCTACTGCTGTCAGCTCCAGCTCTGTAATAAGGAAGAACACGTGAGCCTATGTTATGAGCTCCCTGTCACCCACTAACCCCACGGACCTGTCAAGCAGGCAACAACTAATGACCCTTCACACACTCATTTGTTGGCTAGCAAGATGGAACTGTACATTTGGGCAAATTCAAGGAGGCTATCAATGAGGTGAGAGAAATTTATTTCACACAGCTGAATATCAAGACCTAGTGAAATTTCCATAGAGAAATACCACAGATTATAAAAAAGATCATATAAGCCGGGCATGGTGGCACCCACCTTTAACCCCAGCACTCAGGAGGCAAAGATAGGAAGATCGTTGTAAATCTGAGGCCAGCCTGAGACTATAGAGTGAGTCCCTACCTTAAAAAATCGAAATCAATCAAAGAAGTTTGAACTGTAATTCTATTTCTTTCTTTTGGGGGTGGGGTGGGCTGTATATGTGTAGTGTGTGTGGTGTATGCATATATGTGCACCCCACATACAAAAGTTTAGAGGCCAGAGGAATCTGAGTTTTCCTCTATCACTCTTTCACCTTATTTTCTTTCAGTATTTTATTCATTTTCAAGCAGAGAAATAGAGAGAATGGGCATGCTAGGGCCTCTAGCTACTGCAAACTAACTCCAGATACCTGCCCCACTTTGCATCTGGTTTACATAGGTACTGGGGAATCAAACCCAGATCATTAGGCTTTGTAGGCACGTGTCTTAACCACTGTGCCATCTCTCCAGTCCCCTCATCTTATTTTCTCTATATTTAAAATTTATTTATTAGAGAGGAGGGGGGGGAGAATGGGTACACCAGGGCCTCCAGCCACTGCAAATTAACTGCAGATGCATATGCCACCTTGTGCATTTGGCTAACATGGGTACTGGGGAATCAAACCTGGGTCCTTAGACTTTGTAGGCTAGTGCCTTAACCACTAAGCCATCTCTCCAGCCCCACCTTACTGTTTTTCTTCTTTTCTTTTCTTTTTGTTTTGTTTTGTTTTTTCGAGGTAGAGTCTCACTGAAACTCAAGCTGATCTGGAATTCACTAATTAGTCTCAGGGTGGCTTCGAACTCATGGTTGGTGATCCTCTGCTTCTTGAGTGCTGGGATTAAAGGTGTGTGCATGGCTCTTTTTTTTTTTTGAGGTATGGTCTTACTCTAGCTCAGGCTGACCTGGAATTCACTATGTAGTCTCAGGATGACCTTGAACTCACAGTGATCCACCTACCACTGCCTCCCAAGTGCTGAGATTACAGGCAGGCACCATTACACCCGGCTCTCTTGTCTTAAAAAATATGTATTTTTTTTTAAATTTATGAGAAAGGGAGAGAGAGAGAGAGAAAGAGGCAGATAGAGAGAATGGGCACACTAGGGCCTCTAGCTACTGCAGATGAATTCCAGATACAGGCACACTACCTTGTATATCTGGCTTTATGTGGATCCTGGGGAATCGAACCTGGGTCCTTTGGCTTTACAGACAAGTGCCTTAACCACTAAGCTATCTCTCTAGCCCCCACCTTATTTTTCTCAGCAGTGTCTCACTAAACATGGAGCACATCGTTGTTCAGCCAAGACCCAGAGATCCTTCTGGAGCACTTACTTACCCACTGAGACATCTCCCCATCACCTTACAATTGTATTTTTTGCTAGTGATTTTAGAGATACAACTGCAGTGAGAACATATTAGAAGATGTATATGTCAAGAACCTCAGTAGCTGGGGATATAACTAACTTGGCAGAGTGTTTGCCTAACATGCACAAAGCCTTGGATCCAGTACCCAGCACCTCAGAAACCAGGGTAGCACATACCTTTAATATCAACCCTTGTGTGATGATGGCAGGAGGATTAGAAGTTCAAGGTCATCCTTAGCTATATATTGAGTTTGAGGCCTACTTAGCCTACAGGATAGACCCTGCCTCAAAAAACAAACAAACAAAAAACCCCTTAAGTGTAAAATGTAAATCATTCACACAAAGCTGGTATATAGTTTCAAAAACAGTTTTGGTGGCAAAGAGATGATCAAGATCTTAACTTTTACCTGTGCACTAAACTTTATCAGCACCATATATTGATTTGGAGTAGAGTCTCTGATGATTTTCATTTGTTCAATTACTTCATTAAATGGGGCGACAAACTTCATAAGGTCATGACTGGTCATTGTAGCAGGGACTGTGAGAATACACAGCATGGCACTGCGCCTCACATCTTCTTTTAAGGAGGTCATCTTACTAATAAGACAATAATCAGACTGTCTTGAATAGATGAGGTATGGTTAGTTCAGATAATACTAATTAGACAATTTATGTCCAAGAATAAAATAAAACTTCTAACAGTTCACAATCAGTTAAAATACCTTGTCATTTTACTTAAAAATACATTTTGATAGGCGAATGCAAAATCCCTTTCACAGATCTGCAGTGGACTTTAAGGCAAGTGTTAAAATGTTACACGTTATACTCCCCACAAGAATTTGCAGTTTTCACATAAGGTTTTGTGATAGTTCTGAATCTGCATTAGTACGTTTCACAGTGTATTATATTCTTCAGTTTAATCTATCTTAGATGTATTAGTCTAGCTGTGGACTTCTGTCAATACATCTAGAAGGAAAGCTGAAAATTCACGTGAGAATTCTAAACTGCGAGGATGTGACTGAAGGTTACAGAAAGTATAGCTGAGCTGGAACAGCTGGAAGACTGGAAGAAAAATCTCCCACCATGCAATTAGCTTCTGAGATACCATAAACTCACTCAACAGCTGTGTCCATAATGGCTACCTGTGTACTGGCTGTTTTCCCAGGAGAGACCTGGCAAACAAGTTAGGACAAGGATAGCCTTTCAGACATCAGCTACCAATTATCCAAGGAGTTGATGGCCCAGCCTGAGGGCTGTCTATCCAAATGTTTTTCCTGGAACGTCTAGCAAGCTTTGTTTGGACCACAGACAAAGGGTAAAAAGTAACAAAATTAAAATTAAGGCTGGAGAGATAGCTCAGTGGTTAAGGTGCGCTTGCCTGCAGAGCCTAATGACCCAGGTATGATTCCTCAATACTCATGTAAAGCCAGATGCACAGTGGCATATGCATGAGGAGTGTTTGCAGTGGCTGGAGGTCCTGGTGTACCTATTTTCTTATTCTCTCTCTGCTTGCAAATAATACAAATATTTTTTAAAATTAAAAATTTCACCGGGCGTAGTAGCACACGCCTTTAATCCCAGCACTTGGGAGGCAGAGGTAGGAGGATTGCTGTGAGTTTGAGACTACCCTGAGACTACATAGTTAATTCCAGATCAGCCTGGACCAGAGTGAGACCCTACTTCAAAAAACCAAAAAAAAGAAGAAAAAAAAAAAAAAGAAAATTAAAAATTTTGAGGCCACTCTGAGATTATGTAGTGAATTCCAGGTCAGCCTAGGCTACAGTAAGGTAAGACCCTACCTCCAAATAAATAAATAAAAATAAAATTATTTAACTTGCTTCTTAGCTTTTTTGTGTGGTGTGGATATGCAACTGTAGTACTGCTGATCATTTTTTTACTTATTTTTCTTCAGTTCTCCTTTCAATTCCCCAGTCATCAGCCATTTACAACAGCTAAGGAAATATTTTCCCAAGTCTTTTCTCAACTGTACCTACATTTCAGTGTTTTTTTTTTT
Source organism: Jaculus jaculus (assembly GCF_020740685.1). Taxonomy (NCBI): domain Eukaryota; kingdom Metazoa; phylum Chordata; class Mammalia; order Rodentia; family Dipodidae; genus Jaculus; species Jaculus jaculus. The sequence continues at coordinate 23,439,032 of NC_059114.1, forward strand.
TTAATAACAGCTCTGACCCAATATACAAGATCAAATGTAAAACAACTAAAAATTCTCTCACACACAAGACCTAAAGGTAGTATCTTTTGAACACTTAAGAAATTTCCCTTACTTAAGGCCAAAAATTTTCTCTATCCTAAGGCAAAAAATAGACCAATCCAAAAGGAAAGAGGTACTTTTCTTACTTTGTCTTGTACAGGTGCATAATACCATGAACTATTTCAACTGAAGGGTTTCCACTGAAGAACGAGATCTGGTCTGGAAGCTGTTTGGATGGAGAATCTGGAGCTATGTTTATGCCTTCATTCTGACCTCTACTTCTCTGCACACTGACGGATGCTGCTGGAGACTGCTTTTCTTCCATGGTGTCTTTTAGCTCATCTTTCACAAATCAAAGACCAACAGATTATAAACAGTGGCATATATGCTACCGGAGCCTAATTATGTTAGAATCGCCAAGTCAGAACAATACACTTTTATAGAGAAACTGTAATACACTGAATTAGGAATGATATTCATGTTTGGTGTGGTGGCTCACATCTGTAATCCCAAAACTCAAGGGTTGAGGCAGGAGGATTGCTGTTGAGTTCAAGGCCAACCTGGGCTATACAGTGAACTACAGGTTAGCCTGAGCTACAGTGGGAGACCCTATCTAAAAAGAAAAGGCGGTGGGGGGGGGGTAAAGGAAACAGAAAGAGAGAATTATCTTCATAGAACAGATGAGTAGCTGAGTTTGGGACTATCTCAACTGTTAAGCTCTCTTTGCCCTACAAAAATCTGTAACAGGAGCTAGAGATATGGCTCAGCAGTTAAAGGTGCTTGCTTGCAAAGCCTGGTGACCTAAGTTCAGTTCCTCAGTACCCACGTAAAGCCAGATGCACAGAATGGTGCATGTGTCTGGGGATGCCTTGGTGCACTTATTCATTCTCATTTTCACTCCTTCTGCTTGCAAATAAATAATAGAATGTTTTAACAAAAAGTCTCATAACAGGGGCTGGGGAGGTGGCTCAGTGATAAAAACCACTTGCTACACAAGCACGAAGTCTGGAGACCCTCTGAGTTTGATTTCCCAGCACCTACGTAGACAATTGGGCATTGCCACACCTGTCTGTCACCCCAGTCCTGGGAGGAGCTAAGAGAATTATTGAGGTTCTTATAGAGCAGAGTCCTGGGATTTGAGAGAGACTCCACCTCCAGGGAATATGCAGAGGGTTAGAGGACAGCTGATGCTTTCTTCTGGCCTTCACATGCACATTCACAAGGTGTGTTTATCCATGCACACACATGAATATACAACATACATGCACCCCCTCCACATTCTCATAATACCCTGTTATGCATCAATTTCCTCTGATTTGAAGCATTCCTTTCCTGGAGGCCTTGTCCTTAAGACTCAGAAGGTTCTGAAACTTATAAGGGCCAGGAAGTAAACAATTCCTAAGTCTCAGAAAGTTACTAAAACTCCCAAGATTCACAAGGCCCATCCCTGATATATAAGCAATAATAACTGCTGGGGAGAGGAGACTCTCCTACCATGACAGTTGTCTGCAAGTTCTGTAGCGAGCACCAGAGGCCCATGAATTGTCACCTATGCTGACACAGGCTTCTCAGTGATACAGCATTTTTTCCCCCTCGGTCTCACACTGGCCTAGGCTGAATTCACTATGTAGTCTCAGGGTGACCTCAACTCATGGTGATCCTCCTACCTCTGCCTCCCAAGTGCTGGGATTAAAGGCGTGCACCACCACACCCGGCTTTCACCCATGATCTTATAAGTAACCCTAATAACCTCACTGGCTCACTAACCCATACTTGGGTGGAAACATTTCTTTGGTCTGTTGTTGATGCCCTATTGGGGGGAGCACAAAGTTGTTCAAGTCTCCCCAGGAAAAGTTAACACCATCAATAAAAATATTCTAACACTCTCAAAAACTAAGGAACAGCTTTTTAACCACATCAAACAATGCCATAGCACAAGTAGGCATCACTCATCATGCACTCCACAGTGAGACACATACCCAGGGCTATTTGAAAACCAAACCTTCCAGCTTTGATCCCCTCAGCCGGAGTGAGCTGGCAGACCAGGGGAGACACAGCATGTTTCCCTGAATGCAACCCTGGCCTAATGCTGACTTAGGTGTTAAGCTCTCCCTCACCAAATACCGCTGCAAATTCACCTCATTAAAATTCATCTAGTTTTATTTTTATTTTTTGAGATAGGTTCTTGTTATGTTACCCAGGCTGTCTCCAAATTCCAAGGCTCCAGGGACCCTCCTGCCTCAGCCTCCTGAGTAGCTGAGACTTACAGGCATGTGCCATTGCACCCAGCTTGAGAACTAATTTGGAAGAAAAACTGAAAGACAATGAAATGTACCTTAAGGTCTGCATGTAAAGCACATAGGCAGCGACAGATAAGAGCATGCTAGAGGTCAACATCATGGGCTCATCAAACACTGTGTAGCAAACAGGTAACCAGGGGCTCGCTGTACATGAGTGTCTAGGGTTTCTGAAAGCATACCTGGGTTGGCTTTCATGGTCTCAATGATCACATCTGTCATTTCCCGGCGGCCGAGGTGCTGGTGGATGACTGCTGCTTTCTCCCCTGGTGACTTCCCATCTAAACAGGCAACAGCTGAAGCAAGGGTCTTCTTTTTGATATCCTCATCAGACATCTCCCCAGCTAAAGAACACACAAATGGTTAATATCTAATAATAGAACTAAAACAAGGAGCCACAGAGATGGCTTTGTGGTTAAGGCATTTGCCTGCAAAGCCAAAGTATCCTAGTTTGACTCCCCAGGACTCACATATGCCAGATGCACAAGGGGGTGCATGCATCTGGAGTTTGTCTGCAGTGGCTGGAGGCCCTGGCACGCCCATCCATATTCATTCTCTCTCTCTCTCTCATCTCTGCCTCTTTCTCTCAAATAAACACACACACACACACACACACACACACACACACACACACACACAAAGTAAAACAAGTTCCTAAACTCACACTTACAATCCCAGAACTTGGGAGGTTGAGGTAAAAGAATCTCCATGAGAATGAGGCCAGCCTGGGCTAGAGTGAAAAAAAAAAAAAAAAGTTCCAGAGCTGAAGAGATTGCTTAGTGGTTAAGGCACTTGCTTGCAGAGCCAAAGGACCCAGGTTTGATTCCCTAGGAGTCAGGTAAGCCAGATGCACAAGGTGGCGCATGTGTCTCAAGTTCGTTTGTAGCAGCTGGAGGCTTTGATGCACCCAATCTGTCTCTCCCTCAAATAAATAACTAAAAATAAAATATTTTTTTTAAAAAGTTCTTTTCCGTTCTTCATGTACCCCAGCTCTAGGTTTCCTTTTTCTCTCTGCTGCCCTCCTCCAACAGGATTAAGATGCCTTTGCAGCATCCACCTCAGTTACCTCTGCGACACTGCAACACTCTCAGCAGTCAATAGGCAGCCAATACAATAAACTCAAAAATGCAGCACTGTTCTAGTGGACTCATGAACTTTAAGCAAACCAACAAGAATAAACGCCTTAGAGAAGGTGCTGCAGTGATTGATTATGCCAACATCAACTAGTATTATTAGCACCTAATAAACAAATTCTGCTTTCCAAAACACTAATGTCACAAATAGAATTTTTTTTGAGAGTGAAAGAGAGAATTGGCACATCAGGGCCTTAGCCACTGCAATCAAACCCCAGATGCTTGTGCCACCTAGGGCACATGAGTGACCTTGTGTCTGTGTCACCTTTGTATGTCTGGCTTACACGGCATCTGCAGAGACTGAACATGGGTCCTTAGCTTCGTAGGCAAGCCATCTTCCAGCCCAGAGGTTTTTTTTTTTTTTTTAATTTATCTGTGTGAGAGAAACAGAATGCGTATACGAGGGCCTCTTGCCACTGCAAACAATCTCAAGACACAGGTGCTACTTTGTGCATCTGGCTTTAAGTAGGTACTGAGGAATTAAACGCAGGCCAGCAAGCTTTGACAGCCAGCAAGCACCTTTAACCACTGAGTTCTCTCCTCAGTTCGACAAACAGAATTTTAAAACCTCTTGGTGACCATCTGTGGTGGTTTGAATGTGAAATTCCTCCAAGGCCTCATGTGTATGTGATCTAGCCTCATAGTGAATCCCCAGCTGGTGGAGCCTTTGGGAAGTAGAACCTTGCCCTACTGGGTGTTCACTAGCTAGCTCACTCTTGCTGCTACCTCCCACCTGATGTGACAAGATGTGACGTCCAGCCACTGCTCTGCCATGATTTGTCCACCATGATGAAACTTCTCCTCAAGACTGCAAACCAAACTAAACCCTCTCCTATTGCTGCTTTTGGTCAGGTCAACTGTTTTTGTCCCAAGAATGTAACAATAACACCATCTTTAAAAAATAAGTTTTATTTGCAAGGAGAGAGAGGAGGAGGAGGAGGAGGAGGGAGGGAGGGAGGGAGAGAATGGACATGCAAGGGCCTCTAGCCACTGGAAACAAACTCCAGATGTATGCACCACTTTGGGCATCTGGTTTTATGTGAATACTTGGGAACTGAATCGGGCTCTTAGGCTTTGCAGGCAAGTGCCTTAACTGCTGAGCCACCTCTCCAGCCCACCACCATCTTGTTAAATATAAATAGCCTGAGTTACCTTAAACTATGAGCATCAAGCCATGAAAATCTGTGTCTTCTAAATTTCAATGAAAACTTTAAAAGGGAAAGGAATTTGGAGACTTGACCAAAATACTCTTAGTATAAGTAAGTCTGGGCAAGACCAGGCTTGTCAGGCCCACCACTGTATTCCCAGCACTCAGACCACAACGTCCAGCATATACTGGGCGTTCTCTAAATGTCTGTTGACTAAATGACTCCACCACTGGCCCATGCAGATGTTTCTATGTGGCTAATGCCAATTTAAATGACTCCCAGAACTAAAGGGGCATTTTTAGCCCTTTAAAAGTGTTTGTTACCCTGGGTTGAATCATATTCATCTGAGAATAGAAAGGACAACATAGCAACACCATATTCAATTTTCAATTTACAGCTCCAAAGTTCCTTGGCTCAGTGACACTTCATTCTCGCCTGTCCCAGTACCTTTCCAAACTAAAGGGGTCTTCATGAAAGTTTTCCAGAGTCTTCCGCCTTTCCTACATTGATCCCTTTTATTCTGCACTTATTCACCTGTCTCCTCCACTGAACTGCTGGCCCTATCGAGCAGACTAGGTCTCATTCTGTGTATCACTAAAGCTCTGGAGGACGCAGGATAATCAATAAATGGCTCTCATTTTCTTTCCTTGTTTCATGTAGCCCAGGCTGGCCTCAAACTCACCTTGTAGCCAAGGTGGCTTTGAACTTCTTGATCATCCTGCTTCCACCTGTACAGTCAACAAACACTTGTTTTTCTGCAAGCAAAAGCCTTAACTGCTGAGCCATCTCTCCAGCCCAATAAACACTTTATTTATTGATTTTTAAATTTGCAAGCAGAGAGAGAAGAGGAGAAAAGAGAAGAGAAAGCACGCCAGGGCCTGTAGGCACTGCAAACGAACTCCAGATGTATATGCCTCTTGTGCATCTGGCTTACGTGGGTCCTGGAGAATCGAACATGGGTCCTTTGGCTTTGCAGGCAAATGCCTTAACCATAAGCCATCTCTCCAGCCCCCAATAAACACTTTTTGAATGTTATTAGCTACCTTTCTGAAGAGCAAGGAACAGTTCTGTCTACATTACTAATTAAGGAAGTGTGTGGCTAAGGTTGGTGAACAGTTCAAGTTTTCAGGCCTAGCTGGGTTAGAATCCGTTCCTAACCACTTACAGGTAACTTTGGGTAAATCATTTTACCAAAGGCCTCAGTTTCCCACTTTTTAAAAAGGGTACACATCTTCCACCTTACCTGGTGTAGAGCTGGCTATTGCAGCATTCATTAAAAATAAAGCCCATGGGGGCGGGTGGGGGGTGTCTGGGTGCTGGGATGTAGCAGTGCTCACATTTTATTTATTTCTTACGATTACTGTTAGGAATCCCCTCTTAACGAAGGAAGACTACTTGCAAGCAGAGCTCGTCAGTGTGCCGGAGAGCCAGCTTCTACCTGCACGAAGCTAGGGGCGAGCAATGGACACTCCCGCTGGGGAAGGCACGGGGAGGGAATGACTTCACCCGGAGGCCTGTCCCTTCGGCAGAGCGAGTCCCCGGGGCCACCGAGCCGGCTCCGGGGAAAGGAGCCCGCAGGGTTTCACTCACCCGCGGCGTTGAAGCCGAAGTCGGCGGGGACCGGCGAGTGTTCCGCGAGCTCCAGTCGGATGACAACCAGTGACACACTCATAGGGCAGGCGCGGGCCCCGGCGGGCTCGGGGGAGACTGGGGAGCTAGCGCAGAGGCCGAGCGGCCCGGGGTGAGCAGCGCCGCCACCGCCTCAGCAGCAGCAGGAGCAGCAGCAGCAGCAGCAGGAGCAGCAGCAGGAGCAGGCGGTGGTATCCACGGCGTTCGGAGCCACAACCACCTCCGCTTCCGCCTCCCGGCCGCCGCCGCTGACCCGCGGGGTCACGCATGCGCGCCAGCGCACGCGCCCAGGGGGCGGGGCGGGGCGGGGCGGGGAGGGGAGGGGCGGGGCCGGCGCGGAGCATGCGCCCTGCGCCCGCTCGCCCTGCGCGTGAGGGGAGACTCGCTGGACGCCCGCGGCGCTTCGCCTCCGGTGGGCTGCTGCGGGCTGCGGTTCGAGTCTCCGCGAGCTGGGAGGCCTCGTGCTCGGCAGCCCCGGGCTGGGCCGCAGAGGAAGGTATGCTGTCGGTGCTCAGTTAGTGGCTTCTGTTTGGCGTGTGTGCGCACCTCAGGCTGCCGCCCTGAGCAGGGTTGCTTCGCGTCACGCCCACTTTCCAGTTCCGGAAGCGGGGCTCCCGGGGACACCCTGGGTTTGTCGGCTTTCTGGCTGGCTCTGTTAAGGTAGGGCGAAGGACTAGTTAAGAGCGCAGCGGCCGGTGGCAGATCGGCGTCCAGCTCCTATCCAGTGGCTTCATGAAGGTTTATTCTGAGTCCAGACGCTGGTGGGGTACATGGGTTTTATACTGGCAGAGTAAACCCAGTCCCTTACTGGGTTGACCTTCATCACCGCTTGAGTGATTTTCAACTGCTTGCGTAATACCATATGGTGATTACGAGATGAAATATGTAGAAGGAGCGGTAAACATTGTTCCCACTCCCAAGACTGCTTTTGGCATATAGACTGAATGATTTTTTTTTTAACTTTAATTTAGGCTTATTTATTTATTTATTTACTTATTGGTGGTAGGGTCTCACTCTAACCTGACTGACTTAGTATTCACCTTATAGCTCAGGCTGTCCTCCACCTCACAGCAAATCTCCTGCCTCAAACTCCTGAGTGCTACGCTCACAGGTGTGAGCCAACAGCCCAGCTTTATTTTTAATTTTTTAAATTTTAACTTTTTGGGTTTTCGACGTAGGGTCTCTCTCTGTAGCCCAGGCTGACCTGGAATTCACCACGTAGCTTCGGGGTGGCTTCGAACTCAACAGTCCTCCTACCTCTGCCTCCCCAGTCCTGGGATCAAAGGTGTGCACCACCATGCCCAGCTTGTTTATTTTTTTTTAAAAAAATATTTTATTTCTATTTATTTATGTATTTGACAGAGAAAGCGGGAGAGAGAATGGGCGTGCCAGGGCCTCTAGCCACTGCAAACGAACTCCAGATGCATGCACCCCCTTGTGCATCTGGCTAATGTGGGTCCTGGGGAATTGAACCTGGGTTCTTTGGCTTTGCAGGCAAATGCCCTAGCTGCTAAGCCATCCCTCCAGCCCTAGCCCTGGCTTGTTTGCTGTTTTGGAACAGGGTTTCATGTAGTCCAGGCTGGTCTTGAACTCACTATGTAGATGAGGATGACTCTGAACTCCTGACCCTCCTGCCTCCAACTGCCACCATTTGTGAGTATGAGGCAGAAACAGTAGGAGTTCAAGGTGAGGCTGAACCAACTAAAATCTGGGAGTTGTATATTATTAGTAGAATATTTGGGTGCAAGGCCCTGGGTTTGATCTCCGGAATTGAGACAGAGATGAGCTAGAGAGAGATGCAGCCTGGTATGGTGGCTCACGACTTTAATCTCAGCCCTTGGGAGGAGGAGGTAGGAGTGTGATCAGGAGTTTAAGACCAGCTTGAGCTACAGAATGAGTTCCAATTGCAGGTCAACCTGGGCTAGAGTGAGAGCCTGTCTTCCCCCACCCCAACAAAAAAATGAAAGAAAGAATTAAAGGAAGAAAAGCTAGTCATACTCAGTGACAGAACATGAAAAGCATACTATTTTTCCATGTGACATAATAACTAAGATGTGTGACAGGGGCTGGAGAGATGGCTTAGCGATTCAGGCGCTTGCCTGCAAAGCCTAAGGACCCGAGCATGATTCCCCAGTAACCACGTAAAGCCAGATGCACAAGGTGGCACATATGACTGGAGTTCGTTTGCAGTGACTAGAGGCCCTGCACACCCATTCTTTCTCTCTCTCTGTCTCTCTCTACTATTCTTTCTCTCTCTCTTTCTCTGTTTCTTTTTTCCTCTCAAAATAAAATAAGATGTGTGACAGTACATTCTGGTTACCGCCAAAAATTGCCCAGTTACTGCCAAGTGTCTCCTTGCGGCCAGAATTATCCCCTGTGAACAATCACTGGTTTGTGTGAAAGTGCATAAACCATACACACGTAGTGTAGGTACCTAACATTGAGACCATGTGCACTTTTAAAGTATATTACAGAAGTACATAACATTTTTTTAATGTTGCTAGGGGGTGATCTAGAGCCTTGAGCACACTGAGGCACAACCCCAGCTCAAGTGGTAAGTAACCCTTACTGTTATTGCCAGGTACTAACGAGGATCTTAACCTATTTTACCTCATGCCATGGTGACAGTTTTATGAGATACACACAAAATTGTCTCCATTTTACAGAGGAGGAGCCTGAGGCTCAGAGAGAGTATTATTTGTGCCCAGAATCTCTTAGTCAGTGGCAGAGCTCATATTTGAAACCAGACAACAGTCTGATCCCAGAACACAGACTCTAATGTCTTTCTTAACCATCTCCTTAATATACTATGTATGCATGTTTGTGCAGGTAGGATTGAGGAAGCAAGCTCACATTCTAACCTCACTTTTAACCTCATTCTGATTGGCAAGAAGACAAAAGTTCTTTGTGGCATAGGAGATGCCAAGTCCAGAGAACTAGAATTGGTAGCCAAAAATGGACATGTTATTTATAGTTCTTTGTAGCTGCCAACCACTAAGGCTGTCCTTAGTGGTTTTTCTTTTTCTTTTTCACAATCAGACCACATAATTTATATATTTAGTAACACATTACATTTTCTTTTACATTTGTAATTTGAAATTTATTGGTAGAAATAAAATACACATGCAGTCACATACAACTGAAAAAGGTGAATCCTAAGAAACAGTAAGAAATGCAAATTTACAGGGTCAACTGATTTACAAATTCAATTTACCAAATTTCATCTTATGTGCCATTTTTGGATTGACAACTATGATTTAGCAGAGTTGAATGGCCGATGTTTCTTTCTTGCCTTTTGAGTATGCTGCTTATTTACAAAGCTCCCAGTTGTGCCAGTAGCTTCTTACAGACTATTTTCCACCTCAGCCTCTGTGATCAGGTCTGTTGCATAAAACATCTCCCTTCTGTCAGCTGAGTTGCCCGACACTCCTCACTTTCTGATAAAGATGATACCTGTCGGGCAGCATGAGAAATAAGAGCTCCCTGAACTGTTGAACTTGGGTGAGGTGCAGTGTGGGAAGTGTTCCTCTTGCGGGAATCTTCCATAATCAGCTGTGGCTGCCGCCAGCCTGCTGCTGCTGCTGCTGCTGCTCTGGGGCGGGAACTTACACTCCCCACTCCCAGGTGGATCCGAATTCACCCCTACTTCCCAAGGTGGGGGGAGACTTAGTGTCACTTGAGAGCTAACTGTCCTCGGCTGCCATGTCTTGCCCGGTCCCTCCCTTCCTTTGTTATGTCATCTAGGCTGACCTGGAACTCACAGTCCTCTTAGTGCTAGAATTATAGTTGTGTGTCACCACACCTTGCTCCTGTTTTCTGATATTTTATTCATTCTGTTTGATTGATTGATTGATTGATTGATTGATTGATTGTGCACACACACATGTAAGTCAGAGGACAACTTTCCCGTTGGCCTTCACCTTTCACCTAGTTTGAGGCAGGATTTCTCTGCATCTCCCTCTGCTGTTCTTACTGCTCTTGCCTTGAGCTGCGGGAAACTCCCCTGTCTTCGCCTTCTTTTGCCCATCAGAGTGCCGGGGTGACAGAAGCCTGCCACAGCTTCTAGCTTTTTAAATTTTTATTTATCTGTTACAGCAAGAGAGAGTGAGGTGGGGGGAGGACACGCAGCAGGGCTTCCAGCCATGGCAAACAAACTCCAGACACATGCGCCACTATGTTCACCTGGCTTTCGTGGGTCCTAGGGAATCGAACCCGGGTCTTTTGGCTTTGCAAGGAAACACCTTAACTGCTAAGCCAACTCTCCAGTCAGGATCTACTTTACTTATTTTTTTCCTTGAGGCAGGGTCTCTCTGTAGCTCAGTCTGACCTGGAACTCACTCAGTAGCCCAATCTGGCCTTGAACTAATGGCAGTCCTGAAGTGCTGAGATGATAAGTATGAGCCACCATGCCCAGGTGGTTCTGCCTCTAGAGGCCGTTCCAGGGCCCAAGGTATGGAGAGAGAATGGAAAGAGAGCTTACTATAGGAGCAGATAAACATGGAAACAGCGATTATGAAATGGGGTAAAAGTTCTACTGAAGATATGGAGAAGGGCAGTGGGAGTGAGGATAAAGCCTGCGGCAGTCTGCTCGGGAAAAGAAAGTAAGTCTGTAGAGGAGGTATAAAACCATGGCTGAGGTGTAAAGGTGAGTGGAAATTCACCAGTCACATGAACAAGAGAAAAGTGTTCCAGCCCCGCACAGCAGGTACCTAGGTGAGTTAAAGAATCCTGTTTGAAGCCGGGCTTGGTGGTGCACGCTTTGAATCCCAGCACTTGGGAGGCAGAGGTAGGAGGATTGAATTCAAGGCCACCACCCTAAGATTACATAGTAAATTCCAGGTCATCCTGAGCTAGAGTGAAACCCTATCTCAAAAAACAACAACAACAACAACAACAAAAAGAATCTTATTTGGAAGTAAGGGTTGGGAAGTGGCTATGAAACAGTATCTGTGGGGGCTGCAGAAAGGACTTGAGTGGTATAGGCACTTGTCTGAAAGCCTAAAGGCCTATTTCAATTCGCCAGTGCCCATGGATGCTCAGAGGGACACATGCATCTGAAGTTCACTTGCAGTGGCTAGAGGTCCTGGCATATTCTCTCTCTCACTCTCCCTTCCTCAAATAAGCTCGCTCCCTCTCTACTTGCAAATGAATAATTATTTTTTAAACTGTCGTCTTGGGGCTGCAGAGATGGCTTAGCAGTTAAGGCGATTGCCTGCAAAGTCTTTGATTCCCCAGTACCCATGTAAGCCAGAAGCACAAGGTGGCACATGCATGTGGAGTTCATCTGCAGTGGCTAATTTGCAGAGGCCCTGGCATGCTCGTATTCTCTCTCTCGTATGTATGTGTGTGTGTATATATATATGTATATGTATATGTATATATATGTATCTAAACTGTCATCTGTGGCTGAAGTAAGAAGCAACCTATTTATGGGAACCTTGCCCACATGTTCATTAGTGGCAGTGTGTGACCTCACTTGTCTCATTCGGCTCCAAACACTCTGCATCTCAAACTCTCATACAAAAGGTGCTTTTACAAGCCTGTAAATGAGCTGCTTTTTCTACACGAACGTTGGCTTTTCATAGGAATATAAATAAAACTGAAAATTAAGATCTACCTTAAAGGGTTTTTTTTTTTTTAACTCCAAAATTCAACAAACTTTTGATCTGTGAAGTATATAAGATAAATTTCAAGATATCTTGGTTGGGCTGGAGGGAAGGCTTGGTAGTTAAGGCACTTGCTTACAAAGCCAAAGGACCCAGGTTTGATTCCCCAAGGCCTACATAAGCCAGATGCACAAGATGGTGCATGTGTCTGGAGTTCGTTTACAGTGGCTACAGGCCCTGGTGTGCCCATTCTCTCTCTACCTTTCTCTTTCAAATAAATAAATATATATTTTTTTAAAAGCTAAGGATTCTTAAGCAATACATCTTTTTAAAAAATATTTTATTTTTTCAGCCAGGCGTGATGGTGCACGCCTTTAATTACAGCACTCTGGAGGCAGAGGTAGGAAGATCACTGTGAGTTTGAGGCCACCCTAAGACTACATAGTGAATTTCAGGCCAGGCTGAGCTAGAGTGAGACCTTACCTCGAAAAAACCAATATATATATATATTTGGGAGAGAGGCTGTGGGGGAAGAGAGTGGGGATGCACCCAGGGCCTCTAGCCACTGCAAATGAACTCGACTCATGAACCACCTTGTGCACCTAGCTTATGTGGGTACTAGGGAATCGACCATGGGTCCTTAGTCTTTGAAGTTAAGCATCTTAACTGTTAAGCCATCTCTCCAGCCAAGAATCTTTGGATTAAAAAAAAAATTATTTACATATACTTAAGTTTGGTTGCCCTTTCTCCACCCTTTCCTCTTCCTTGCCTCCTGACCCCCATTCATACTCGCACAATTAGCTTCCCCTGAGCTGGGATTACAGGTGTGAGCCAGCATGCCATGCTTCTCTAGAAGGTCTGGGGTTAAGATGTGATCACATTTGCAGTTTTGAAAGATTATTGTAGCTGATAAGTGAAGAAAACATGAGAGGTTTGAGAAGAGGCAGGGAAGCCATTTAGGGTCCCCAGACTGAGTCTCTAGCTACAAGAAAGGTAGGAGGGAGACAGATTTCAGGAGGAAGAACAGCTGAGTTGAAATGGGAGAAAGTCAGAGCCAAATCGCCTTTTATAGCCTGAGAGGCAGGGGAGAACAGTCACTGAAGATGCATGGATCCAATGGAGTCAACTGTGGGTATCAGCTAGGTTTGTGCCGGCCTTGAGGTTAATCAATCTGTCCCTGTGCCTTGTTCCACGCAGCCTTAGCCTTGTCATGTGCATAAGGAGACTGTTTCACACTTCCTCTCTCCCCTGGCCATGGAGGACAGCTGTCTTGAAACACAGTTGGCTCAGGCAGCAGGCAGCCCAGCGATGGATGCATTCTGCAAGCAACACCTACAAAGCCGTCATTTTTGACATGGGTGGAGTTCTCATTCCTTCTCCAGGGACACTGGCTGCCAGTGAGTTTTAAACTGCTTCCACTTTGGGGGACTGGAATGGTGGTGAAGAAAGGGAGAATGGTGGGGGAGATGGAGAACTGGGCAACAGTCTATTCCAGTGCTGGCCCTTGCGTCAAGTGCCAGGCCCCACTTAGGCAAATTGTTCGTGTTCTCTGAGCCTCACTTTCCAATGCATTACAGTAGGGCTAAAAATAGATCCTACCTCCTTTGGCATCTGGGGGAAAGTTTAAATGAAATGGTTGACAGAAAACAGTTGTTGCTTAGCTCAGCTCATCACATGTTCTCAGTAATTAATTGCTGTGCTTTTTTTTTCTTTTCTTTTTGGTGACCCTAGTGATTGAACTTAGGACTTCTGTACATGTTGGCAAGCATGCCTCCACTGAGCTGGCTCCCCAGGTCAATCCATATGGCTCATGTCTATCTGTACATATTTTACATTGAAGTCAAAGCTTAGTCATCTGTGGCATGTAGGCCAAATGTTGCCTGCTGTCAGTTTTTGTATCATCTATAGCTAAAAATGACTTCTACCTTTTGAAAGAGTTAAAAAAATCAAAACAAAATTTTTTCTGTATATAATTATTTACATTTTTTTTTGTTTGTTTAAGGAAGGGTCTTGCTTTAGCCTAGGCTGACCTGGAATTCACTATGCAGTCTCAGGTGGGCCTGTAACTCACAGTGATTCCCCCACCTTTGCCTCCTGAATGCTGGGATTAAAGGTGTACACCATCACACCTGGCTTAAAAATAATATTTTGTGGGCTGGAGCAGTTAAGGTACTTTCCTACATAGCCTTAGGACCTCGGTTCAATTCCCCAGGACCCATGTAAGCCAGATGCACAAGGTGAGGCATGCATCTAGAGTTCATTTGCAGTAACTGGAAGCCCTGGTGCACCCATTCTCTCTCTGTCTGTTTCTCTGTCTGCCTCTTTCCCTGTCTCAAACAAATAAAAAAATATTTTGTGACATGTAAACAGTGAGACACTCATACCTGTTCACTTACAGTTGTCTCTGGGCATCTTGTGCCTTGTAACAGAGTTCAGGAGTTTCAACAAAGACCTTATAGCCTTCAAAGCCTAGGATATTTACTACCCTCCAGCTCCTTTTTTTTTTTTTTTTTCCTTCTATTTTGGGGTAGGGTCTCATGCTAGCTCAGCCTGACCTGGAATTCACTATGTGTATTCTCAGGGTGGCCTTGAACTCTCAGCAGTCCAACTACCTCTCAAGCACTGGGATTAAAGGTGTGTGCCACCATGCCCAGCCTCTTTTTAGGAAAGCCTTGATATAAGTGACAGAAACCTAAAGACCACAGCTAGAAACTTGAATATTATATTCAGGTAGCGTAATGACATATTTGGATTTTAGCACTTTTGTTAGTGTGAAAATTCCCTCTCTGGTTTCTCCCCCTCATTTATTTATTTATACTTATTTTTTGAGGTAAAGTTTCATTCTAGCTCAGGATGGCCTGGAATCCACTATGTAGTCTCTGGGTGGCCTTGAGCTCATGGCAATCCTCCTACCTCTTGTTTCCCCAGTGCTCAGGTTATTGTATTTATTTTTAAGGTAGGAAAGATTTGTTTTGGCTCATGTCTTCAGAGGATTAAGTCCATCATGGTCAGGAAAATATGTTAAAGTAGTGGAGTTCATCTAGGCCAGGAAGTAGAGAAAGGCTCTTTTAAAAAAAAAAAAAATTAGTGAAAGGCTCTTTTTTAAAAAAAACAAACTTTTTTGTTGTATATTTTATCTATTTATTTATTTGAGAGCAACAGACAGATAAATAGGCAGATAGAGAGAGAAAATGGGCACGCCAGGGCCTCCAGCTACTGCAGACGAACTCCAGATGCGTGCACCCCCTTGTGTATCTGGCTTACATGGGTCCTAGGGAATCAAGCCTCAAACTGGGGTCCTTAGGCTTCACAGGCAAGTGCTTCACCACTAAGCCATCTCTCCAAGCCTTTTTTTTTTTTTTTTTTTACTTTGACAGAGTGCCATGTTGCTCTGGCTGGCTTTGAACCTGATATGTAGCTGAGGGGTTGACTTTAACCTCCTTAATACTGGGATGACAGGTGTTTTGTCATCACAACTGGCTTCCTATGTTATTTTAATATTCATTTCTATTGAGCTGGGCATGGTGGCACATGCCTTTAATCCCAGCACTCGGGACGCAGAAGTAGGAGGATCGCCATGTGTTGGAGGCCACCCTGAGACTGCATAGTGAATTCCAGGTCAGCCTGAACTAGAGTGAAACCGTACCTTGAACCCCCCCCCCCAAATATATATATATATTCATTTCTATTCATCTAATATTCTTTTCTGTAAATTCCTCATGTTTTTGACTGACTTGTAGTAATAGCATTACTTACAAATATTTCTTCTGTATTTCAATGTTTTAGTTTGGTCATAAAGTTTGTGCATTTTTGGTTCTTGAGATAGAATCTTACAATGCTGTATGGCCTAGACTGATCTCAAGTTATTGATCCTCCTGCTTTTACTTTCTGGGTGCTAATGTGGGTTTTCTCTCCTCTATTAAGAAAAAACAAAAACTGGGGCTGGAGAGATGGCTTAGCGGTTAAGCGCTTGCCTGTGAAGTCTAAGGACCCCAGTTCGAGGCTCGATTCTCCAGGACCCATGTTAGCCAGATGCACAAGGGGGCGCACATCTAGAGTTCGTTTGCAGTGGCTGGAAGCCCTGGTGCGCCCATTCTCTCTCTCTCTCTCTATCACTCTCAAGTAAATAAATAAAAATGAACAAAAAAAATTAAACAAAAACAAAAACTGGAAGCCAAAAACTCAGGAGGCTGAGGTAAGAGGAACTTGGTGAGTTCAATGTCAGTCGGGGACTACAGAGTGATTTCCAGGTCAGTCTGAACTAGAGTGAGACCTCGCCTTGAAAACAAACAAATGAACAAATTTCTGGAGCTGGGGACATGGCTCAGCAGGTAAATGCCCTTGTTCGCAAAGCTTGCTGGCCCAGGTTCAGTTCCCCAGCACCCATGTAAAGCCAGATGCACAAAGTAGTCTATGTGTCTGGAGTTGGTTTGCAACCACAAGAGGTCCTGGCATGCCCATTCTCTCCCTCTCCCTTTCCCCCTCTTTTTCTCTCTCTTCCCCCCTCCCAGTAAATAAAAAAAAATAGAAAAATAAAAATAAATGAAAAAAATTAAACATCCATGTGTATGTATGTGTGCATGCACAGATGTGCATGTTAGTATATGTGTGGGTACACATGCATCTCAGCATGCATGCATGTGCAGGCCAGAGGTCACTGTCAGGTGTCTTTCTTAATTGCTCTCTACCTTATTAATAACACTTTAGGTTAGCTCTACAATTAAGGAAGCGTCATTATTTTTTAAATTATGTCAGTTGCACAGATTTTTTTCATGTTTTACTTATTTATTAGGGGCGGGGGAAGAGAGAGAGAGAATGGGAATGCTGCCAGGGCCTCCAGCCACTGCAAACAACCTGTAGACATATGTGGCACCTTGTGGATCGAGTTTACGTGGATACTGGGGAATTGAACCTGGGTCCTTAGGCTTCACAGACAAGTTTCTTAACTTCTAAACTATTTCTCCAGCCCCAAGAAGCATTATTACTCATTATTTTTTAAAAATTTCTTTATTTATTTTGGTTTTCTGAGGCAGGGTCTCACTCTAGCTCAGACTGACCTGGAATTCACTATGTCTCAGGGTGGCCTTGAACTCATGGCAATTCTCCGTCCTCTGCCTTCTGAGTGCCGGGATTAAAGATGTGCACCACCACACTCGGCCTTATTATTATTATTATTATTATTATTTTACGAGAGAGAGAGAATTGGCATGCTAGGGCCTCCAGCCATTGCAGACACATGCACCAACTTGTGCACCTAGCTTACATGGGTACTGGGGAATTGAACCTGGGTCCTTAGGCTTCACAGACAAGTGCCTTAACTGCTAAACCATTTCTCCAGGCCCAGGAAGCCTTATTACTTACTATTTTTTAAACTTATTTTTATTTTATTTAATTAATTAATTTATTTATTCATTTTGGTTTTCCGAGATAGAGTCTCACTCTAGCTCAGGCTGGCCTAGAATTCACTATGTAGGCTCAGGGTGGCCTTGAACTTATGGCGATCTTCCTTCCTCTGCCTCCCAAGTGCTGGGATTAAAGGTGTGTGCCACCACGCCCAGCCTTATTATTATTATTATTATTTATGAGGGAGAGAGAGAGAATTGGCATGCCAGGGCCTCCAGCCACTGCAGTGGAACTCCAGACATGTGTGCCACCTTGTATGTGTGCATGACCCTATGGGTATGCATCACCTTGTGTTTCTGGCTTAAGTGGGTTCTGGGGAGTCAAACCTGGATCCTTAGGCTTCACAGGCAGTGCCTTAACCATTAAGCCATCTCTCCAGACTGGTAAGCATTATTGTAAGTCTTACTATTCTCAGGGCTGGAGAGGTGGCTCAGGGATTAAGGCACTTGCCTACAAAGCCTAACAACCTAGGTTCAATTCCCCAGTTCCCATGTAAAACCATATGCACAAAGTGTTGCATGCATCTGGAGCTCATTTGCAATGGCAGAGGCCTTGCATGCTCATTCTCTCTCTCTTTATCTCTCTCTCTCTGCTTGAAAATATATAAGTAAAACTAATTTTTTAAAAATCTTGGTATTCTCCATGATTACATGATTATACCCCACATTTTCACCTTGGTTACTTCTTTTTTTTTTTTTTTTTGGACGTGGGTCTCACTCTAGCCCAGGCTGACCTGGAATCCTGGAATTCACTATGTAGTCTCAGGGTGGCCTCAAACTGATAGTCATCCTCCTACCTCTGCCTTCTGAGTGCTAGGATTAAAGATATGCACCACCATGCCTAGTTCACCTTGGTTACTTTTTTAAAAATTTAATTTATTTGAGAGTGGGAGGGAGAAAGGGAGAGAATGGACATGCTAGGACCTTCTACCACTGCAAACAAACTCCAGATGCATATGCCACCATGAGCATCTGGCTTATATGGGCTCTAGGGGGTTGAACCTAGGGCCTTAGGCTTTGCAGGCAAATGTCTTAACTGCTAAGCCATCTCATCACCTTGCTTACTTCTGAAGAGTGAGGTTATTTATCATTTTACTCTATTATTTTTTATTCCTATTGTCAGATACCCTCAGTACACAGAAACTACTTTATCAGAAACAGTGGTAAGGTGTTTTTTTTTTTTTTTTTTTTCATTTTGAAGGGTTTGGGAGATGCTCAGTGGTTAAAGGTGCTTTTTTTTTACAAAGCCTCCCATTGAGTTAGATTCCCCAGTACCCATGTAAAATCAGATGCACAAAGTGGCACATGTGTCTGGAGTTTGCAGAGGCAAAAGGCCATGGCAACTCTTACTCTCTCTCAAATAAGTATATGTAAATACTTAAAAGGGCTGGAGAGGTGGCTTAGTGGTTAAGTGCTTGCCTGTGAAGCCTAAGGACCCTGGTTCAAGGCTCTATTCCCTAGGACCCATGTTAGCCAGATGCACAAGGGGGCGCACGCATCTGGAGTTTGTTTGCAGTGGCTGGAGGCCCTGGTGTGCCCATTCTCTCTCTGCCTCTTTCTCTCTGTGTCACTCTTAAGTAAATAAATAAAAATAAACAAAAAATTTAAAGAAAAGCAATTTTTTTCATTTTGAAACAATATAAGTAAAATGTTTTAAGTCATAGATATATAAATATGAATTTTGTTTTTGTTTTTTAAGTTATTTTGACAGGGTGTCATGTGGTCCAAGCTGGATAGAACTCCCTGTGCAACTGAGAATGACCTTGAGCTCCTGATCCTCCTGCTTCCACCTCCCCAGTGGAGAAATCACAGGTTTGTGACACTACTTCTAGCTGACTTTTATTTTTGTTATTAATATTTTTAAATATTTTTATTCATTTGCAAGCAGAGAGATAAAGATAATGAGAATGGATGCACTAGGGCCTCTTGCCCCTACATGTGTGCCACTTTGTGCATCTGGTTTTATGTGGGTGCTGGGGAATCCAGCCCAGGCCAGCAGGCTTTCCACTACGTGCCAACTCTCCAGCCCTGAGTTTTAAAATTTTTTTGTTTATTTTTATTTATTTATCTGACAGTGACAGAGAAAGAGGCAGAGAGAGAGAGAGAGGGGAGAGTGGGCACGCTAGGGCTTCTAGCCAGTGCAAACGAACTCCAGACGCGTGCGCCCCCTTGTGCATCTGGCTAACATGGGTCCTGGAGAATCAAGCCTTGAACCGGGGTCCTTAGGCTTCACAGGCAAGCACTTAACCGCTAAGCCATCTCTCCAGCCCTAGCCCTGAGTTTTATACATACATGTGTTGTTGTTAGCAGATGTGTTACATAGAAACAATAAAAGAAGCTACATAAGAAAAAAGCCTTTGAGTTAGAGGCCAGCCTGGTAGCGATCCTGTCTCAAAAAACCAAAACCCTTGTCCAAATGTTCCCACTATTCTCAGATGCTGAGCCACCCACACTGCCTTAGTTTGGATGGACAAAAAGTTTATTTTCAAGAACTGCATCTTCCAAGTGTTTCAGCTCCACTGCCATAAAAGATTACTGCCACTTATTAAGAGAATGGCTGGTTTGGGGGGGGTGTTGTCAGAGTGGTTTATCTGTTCACCATCTTCATGGTATGTGCCAGGACCAGCTAAGTGACTTAACGTATATTTAGGTCAGTGCAGTGTCCAGTCATCTCACGTGACAAGAGTCATGAGGACTTGGTCCTCTGTGGTGCTCCTCATCATGAACGTTAGTCCCTCTGCAGGATGTCAAAGGCGAGTGTGCACATTGTGCAGAATTCCTGGTAGCACCCACAGCCACCACAATGATGGCCATAGGAACTGGTGCCTTTACTGGTCCCAAGCCCCCAGCCATTTGTCACAGTAGTTCACTCTTGTGTATTTTATTTCCAACAGAATGGGAGGTACAGAATCATATCCCTTCTGGAACTATTGTGAAGGCCTTGATCAGAGATGGCAGAAATGGACCCTGGATGAGATTTATGCGAGGAGAGATAACACTGGAAGATTTCTTACAAGAATTTGGAAGATACTGCTCTGAACTAGTGAGTGATAAACATCATGCATTTCCTTTGTTTTTCTTTTTGTAAATTTTGTTTTATTTGCAAGTGGAGAGAGAGAGAATTGGTGTGCCAGGGTCTCTGGCCACTGCAGACAAACTCTAGATGTGTGGGCCACTTCGTGTGTCTGGCTTTATGTAGATACTGGGACATCAAACCCTGGTACTTAGCCTTTGCAGGCAAGTGCTTTAACCCTTGAACCATCTCTCCAGCCCTGTTTTTGTTTGTTTTCTTCTTCTGAGACAGATAGTTTCATATAGCCTGGGTGATACAAGCTCACTGTAGCCAAAGCTTACTTTGAATTCCTGGTTCTCTCCCTCTACTTCTCAGGTGTTGGATAACAGATGTGTTCCACCATGTCCACCTTTTTCATATTATTCTTTTCGCCTTGAATAGTATTTGTAACATTCATTCAAAAGTTGTTTAAACTGCAAATAATGTTAAAACCCAATAATCTATTACTTATTTTAAGCTATTTATTGTATTCCTAGGCGCTCAATTTAAAATCTATATGTGAATAAGTAATTATGTTCTTTACCATAAGTCCCTACAGCAGTTTTGACAACAGGAGCCATTATCATAATGGCTTTGATCCAAAAGCTTTATGAAATCAATAGTGATAGTGACCATTTTCTCTGTGCTGTGCATTACTCTACACCTTTTATTTATAGTAACTCATCTAACCTTTGCGTACCTCCACTGAAATACAATTTAAAATACAGTAATACATTCTGTGGATGGTATTAGTTGCACAACAAAGTAAGTACATTTAATGATGCTGAGCCATGCACTTAAAATGGTTAATGCTGTATATTTTGTTATATGTATTTTCCACAGTTAAAAAAAAAAACAAAAAACCATAAGGAGCTGGGCTTGGTGGTTTGAGCCTTTGATCCCAACACTTGGGAGGCAGAGATAGGGCCACCCTTAGACTACATAGTGAATTCCAGGTTAGCCTGGACTAGAGTGGGACACTACCTTGGCAAACCAAAAAGGAAAAAAAATAAAATAACAAAAATGATAAGGAAAGCACTGGAAAGAAATCATTGTGGATAATGAAGATTTCCTTTTTCCTTGCCTATTCTTTCATTGTAAATATTTATATACAACTGACAAGATGTTGGGGGGGTTGTTTTTGTAAAAACGTCATAATCAGGCCTTTTTATGTTGCCTAAGTGAGAACTTAGAAAATTAAAAACAATTATCTTTGAGATGTAAAAAAAAAAAAAAAAAGATAAGGACTTGAGAGATAGTTTAGTGGTAAGATGCTTACCTGCACAGCCAGAGGACCCAGCTTCAATTCTCCATTCCAGAACACACGTAAACCAAATGCAGAAGGTGGCACATACATCTAGAGTTCATATGCAACAGCTAGAGGCCCTGACACACCCATTCTTTCTCCCCCTCCCTCTCCTTCTCCCTTTCCCTCCCTCCCTCCCTCCCTATTTTACTCTCTCTCAAAAATAAATATATAAAATAAATAAATAAATAAAAGTGCTAGGGGGTGTATCTTAGTTACAGGAGTGCTTATCTAGCATGTATGAAGCCCTGGGTTTGATTGCTAGCACCATGTAAATTGGATGTGGTCATACTGCAAGCCAAAGACCTGAGTTTTTAGAACCAGAAAGGTATAAGAAGTCAAAAATGTATTTTTGGGGGGAGGTAAGTTTGTTTTTAAGAATTTTTAAAAACTATTTTTTACTTAGCGAGAGAGGGAGGGAGAGAGAGAATGGGCACACCAGGGCCTCTAGTCACTGCAAACGAGCTCCAGACACATGCACCGTATATGCATCTGGCTTTCGTGGGACCTGGAGTATTGAACCTGATCCTTAGTCTTTGCAGGCAAGCACCTTAATCATTAAGCCATCTCTCTAGCCCTTAAAGAATTTTTATAAGATTAAAAACTTATTTATTTATTTGTAAGCAGAGACAGAGATAGAAGAGAGGCAGACAGAGAGAGAATGGGCACACTAGGGCCTCTAGCCACTGCATATGAACTCCAGATGCATGTGCCCCTTGTGCATCTGGCATACAGCATACATGGTCCTGGAGAATTGAACCTTGGTCCTTTGGCTTTGCAGGCAAACACCTTAACCACTAAGCCATTTTTCCAGCTCTGAGGTAGGGTTTTGCTTTAGACCAGGTTGACCTGGAGTTCATTATGTAGTCTCAGGCTGGTCTTGATCTCATGGTGATCCTCCTACCTCTGCCTCCCAAGTGCTGGAATTAAAGGCATGCACCACCCTCCCTGGCCAAAAGTGGATCTTTCCTGTGGATCACAAGGGGGCCTCAACTCTAATAACTGTGGCTTTTGTCTCTTCCTACTCATAGGCAAAGACCTCTGTGCCTGTGGACTCCTTTTTCTCTCTGATGACCAATGAGCAGGTGGCAAAGCAATCCCCCGTGATGACCCAGGCCATCTCCCAAATCCGAGCCAGAGGTCTTCAGACTGCAGTCTTGAGCAATAATTTTCGTCTCTCTAATGGGAAAAGCTTTTTGCCCCTGGACCGGAAACAGTTTGATGTGGTGAGCGTGGGGATGACCAAAGCAAGCCGTGGAAATGGCCTGTGCCTTGCATGAGGAGGCAGCCCTAAACGCTGCCTGCTTGCATGACTCCAGCAGTTGAGTTTTTGATCCTGATGTGTGCCCAAATTAAGTTTACACATACCATGTAATTGCGCTGGTCATCAAGTAAATATGGGATTTGAAACCCCAGCCCTTTGTCTTCTGAACCTCCACTGTACTGTATCACTCACAATTTTTTTTTAATTGTGTTTTTGGTTTTTTTTCAAGGTAGGGTCTCACTCTAGCCCCGGCTAACCTGGAACTCACTTTGTAGCTCCAGGCTGGCCTCAAACTCACAGCAATCCTTCTACCTGTACCTCCCGAGTGCTGGGATTAAAGGCGTATACCACCACATCCCACATTTTTTTTAATGAGTGTGTATATGTGTGTGTGTGTGTATGTATGCAATGGAGGTCTGAGGAGTATTTGTCCTCTCCATTTTTTGGGAGGGGGTGGGGATGGAGGGTTTTGAGGTAGGGTCTCACTCTATCCCAAACTGACCTGGAATTCACTAGTCTCAAGGTGGCTTTGAACTCAGAGCAGTCCTCCTACCTCTGCCTTCTGAGTTCTGGTATTAAAGGCTTGCGCTGCCATTCTTGGTTTGTTACTATTATTGTTATTATTTGTGATTCAAAGACAGCTGTGTCACCACAAGGTCCCACCTCATCTTTGATGGTGACCTCATAGAAGTTACATGTTACATCATGGAGTCCCCTTTCTAGTTCACCTTCTACTTCATATATTCTTCATTTTAGTTTTTATTGATTTTTTTTTTCCCAAGATAGGGTCTCACACTAGGCCAGGCTGACCTGGCATTCACTATGTAGTCTCAGGCTGGCTTCAAACTCACAGCAGTCCTACCTCAACCTCCTCAGTGCTGGGATCAAAGGCATGTGCCATCATGCCCAGCCTTTTATTATTATTATTGTTGTTGTTGTTTATTTTTATTTATTTATTTGAGAGCAACAGACAGAGAGAGAAAGCGGCAGAGAGAGAGAGAGAGAGTGGGCGCACCAGGGCTTCCAGCCACTGCAAACGAACTCCAGATGTGTGCGCCCCCTGGTGCATCTGGCTAACGTGGGTCCTGGGGAATCGAGCCTCGAACCGGGGTCCTTAGGCTTCACAGGCAAGCGCTTAACTGCTAAACCATCTCTCCAGCCCTATTATTATTTTTATTTAATTTTTTTGAGTTTTTGAGTTAAGTTCTCTCTCTAGCCCATACTGACCTGGAATTCACTATGCAGTCTCAGACTGCCTCAAACTCAAAGCAATACTCCTATCTTGGCCTTCCAAGTGCTGGGATTAAAAAGGTGTACACATTCTATATTCTTTTTAAAAAATACTTTATTTATTTACTTGAGAGAGAGAGGAGAAGAGGGAGGAAGAGGCAGAGAGAGAGAGAATGGGCGTGCCAGGGCCTCCAGCCACTGCAAACAAACTCCAGATGCATGTACCCTCTTGTGCATCTGGCTTACATGCGTCTTGGGGAATCAAACCGGGATCATTAGCCTTCACAGGCTTAACCACTAAGCCATTTCCCCAGGCCCTTCCTATATTCTTTAGCTCCTCCCAAGATCAGTTGCAGCTTGGGAAGGGAAAGAGGCAGCCATAGCTGGGAGTCCCAGATGAGGGGATGAGGGGATTGTAGTCCTCCCCTCCTCCCTCTACTAGTGGGGCATGTGTAGGGGAGCATCAATGAGTTTCTGTAGACAGATCAGTCTAGCTGGCCCACAGGCTTCCAGATTCTCCTGGTTCTGCCTTCCCTTGCTGTAGACACAAATCAATAGACTTGTAAGTAAGGACCCTTAACCAATAGGCCATTTCCCCAGGCTCTAGCCATTACATTTTTTTTTTTAAATTAATTTGAGAGAGAGAATGGGCATGCCAGAGGCTGTAGCCATTGCAAACAAACTCCAGATACATGTGCCACCTGTGCATCTGGCTTATATACTGGGGAATTGAACCTGGGTCCTTGGCCTTCGTAGGCAAGTGCCTTAAGTGCTGAGCCATCTCTCCAGTCCCTATCTTATTTCCTTTGATAAATCTCCGCTCTCTTCTTTCTGTCCTTTCTCAAAAATATGCCAGTATGTAAGTGAAAGCTCCAACTTTAGGGTTATATGTTTCTCCTCCCCCAGGTGGTAGAGTCGTGCGTGGAAGGCATCTGTAAGCCAGACCCTAGGATATATCAGCTGTGCCTAGAACGGCTCGGCCTCCAGCCCTCAGAGTCCATTTTTCTAGATGATCTGGGACCAAATCTAAATACAGCTGCCAGCCTTGGCATTCGTACCATTAAGGTAATTGTGACTATTTTTTTTTTTAACCCTCTAGTACATACAGATAGTTAATGTAACTTTTCTGTGTTGCTTTTTCCCATTTTTGGCTATAGATTTTCTTAGGTGTTTTCTCCCCACCTTACCTAGTGATTTTTTTTTAATTAATCATGAAATCTATATTGACTAGTTCTTTATGTGAGAAGTAGCATTCAAGCAGTCTGAGTGATACTTTTCTAGGTGGCGACCAGGATCTACCAGCCACATGAGCCACCTCAGGTGGTAGCCAGGAAGCATAGAAGCCATGTGAAAGGGGGTCACAGGCCAGCTTTCTACATTTGGGTTTTTATTGTTAAGCTGACAGGCTAGAGATAGAGCCAGTGCTATAGCACAGGCTCTTGTCCTGTGCCTCTCTCACTGTCTCTCAGATAAATAAAATAAACATTTTTAATTTATTTGCAAGCAGAGGGTGGGGGTGGGAATGGCCTCTTGACAGTATAAATTCCAGACACCATTTTGTGCATCTTGCTTTACATGGGTACTAGGAAATCAACTCTAGGCTATCAGGCTTTGCAAACAATTGCCTTTAACCACTAAGCCAACTCTCCAGCCACCTTCTCCCCCCCCCATTTTTTTGTGACAAGTTCTCACTTATATAACCTAGCTTGGTCTTGAACTCATAGCCCTATTTACCTCAGCTTTCCAGATTTCAGGTGTGTACCACCATGCCCAGCATATCATATTATGAATTCCTCAGTGGCACTCCTTCAGATAGAAAAGTTAGTGATGGTTAAGAATTAAATGGAAGAGGAAACTCAGTCACCTCACAGCACGAGTCTTGTGGCTACATAGGCCTTCCTGTGAGAACTGACTTCCCGGATGTCTCTCTGTAAGGCAGACCCTCACAGAGCCAGGCAAGGGCTAGATTGACTGGCACATGGTCAGGATTCTCTCTCAAACCAGGTCAATGACCCAGAGACGGCAGTGAAGGAGTTGGAAGCTCTTCTGGGTTTTCCTTTGTGTGTGGGTGTTCCTGGCACGAGTCCTGTGAGGAAGAACATGGAAATTCCACAAGATGCCTTGGAAAAGTACCTCAAGAACTTGCTGGGAGCCCACACCACTGGTATGGAATGTTTTGTATTTTGGAAACTCACCAAGGTGGGGCTTCCAGTCTGATTTTCACTTTCAAATCCTAATGGAATGTCAGAGACAAAGAGGCAAATGTGGTAGAGCAAATAGCCATCTGACCTGGGAATCTGAGAGTTGCTTTCAATTTTGCTTGGAAAAGACATTAATTTATCTATTTATGCATTCACAGAAGTACCTTTGTCCCACACCTCAGAGTGTTTTTTGTTTTGTTTTGTTTTTTTGCTTTTTCAAGGTAGGGTCTCACTGTAGCCCATGCTGACCTGGAATTCCCTATGTAGTCAGCCTTGAACTCACAGTGTACCTCCTACCTCTGTCTCCCAAGTGCTGGTATGAAAGACATGTACCCCCATGCCTGGCCACTTCAGAATTTGATACAGTATCATTTGCCTGCTATGTCCTCTGAGGTGGGAACTTGACTACAATATGTTCTTGGGGCATTTATGTACTGCTATATATTTTTTTTAAATGAGAGAGTGAGGGAGAAAGAGGGAGAAGGAGAGAATGGGCACACCGGGTTCTCTGGCCACAGCAAACAAACTCCAAGTGCATGCGCCACCTTGTGCATCTGGCTTATGTGGGTCCTGGACCATCAAACCTGGCTTCTTAGGCTTCGCAGACAAATACCTTAACTGCTAAGCCATCGCTCTCCAGCCCTACTTCTAATTTTTTGATACAATGGCCTGTTTTGTAAAGGTAGCTCAACATTTGCATGATTTTAAGGACTGAGAACATAGCTCAGTGGTAGAGTGCTTACCCAGCATGTATAGGGCCCTGGGTTTTATCCCCAGCACTGCCATAAAGAAAAACTGTTGCCCAATTTTAAAATGTGGTAAGTTGACTCCACCTCTGCAAAGGTGCTTCTCTCATTCTTCCCATTTCATCCTCAGAAAAAGAGGCATTTTAGGAGCTTTTGAAGAAATTCCTACCTGGTGACAGTTTTGCCTTGCCACTTGGTACTTGTGCAAGACTTGTATGTGTCAGGTTCATATTATGGTATTTTCCAATGATGGGCTTGTTAGTAGCACCTCCACAAAGGTGAGGCGCCTGTGGTGACCTGGCCAACTCCCGTTCTTGCCCAAGTGAGACAAATCTCCACCCAGAGTTAGGTCTTGCCACGAAGCTGAGGGTTGATTAGGTCCACCTCCCTCAGAAGCCTGCACAGGAGCCACTGGGCTCAGCCAAAGGGGAGAATTGTGTTTCCTGAAGGCAGCTTTGCCTCCAGCTTGAGGCCCCTGCATAGCTCCTTTCACCTGTCAGGCCAGTGTCAGACAGGTGGGCAGAGCGTGGGAGAGGGACACACATGGGCACTTTGCATCTTGTGTTTGGAGTATTCCATGGGGCCACATGAGTTGCCATGACTGCTGTGGCTAGGAAACAGGACTAGTGTGCCTCTGTTCACAGCAGGAGCTGGCAAGGGGTCATATACATGTACAAAGACAGAAAATGATTGTGCAGTGAAGGAAGCAGGCCTTTGCTACCGTGTAGTAGCATGTGATCGGGGACCTGAGCTGTCAGGGTGTGCCTTGGGCTCACTTGCTGTGGTGTGTTTCTTGCTCTGCATCCCACGTGAGGATATTCTGCATTCCAAAGGCAAGACTCCCTAGGAAGAAGGAATATCTGTCCATGTATAGGTTCTGGGTCTATTTTTAATATTCTTTATTTTCCAACTTCCAGGCCCTCTACAGCTGCTTCAGTTTGATCACGGACAGTCAAATCCAACGTACTACATCAAGATGGCTGATCATCAGCTGGTTCTGAGGAAGAAACCCCCAGGGACCCTCCTTCCATCTGCACATGCAATAGAGAGAGAATTCAGGTGAATTCTTAGAGGGACACAGACACTTGCCCAGTCAGCCTTTATAGTGTGCAAGTTTAGCCCTAACCCATCAGGTCAGGTTCTGTGAAAGTTCTGAAACTGTTAAAACTGCAGTTAAGAATTTTCTGTGTTAAGCCAGGCGTGGTGGCGCACGCCTTTAATCCCAGCACTCGGGAGGTAGAGGTAGGAGGATCGCCATGAGTTCGAGGCCACCCTGAGACTCCATAGTGAATTCCAGGTCAGCCTGGGCCAGAGACCCTACTTAAAAAAAAAAAAAAAAAAAAAAAAATTTCTGTGTTAGGCCCGGGCATGGTGGCACACACCTTTGATCCCAGCACTAGGGAGGCAGAGGTAGGAGAATCACCACGAGTTCGAGGCCACCTTGAGACTACATAGTGAATTCCAGTTCAGCCTGAGCTAGAGTGAAATCCTACCTCAAGAAAAAAAAAAAAAGAATTTCTGTTAGTACTTCCCTGGCAGGGGAGATGTGTTCGCTAAGGTGAGTTTCCCAGGGCAAGGCTTATCCATTGCACCCCAGATGTGCTCACCCCTGTGATTTTCCTGGATGTGGAAAACTCGACTGCATAATTTGAAAATAAATAAATGTTTTTTAACAAAAAGAATTTCTGTGTTACTTCAGATAGGAATATGTGACCTAATTTTGGTTTGCTACTGGTTTGAGAAGAGAGCCTCACTATATCACTATGTTGCCTGGGCTGGTCTCTAATTCAAGGACTCATGTGATCTTCCTGTTAAAAATCCCCTTTTTTAAAATTTTTCCTTGTTATTTTTATTATTTGAGAGCGACAGACAGAGAAAGAGGCAGAGAGAGAGAGAGAGAGAGAGAGAGAGAAAAGGGGAGGGAGGGAGAGAGAATGGGCACGCCAGGGCCTCCAGCCACTGCAAACGAACTCCAGACGCATGTGCCCCTTGTGCATCTGGCTAATGTGGGTTCTGGGGAATCGAGCCTCAAACCAGGGCCCATAGGCTTCACAGGCAAGTGCTTAACCGCTAAGCCATCTCTCCAGCATTGAATAACTTTAAAAAAAATTTTTTTCTTTATTTTTATGAGAGGGCCTTCAGCCAGTGTAATCAAACTCCAGATGTGTGCGCCATCTTGTGAGCATGTGCTACTTTGTGCTTGCGTCACCTTGTGTGTCTGTTATATGTGGAACGTGGAGAGTTGAACATGGGTCCTTAGGCTTCACAAGCAAGCAAGCACCTTAACTGCTAAGCCATTCTCTAGCCCTGTGAGTAGCTTTTTAGGGTTTTTCATTTCTGGTTTTGTTTTGTTTTTCAATGTAGGGTCTCACTGTAGCTCAGACTGACCTGGAATTCATTTTGTAGTCTCAGGGTAATCTCGAACTCACGGTGATTCTCCTACCTCTGCCTCCCAAGTGCTGGGATTAAAGGTGTACACTACCATGCCCAGCTCTTTCTTAAAAATGTTTTTATTTGTTTATTTGCAAAGAAAGATAGACAAAGAGAATGGGCACACCAGGGCCTCCATCTCTCCAGCTTCCTTATTATCTGCTTTTGGGTCACTTAAATAATTTTTTAAAACTTCATTTTGATATATGAATGTGCTTTTTTGGGGGGGGGATAGGGGCAGTGGAGGGAATGGGACCTTTTTATGCTAGGCATACCACTGAGATATAGCCCCAGTCACAGTGTACAGTTTTCTGAATCAGAACGGTAGTATCTTAAGAAAAAAAAAAAAAAAGGGTCTCACCTGCACAACCCCCATGATACTCGTTTTCATTTGTTCCTGCAGGATAATGAAGGCACTCGCAAGTGCTGGGGTACCTGTCCCTAATGGTTTTGACCTCTGTGAAGATTCAAGGTAAAGTTCAAGTGTATTTTTACCATTGTACCCTCACCTTACAGGAGAGAAAGGCCTGTTTGTGAGCACAAGTGCCCATTTGTTTAAGTAAAGGCAATTTACAGTTGGGGTTAGAACAAAAGTAGACTAACTATATGGCCACCCTAGAAGTTCCCAGATCTCTAAGCCATCCTGAAAGGTAAGGATGGGTCACCTTGTATGGGGATTGGCAGCTTCTTTTTTTCCCTTTAATTTTATTTATTTATTTATTTGAGAGAGAAAAAGAATGGGCGTGCCAGGGCCTTCAGCCACTGCAGATGAACTTCAGACACATGCGTCCCCTTGTGTATCTAATTAGTCTCTTCTATGCTGATGTCATCATTTTTTTCTCCTAGAAAATAGCTTCTTTTTAAAAACATTTTATTTTTGTTTATGAGAGAGAGGAAAAAGAGGTGGGGGGGAGAAAGAATTATGTTCATCAGGGCCTCTAGCCACTGCAAACAAACTCCAGATCCATGTACCACTATGTGTATCTGGCTTATGTGGGTTCTGGGGAATTGAACCTGGGTCCTTAGGCCTTGCAAGCAAGTGACTTAACTGCTAAGCCATAGCTGGGACTGGTTATGTACACTTGTAATCCCAGCAGTCAAGAGGCAGAGGTAGGAGGATATATGAATTGAAGCCCAGTGCTTGGGCTACATATTGAGACCTCTCAGAAAAACTCTACTGAGTTTCATACTAGTTTTTTTTTTTTTTTTTTTCTTTTTTTTTTTGAGGTTGGGTTTCACTCTGGTCCAGGCTGACCTGGAATTCACTATGGACTCTCAGGGTGGCCTCGAACTCAATGGCGATCCTCCTACCTCTGCCTCCTGAGTCCTGGGATTAAAGGCGTGCACCACCACGCCTGGCTTCATACTAGTTTTTTTGTTTTGGTTTGGTTTTTGTTTTTTCAAAGTAGGGTCTTGCTGTAGCTCAGACTGATCTGGAATTCACTATGTAGTCTCAGGGTGACCTAGAACTCACAGTGATCCTCTTACCTCTGCCTGCACCATGCCTGGCTTTTTTTTTTTTTTTTTTTTTTGGTTGTTTGAAGTAGGGTCCTATGCTGACTATGTAGTCTCAGGATGGCCTCGAACTCATGGCAATCTTCCTACCTCTGCCTCCAGAGTACTGGGATTAAAAACATGTGCCACCACGTCTGGTGTTTTTTGTTTTTTTGTTTTTTAAACCATGGCTCTTCTAAGATGCTTCAAACTACTTTGTAACATGCTTTTTTCTTTTTTTCTCTAAAATTTTGAGACAAAGTCTCATGTAGTGAAGCTCTAAGCCTTGCTTGAACTCCCCATCCTTCTGTCTCCACCATCCAAATGTTAGGATGACAGGCATGGAACATCATACCCAGTTTAGGTAGTGCTGGGGAGCAGATTCAGCCTTGTGCATGCTAGGCAAGAGCTCCACCACTAAGCTATGTCCTAATGCCTCAAGTTTTTTGCATGACAAGAATCTGATTATACTTCATTTAAAAGTGTTAATGTCTCCCACATTTGCTTTCTATAAATGTGTATCGTGGAATATGGGTATATATGTATATGTATTTGCTTTCTATGTATGTTTTATGTATATTTGTGGGGTTTTTTTGTTTTTGTTTTTGTTTTTGTTTTTGTTTTGTTTTGTTTTGTTTTTTGTTTTTTCTACTGGGTCTTACTCTAGCCCAGACTGACCTGGAATTCACTATCTCAGGATGGCCTTGAACTCACGGTAATTCTCCTACCTCTGCCTCCTGAGTGCTGGGACTAAAGGTGTGTGCCACCACACTCAGCTGTTTTGTTTTGTTTTTGAAACAGGGTCTCACTATGTAGCCCATGCTGGCCTTAAGATGAGTATGTAGCTGAGGTTAGCTTTAAACACATAATCCTCCCACCTCAGCCTCTCAAATGCTGGGATTATAGGTATGCCCCACCAGTAATGGTTTGGTTTTGGTTTTAGTTTTTCAAGGTAGGGTCTTGCTCTCATCCAAGCTGTCCTGGAATTTACTATGTAGTCTCAGGGTGGCTTTGAACTAACAGCCATCTTCCTACCTCTGCCTTCCAAAGGCGTGCGCCACCATACCCGGCTCCAACTCTTTTTTAAGCAAAGTATACTGGTATGCTGGGCTCAAAGGTGTGCTCTACCATACCTGGCTCAATGGTTGAATTTTCAAAGCTACTTTTTAGAGTAATAAATTGATTTATTTATTTTACTTTAGTATTAGTTACTTGTTTTTTGGTTTCTTGAGATAGAGTCTCACTCTAGCCCAAGGCTGATCTGTAGTTTACTCTGTAGTCTCAGGGTGGCCTCGAACTCACAGGGATCCTCATACCTCAGCCTCCCAAATGCCAGGATAAAAGGCTTGCGCCACCATGCCTGGCCATAACTTGATTTTTAATCATGACTAATGGATTAATGACATATTCTTCAATTCAGTACTGTCAGGTGTCACGTGTGGCATTCATACCACTAAAACCATGGTAAAAATAATCTAAGTAA
Organism: Jaculus jaculus; assembly: GCF_020740685.1. Lineage (NCBI taxonomy): Eukaryota > Metazoa > Chordata > Mammalia > Rodentia > Dipodidae > Jaculus > Jaculus jaculus. The sequence goes on from NC_059114.1 coordinate 23,471,492, forward strand.
TAGTGGGGATTTTTTTTAATTTTATTTATTTTTTATTCATTTATTAGAGAGGGAGAGAATGGGCATGCCAGGGCCTCTAGCCACTGCAAACGAACTCCAAACATATGTGTCACCTTGTGCATCTGGGTTACATAGGTCCTGGGGAATTGAACCTGGGTCCTTTGGTTTTGCAGGCAAATGCCTTAATTGCTGAGCCATCCCTCCAGCCCAGTGGGGATATTTATTGAATTTATTGACCCTTAAAGGAACCAGACACACTTTTTTTCTTTGTCTTATTTATGTGCAAGCAGAGAGAGGGACAGAAGAGACAAAAAGAATAGGCACACCAGGGCCTCTTGCTGCTGCAAACAAACACCTGATGCATGAGCCATTTTGTGCAACTGGCTTTACAGGAGTATTGGGGAATCAAACCCAGTTTATTAGGCTTTGGGTCACGTACCTCAACTGCTGAGCCATCTATCTATGTAGCCCCACACTGGGTTTTTGTTCTCAGTTCTTATAGCACCCTATGAAGTATGTTGCAGCCAGGTTCGCATTGCTGGTAGAAATCACCCAACCAAGAGCAGCTTGTGGGAAAAAAAGTACTGTTTGGCTTACAGGCTCGAGGGAAAGCTCTACGATGGCAGGGGGAAATGATGGCATGAGCAGAGGGTGGACATCACCCCCTGGCCAGCATAAGGTGGACAATAGCAACAGGACAGTGTGCCAAACACTAGCATGGGGAAACTGGCTATAACGCCCATAAGCCCATCCTAACAATACACTTCCTCCAGAAGGCATTAATTTCCAAATCTCCATCAGCTGGGAACCTAGCATTCAAAACACCTAAGTTCATGGGAGACACCTGAATAAAACCACCACATTCCGCCTCTGGCCCCCATAAACTAATAACCATACATGATGTAAAATGCAGTGCATTCAGTCCAACTTTAAAAGTCCCCCCCTTTTTTTTCAATCTCAATGATGTTCATATATCCCCATAGTCCAAGGTCTTTTGTTCATTTTTTATTTATTTATTTGAGAGCGACAGACACAGAGAGAAAGACAGATAGAGGGAGAGAGAGAGAATGGGCGTGCCAGGGCTTCCAGCCACTGCAAACGAATTCCAGACACATGTGCCCCCTTGTGCATCTGGCTAACGTGGGACCTGGGGAACCGAGCCTCGAACTGGGGTCCTTAGGCTTCACAGGCAAGCGCTTAACCACTAAGCCATCTCTCCAGCCCAAGTCCAAGGTCTTTTAACTGAGCCATGATACCAAAAAAAAATCCCCCAAAATCCATACTGCAACAGAATAACATTCACACTGCAAAAGATGGCATTGGGCATAGCAAAGAAATACTCAAGCAATACATGATTTAAACAGAGCAGATACCAAACTCTGTAGCTCCAAGTCCAACAACTTTAATTAGTGACAGATCTCTAAGTCCGATAACTCTTAACCAGCAACAAGTCTCTGGACTTCCAATTCCGCCCCGCCAGCTAGGCTACTCACAGTTCTGGAAAACTTCATTGGGGCCAGCAGCTCCTTAGCAGCCATCTCATGGTCCCGGCATCTCCACTGGCTCTCCACTGCAACCCAAGGTTCATCCTCATGGCTCCATGGAGTCTCCATGCAGGCATCCAGCAAACCTGCTTCACACTGCCCATGACCATTTCCAAACACAAGACCGTGTTGCTAACTCAATGACCCTCTCTTTCCTGCATTTCTTTTCTTTTTTTTTTTTTTTAATTTTTTTTTAAATTTTTATTAACATTTTCCATGATTATAAAATATATCCCATGGTAATTCCCTCCCTCCCCACCCCCACACTTTCCCATTTGAAATTCCATTCTCCATCATATTACCTCCCCATTACAATCATTGTAATTACATATATTCAATACCAACCTATTAAGTATCCTCCTCCCTTCCTTTCTCTACCCTTTATGTCTCCTTTTTAACTTGCTGGCCTCTGCTACTAAGTATTTTCATTCTCACGCAGAAGCCCAGTCATCTGTAGCTAGGATCCACATATGAGAGAGAACATGTGGCGCTTGGCTTTCTGGGCCTGGGTTACCTCACTTAGTATAATCCTTTCCAGGTCCATCCATTTTTCTGCAAATTTCATAACTTCATTTTTCTTTACCGCTGAGTAGAACTCCATTGTATAGATGTGCCACATCTTCATTATCCACTCATCAGTTGAGGGACATCTAGGCTGGTTCCATTTCCCAGCTATTATAAATTGAGCAGCAATAAACATGGTTGAGCACGTACTTCTAAGGAAATGAGATGAGTCCTTTGGATATATGCCTAGGAGTGCTATAGCTGGGTCATATGGTAGATCAATCTCTAGCTGTTTTAGGAACCTCCACACTGTTTTCCACAATGGCTGGACCAGATTGCATTCCCACCAGCAGTGAAGAAGGGTTCCTTTTTTTCCACATCCCCGCCAACATTTATGATCATTTGTTTTCATGATGGTGGCCAATCTGACAGGAGTGAGATGGAATCTCAATGTAGTTTTAATCTGCATTTCCCTGATGACTAGTGACATAGAACATTTTTTTAGATGCTTATATGCCATTCGTATTTCTTCCTTTGAGAACTCTCTATTTAGCTCCATAGCCCATTTTTTGATTGGCTTGTTTGATTCCTTATTATTTAACTTTTTGAGTTCTTTGTATATCCTAGATATTAATCCTCTATTAGATATATAGCTGGCGAAGATTTTTTCCCATTCTGTAGGTTGCCTCTTTGCTTTTTTCACTGTGTCCTTTGCGGTGCAAAATCTTTGTAATTTCATTAGGTCCCAGTGGTTAATCTGTGGTTTTATTGCCTGAGCAATTGGGGTTGTATTCAGAAAGTCTTTGCCAAGACCAATATGTTGAAGGGTTTCCCCTACTTTTTCCTCTAGCAGTTTCAGAGTTTCAGGTCTGATGTTAAGGTCTTTAATCCATTTGGACTTCATTCTTGTGCATGGCGAGAGAGAAGAATCTATTTTCATCTTTCTGCAGATATTATATCCAATTTTCAAAACACCATTTGCTGAAGAGGCTGTTTCTTCTCCAATGAGGATTTTGGCATTTTTATCGAATATCAGGTGGCTATAGCTACTTGGGCTTACATCTGGGTCCTCTATTCTGTTCCACTGATCTACATGTCTGTTTTTGTGCCAGTACCATGCTGTTTTTGTTACTATGGCTCTGTAGTATAGGTTAAAATCAGGTATGGTGATACCACCAGCCTCTTTTTTGTTGCTCAGTATTATTTTAGATATTCGAGGTTTTTTGTGATTCCAAATGAATTTTTGGATTGTTTTTTCTATTTCCATGAAGAAAGCCTTTGGAATTTTGATAGGGATTGCATTAAATGTGTAGATTGCTTCAGGTAAGATTGCCATTTTCACAATATTGATTCTTCCAATCCAGGAACAAAGGATGTTTCTCCACTTTCTAGTGTCTTCTGCAATTTCTCGCTTGAGTGTTTTAAAGTTCTCATTGTATAGATTCTTTACTTCCTTGGTTAGGTTTATTCCAAGGTACTTTATTTTTTTTGATGCAATTGTGAATGGGAGTGATTCTCTGATTTCATCCTCTGTGTGTTTGTTGTTAGCATATATGAAGGCTACTGATTTCTGTGTATTTATTTTGTATCCTGCTACATTGCTGTAGGTTTTGATCAGCTCTAACAGCTTGCTAGTAGAGTCTTTAGGGTCCTTTATGTATAGAATCATGTCATCTGCAAATAATGATAACTTGATTTCTTCCTTTCCAATTTGTATCCCTTTTATATGTGTCTCTTGCCTTATTGCTATGGCTAAGACTTCCAAAATTTCCTGCATTTCTTATACTCTACAATACCAGGTAGGGTGTCAACTTGTTCACTCAGGGGGGAATAAAGCAGACTTTGAAGAACAGAACACTCCTTGAGCACTCAGGCCCCTTTAAAAGAGTCTACATTCTTCCTCTTGCCCCAGTGCAGGTCAGCTGGCCCAATCTCAAAGGTTATAATCTCTCAGTTGCAACGGAATGGGCAGTTCACCCAAAGATTTTTCTTCATGTGCCATATCCCTCTGTTCACACCAGTTCTTTTCTATGCAATGCAACCCTGCACAACTTCTTAGGACATGGGCATAAAAGCAAGCTTTTCACACAAAAATAGTCCAGTCCAAGCAAAGCTCTTTCTTACCCTCATAAGCCAAACCTCACAGTCTGTAGTTCTTACTACATTCAGGTCTTTCAACTCTGACCAGAATAGTTCATCAAGCTGTACTTACAGCCCAGTCTAAGCAAAGCTCTCTCTCAACCTCATAAGCCAAACCTCACAGTCAATGGTTCTTACTACATCCAGGTCTTTGAACTCTGACCCGAATAGTCCATGAAGCTGTACTTACAGCATTGCAAGGTGTCTCTGAGGCCAAGGTTTCAAATTCTTCCACATTCCTCTTGAAAGTCAGCTCCAAAAGGCCAAAGCCACACAGTCAGGTGTCCAGCAGCAACCCCACTCCTCGGTACCACTTTACTGTTGCAATCAGGTTCACATTGCTGATAGAAATCACCCAACCAAGAGCAGCTTGTGGGAAAAAGAGGTTCACTTGGCCTACAGGCTTGAGGGGAAGCTCCACGATGGCAGGGGAAAATGACATGAGCAGAGGGTGAACATCACCCCCTGGCCAATATAAGGTGGACAATAGCAACAGGAGAGTGTGCCAAACACTGGCATGGGGAAACTGGCTATAATACCTATAAGCCCGCCCCTAACAATGTACTTCCTCTAGAAGGCATTAATTCCCAAATCTCCATCAGCTGGGAACCTAGCATTCAGAACACCTAAGTTCATGGGGGAGACCTGATTCAAACCACCACAGAGTAGGTATATTTTATAGATTGAACAAACAAGCCAGACATGGTATTTGTAATCCCAGTACTTAGGAAGCTGAGGAGGAGGATTAAGAGTTCAGAGCTGAGGACTGGGGAAATAGCTTAGCAGTTACAGCTTTTGCCTGCAAAGTCTGAGGACTAGGGTTTGATTCCCCAGGACCCACATAAGTCAGATGCACAAGGGGGCACGTGTGTCGGGAGTTTGTATGCAGTGGCTAGAGGCCCTGGCATGCCCATTCATTCTTTCTTTCTCATAAATAAATAAATAAAATATTAGGAAAAAAAGTGTTCAGAGCCATTTTGAGCTACATATTGAGCCCTTGTGTCAAAAAATACAAAAGCAGAACAAACAAACAAAAGGCCTTGGCAAGCTCAGAGAGGCTTGGCAAGTCTCTTAGGACTATCTGCTAGTGCAAGGCACAAGGGGCATTTCAACCTGATTCTGCATGACTCCAGAGCCCCCGTGTCTAAACCATTGTGTTTCACACACTAGTGCTTACATCCTTTTGAGACTTCTGTACATCTGCCATAGATAGAGAGCATGCTAACTAAGAAGCGCAGATGGTGGGTGGAGAGGTGCCTTAGTGGTTAAGGCTTGTCTGCGAAGCCTAATGACCTAGGTTCAATTCCTCAGAACCCATGTAAGCCATGAAAGTGTGCCCATCCTCTCTCTCTCTCTCTTTTTCTGCCCCTCTCTTCCTCTCAAATAAGTAAAAAAATAAAATCTTAAAAATGTTTTAAAGTACAGTTGGTTGGGTGTGTGTATGTGTGCATGTGAGTATATCTTTGGGGAAGTGTATACTCCCAGAGCCCTGTACTTACATGCAAAAGAGTAACGGAACACCCAGCATGTAAAGTCTCCCAGCTGGAGCTCTGCACCTGCACCCAAGTCCAGGGCACAGAAATAGAGTGGCACTGTGGCTGCAGTCTGTGTTGGGACCCTGACCCCTGGCTCATCTGTTTCCTTCCCAGTATCATCGGCACCCCCTTCTATGTGATGGAGTACTGCCCAGGCATCATCTACAAAGACCCCTCCTTGCCAGGGATGGAGCCCAGTCAGCGCCGAGCCATATACACCGCCATGAATCAAGTCCTGTGCAAAATTCACAGTGTGGACCTGCAGGCATTGGGCCTAGACAGCTTTGGAAAGCAAGGTGAGCAGGGTTGCCCCCTCCCCCTGTAGTTCCTTACCAGCTGCTCACCTCAGCTCTGGGATGGTTTGGGGTACTTACAACCTAGTGTTTGTCCACCTTCGAAATTCACAATCCACTGCTAAATTCAACAGAGATCTTGTCTACTGGCCATTTATTTTTATTTTTATGTTTTTTTTTCAAGGTAGGGTCTCACTCTATTCCATGCTGACCTGGAATTCACTATGTAGTCTCAGGCTGGCCTCAAACTCACAGTGATCCTCCTACCTCAGCCTCCCAAGTGTGGGGATTAAAGGTATGTACCACCATACCAGGCGATTATTGGTCATTTTGTCCTTGGATAAACCCATCAGGACCTGACAGACTCTTCTCCTTGACCATGTAAATTTTTCCTTTTTCTGATGCTGTGCAAAAAGATAGAGTTCTCTTACCTACCTTCCTCCCTCCCTCACGGCCTCTTTTCTTCCCTTCCTTCCTGCTTTCCTTTCTCCCTTCCTTCTCTTCTTCCCTCCTGCCCTTCCTTTAAAAAGATTTTTTGAAGGCATGTGCCACCGTGCTCAGGTATATTTTTATTTATTTATTTGCAAGCAGAGAGAGAGAAAAGAGATGAAGAGAATTGTTGTGCCAGGGCCACCAGTCACTGCAAACAAGCTCCAGATGCATACACTACTTTGTGTATTTGGCTTTACATGGGTACTGAAGAATTAAATTCAGGTCTTTAGGCTTTGCAGGCAAGTGCCTTAACTATTCATCCACATCTTCAGCTCTCCTTTTTAAAAGTTTTATTTATTTGTGTGTGTGCATGCATGTGTATGTATGTATATAAGGGCACACCAGGGTGTTTTCCACTATAAACCAGTGCCTGTCTCTGTCTGGCTTTATGTGGGTGATTAGGGAATTGAACCTGCGCCAGCAGGCTTTGGAAACAAGTGCCTTTAACTAATGAGCTGTCTCCCCAGCCCTTGGCTTTTATTTTAAGACAGGCTCTCAAGGTATCCTGTTTAAGCATTGCTGGGGATCAAACCTAAGGTTTTGTGCATGTTAGATAAGCCTACCAACTGAGCTACTAGCCCAGGAATAGATTTTTTTTAACTTTTAAAAATAATTTTCATATATGTATGCAAAGTATTATCATAATCCCCTCTTCTCCCCCATCACCTTTCCACTGAACCCTTTCTTCTTTCTAACCAGTACTCTTCCTACTTTGATGTCTTTTTTGTTTGTTTGTTTTGAGGTAGGGTCTCACTCTAGCCCAGGCTGACCTGGAATTCACTATGTAATCTCAGGGTGGCCTTGAACTCAAGGCAGTCCTTCCTACCTCTGCCTCCTAAGTGCTGGGATTAAAGATGTGCACCACCATGCCTGGCTTTTGATGACTTTAAAAACAAAAAAAATGATTTTAGGCTGGGCGTGGTGGCACACGCCTTTAATCCCAGCACTTGGGAGGCAGAGGAGTATTGCTGTGAGTTCAAGACCACCCTAAGACTACATAGTGAATCCAGGTCAGCCTGGGCTGGAGTGAGACTGGGGATTTGAACCAGGGTCCTTTGTCTTTGCAGGTAAGAACCTTAACCACTAAGCCATCTCTCCTGACCTTGATATCTTTTTTTCCCTTCATCCACTCTCCATGATAGAATGCTGGTGGGCCCAGTATTGTGCAGGTAACAGCTACTGTGAAGTCAGAAATACAAAATCCACTTCATGTCCAGAAGACAGTGTTGCAAAGCATTCCTCCTCATCCTCTACCTCTCACGTGCTTTCTACCCCCTCTTCCACAATGTTCCCCATGCCTTGGAGGTGTTGATAGAGACGTCTCATTTAACACTGAGTACTCAACAGTTACTTCTCAGCACTGTGTGGAGTTTTGTGTCTTTCCTGTTGTCACCCACCAGTTGCAAAACAAAGCTTTGACCAACGTAGGAGCACACTAATCTATGGGCAGTTTGATGGGCATAGTATATTCATTTAGACATAAAATAGCATTAACTTTCCCACTGGGGCCTAAGACCTTCCCAGCCATACACTTTAAAAAATGTAGAGCTTTATTTTCATTTTTTTTAATTTTTAATTTTAATTGACAATTTCCATAATTGTAAGCAATATCCCATGGTACTGCCTTCCCTCCCCCCACTTTCCCTTTGAAACACCTCTCTCCATCATATCCCCTCCCCCTCTCAATCAGTCTCTTTTATTTTGATGTCATCATCTTTTCCACCTATTATGATGGTCTTGTGTAGGTAGTGTTAGGCACTGCGAGGTCATGGATATCCAGGCCATTTTGTGTTTGGAGGAGCATGTTGTAAGGAGTCCCCACTCTTCCTTTGGCTCTTACATTCTTTCTGCCACCTCTTCCACAATGGACCCTGAGCCTTGGAAGGTGTGATAGAGATATTTCAGTGCTGAGCACTCCTCTGCCACTTCTTCTCAGCACAGGATGCCTTCTGAGTCATCCCAAAGTCACTGCCCTCTGAAAAGAAAAGCTTCTCTAACCAATGAGAGTATGGCTGGAGAGATGGCTTAGTGGTTAAGCACTTGCCTGTGAAGCCTAAGGACCCTGGTTCGAGGCTCGATTCCCCAGTACTCACATAAGCCAGGTGCACAATGTAGTGCATGCATCTGAAGTTTGCGTGCAGTGGCTGGAGGCCCTGAAGCGCCCATTCTCTCTCTCTCTCTCTCTGCCTCTTTCTTTCTCTGTCTGTCGCTCTCAAATAAATAAAAATAAAACAATAAAAGTGAGAGTAGCATTAATATATGGGTATGGACATTAAGAGAAGTGCTTACTGGGCAGTTTGGTGAGCATAGTATATACATTTAGCCAGACACCAGCAGACGTTACACTCCTAGGGCTCATGGCTACCTCTGTTGTAGGTTTTCAGTATCAGGGTTGTATTCCCTCCCATGAATCAGGCCTCCAGACCAATTACAGAGCAGTTCATAGACTTAAAATTTATTTGCATGTGAGTGTATATGGTTGCACCAGAGTCTCTTGCTATTGCAAATCAATACCAGATGCTTGCCACCATGCCCGGCTATAAAACTTTTTATTGACAACTTTCATACATATAGATAGTATATCATGATCATAAACCCCTCCCACCATCTTCCTTTTTTCCTTCACCCTATTCTCCCTCTACTGAATCCTTTCTTTCCAATTAGTCTCTTTTTTTTTTTTTTTTTTTAATTTTCGAGGTAGGGTCTCACTCTGGGCCAGGCTTACCTAGAATTAACTATGTAATCTCAGGGTGGCCTCAAACTCTCAGCAATCCTCCTATCTCTGCCTCCCAAGTGCTGGAATTAAAGACATGTGCTACCATGCCCGGCTTTGTTGTATTGTTTTTTATTTTATTTTGTTTGGTTTTAGTTTTTCGTGGTAGGGTCTCACTCTTGCTCAGGCTGACTTGAAATTCATTATGTAGTCTCATGGTAGCCTGGAACTCCTAACAATCCTCCTACCTCTGCCTTCCCAGTGCTGGGATTAAAGGTGTGCACCACCACACCCAGCATTTTTTTCTTTAGGCAGAGTCTTATTCCAGCCAGGCTGACATGAAATTCCTTCTGTAGCCTGTGATGGCTTCAAACTCACAGCAACCCTTCTAGCTCAGTTGCCTGAGTGCTGGAATTAAAGGCATATGCTACCATTCCAGATGGTTTTTCAAGGTCAAAGTAAGGTCTTCCTCCAGCCCAAAGTTACCTGCAGTTCACTATGTAGTCTCAGGCTGGCCTCAAACTCACAGGGATACTTCTACCTCTGCCTCCCCAGTACTGGGATTAAAAGTATGTACCACCACACCTGTCTAGCCATAGGTGTTTGACTAAGATTTCAGTACCAGGCATGAATTCCCCTCCCATAGGACAGGCCTCATAGCCAATCAGAGAGTAGTTGGTTACTCCCATAACTCATGCCATTATTGTACCAATGGGTGCATCTTGCCTGGCTTGTCAGTTATGTAGTTCATAGGATCCACTACTGGGTATGATTGTTGATGACTTTTCTCCCTCTGCAGCCTGTATAGCATCTTCCAGCATTATGATAGCTAGTTAGCTAGCTAGGAAGAGGCTTCCAGGCCAGTTCCAGCTTGATTTCTCAGTGTCCTGCAACCAAAGCATGTGGAGTCTTCAGCAATAGGGTCTTACCATCTAGTTCTGGTGGGCAACCAAGAGCAGTGACAATACTAGTTTTATTTTTTATATTTTATTTTTAGCCTCAGGGGTTTCTGTAACTGGGAGGTTTCCTACCTGTGACACTGGGATTTTCTTCTAACAACCTATGGTTTCTTCGAGCAGCATTATCTATCTACACAGAGTACCTTTGTCCCAAACTGTGGGGTTTTTTTTTGTTTTGTTTTGTTTTTTTGCTTTTTAAATTTTTGTTTTTTTGACGTAGGGTCTCACTCTAGCTCAGGCTGATCTGGAATTCACTGTGTAGTCTCAGGGTGGCCTCAGACTCACCTCTGCCTCCCGAGTGCTGGGATTAAATAGAGGCATATGCCACCATGCCTAACAGCTATTTTTATTTTTATTTTTATTCATTTATTTAAGAGAGAGAAAGGGCCAGGTGTGGTGGCACACGCCTTTAATCCCAGCACTTGGGAGGCAGAGGTAGGAGGATCACCACAAGTTCGAGGCCACCCTGAGGCTACATAGTGGATTCCAGGTCAGCCTGAGCTAGAGTGAGACCCTACCTTGAAAAACAAAAAAAAAAGCCAGGCGTGGTGGCGCATGCCTTTAATCCCAGCACTCGAGAGGCAGAGGTAGGAGGATCGCCATGAGTTCAAAGCCACCCTGAGATGACAGAGTTAATTCCAGGTCAGCCTGGACCAGAGTGAGACCCTACCTTGAAAAACCAAGAGAGAGAGAGAGAGAAAGAGTCATAGTGGTCAGCCTGGGTCAAAGTGAGACCCTACCTCAGTAAAAAAAGGCGGCGGGGAGAAAGAGGGAGAGAATTGGCTTACAAGGGCCTTCATTTGGTGCAAACAAACTCCAGATGCATGCACCACCTTGTGCATCTGGCTTACACAGATCTGGAGGAGTCAGACCTGGGTCCTTAGGCTTTGTAGGCAACTGCCTTAACTGCTAAGCCATCTCTCCAGCCTGATAGGTATCTTTAAATGACATTATGCCAAGATGTTATGTTTATGTGATGTACTCTTTTGGTGTACACGTGTATGCAGAGTACGTGTGGTATGGTATGCATATACCCACAAGGCCATAGGAGTACTGTGGGTGCCCTTCTCTTCTGCTCTTCCACGTACTTCCTTAGGACACCTTCTCTCTCAGCCTGGACCAGTCAGTGATTCTCCAGTGTTGGTCCTGTGTCCTGTCTTCCCCCATGGCTGCTGCTTTCCCACAGCCTGGGGTTATAGGCAGATGTTTGGCAACTCTCAGCTGTTTACTTGAGTTAGTTCTGGGGAATAAGACTTGAGTGGTCTCTAGCCCTTGTGCTTAACTGGCTAGCACTCTAAGCCACTGAGCCATCTCCAGAGCCCATGTACTTTAAAAAAAATTTTTTTAGAGGTAGGGTTTTGCTGTAGTCCAGGCTGACCTAGAATTCACTATGTAGTCTCAGGGTGGCCTCAGACTCACCCGATCCTCTTTTGGCTCCCTAGTGTTGGGATTAAAGGCATGTGCCACCACACCCCACTGCTTTGTAATTAAAAAAAATTATTAGACAGCTGGAGAGATGGCTTAACGGTTAAGGTGCCTGCCTGCAAAAGCCTAAGGACCCAGGTTTGATTCCCCAGTACCCACATAAAGCCAGATGTACAAAGTGGCACATGTGTCTGGAGTTTGTTTGTAGTGGCTAGAGGCCCTGGAGTGATTCTCTCTCTCTATCTGCCTCTGCCCCCACAATATACAAATAAATGAATTTTTTAATTTATTTGAGAGGAGAGAGAGAATAGATGCACCAGGGCCTCTTGATGCTGCATACAAACTCCAGACGCATACAGCATTTGTGCAGCTGGCTTTCTGTGGGTACCAGGGAATTCAGGCTGGGCTGGCAGGATTGTCCAACAAGTGCCCGTTACCTGCTAAGCCACCTCCCAGCCCACTTCCTTGTTTTAATGCAGAAGTCGAGTTGTTCTTTGTCCTTGTCGGCATGTGGTATGTAGAATGCTTTCTTTTCTCCCTCTTCCCTTAGTTCTCTTTTTCTTTTATTTTGGTTTTTCAGGGTAGGACCTCACTCTAGTCCACGCTGACCTGGAATTCACTGTGTAGTCTCAGGCTGGCCTAGAACTCATGGTGATCCTCCTACCTCTGCCTCTCAAGTGTTGGGACTAAATACATGTGCCACCACACCTAGCTAGTTTTCTTTCTTTCTTTTTTTTTGTTTTTGTTTTTAATTTTGGTGTTTTGAGGTAAGGTTTCTAGGCTAGGCTGACCTGGAATTCACTATGTAGTCAGTCTCAGGGTAGCCTTCAACTCACTGTGATCCTCATACCTCTGCCTCCCAAGTGCTGGAATTAAAAGAGTGCAACACCACTCCTGTCTCTAATCTTCTTTTTTTTTTTTTATTGTATTTTATTTTATTTATTTTTATTTGAGACAGAGAAAGGGTGAAGAGAATGGGTGTGCTAGGGCCTATAGCTACTGCAGATAACTCCAGACACATGTGCCACCATATGCATCTGGCTTATGTGGGACCTGGAGAGTCAAATCTGGGTCCTTAGGCTTCACAGGCAAGCACCTTTACCATTAAGCTATCTCTCTAGCGCTCATTTTCTTTCTTTCTTTCATTTGTTTTTATTTCTTTGTTTCTTAGAGACAGAGAGAGAGGTGGGGGATATATATATATATATATATATATATATATATATATATATGTAGAGAGAGAGAGAGAGAGAGAGAGAGAGAGAGAGAGAGAGAGAGAGAGGGAGAGAGGGAGATTGGGCACGTCGGTGCCTCTAGCCACTGCAAACGAACTCCAGACACATGCCACCATGTGCATCTGGCTTACACCTGGGACCTGGAGAATCAAACCTGGGTCCTTAGGCTTCACAGGCATGTGCCTTAACCACTGAGCCATCTCTCCACCCCTAGTTTCCATTTTTTTTTAATTTTTAATTTTTTTAATTTTTATTAACATTTTCCATGATTATAAAAAAAATCCCATGGTAATTCCCTCCCTCTAGTTTCCATTTTTTAATTCATTTGCTCAAGTGATCTTCCTGCTGCAGCGTCCCAAGTAGCTGTCACCCAGTGGCTTTACATGTTTCATTTATTTTCTCAGCAGCTATAGAAGGACCATCTCAAGGAGGAAAGGCAGAGAGAGAGAGATTAAGCAATGTGACGAACCTCACTCAGCTTGACAATGGCAGAGTTGGGATTCAAACCCTAGCAATCTGTCTCCAAAGTTCATTCTCTTACCCTAACCCTACCATTATTCTTTTTTTTTGTTTTGTTTTTTGAGGTAGAGTCTCACTCTAGCCCAGATGACCTGTAATTCACTATGTAGTCTCAGGGTGGCCTCAAACTCACGGCGATCCTCCTACTCTGCTTCCCGAGTGCTGGGATTAAAGGTGTGCACCACCATGCCTGGCACCATTATTCTTTTTAACTAAGTCGGGATTTATCAGTTATTAGGAAACTTGCAAGATTTCAGTTAGTATCAGGGGTCAAGCTTGAAGCCATGTTGTGGAGAATAGTACCCGATTCAAGGCAAAGTGACTAGTGGCTTCTGAGCCGGGCAGCAGGAACGTCACTTGGGAGATTCTCATCACAGGAATGTGTTTGAAGACACAGCACCGCCACACATTTCTGAGGCTTCTTTGCACTGGTCACTTTTCAAAGCCTTTGCGCGTTGTTGGAATGGCAGCCATAGTTTAGTCTTCTTTCCTCCAGGGAACTATCTTCCTCGCCAGGTGCAAACGTGGACTAAGCAGTACCGAGCGGCAGAAACCAGCACCATCCCTGCCATGGAGAAGCTCATCCAGTGGCTACCCTTGCATCTTCCCACTCAACAGAGGACCACGGTGGTGCATGGCGACTTCAGGTAGATGCATCTGCCGGGCCTGTGTGCCGGATGTGGAAAACGGTGGGCCCCTTGAAGGGGGAATGCAGGTGTTTGTCTTTGTGCGTGGTACAGTCGGAAATTGCTCCCCTTACAGAGTTCTTCCCTTTTACATCAGCATTTCTCAGTCTTTTTTTTTTTTTTTTTAATATTTTATGTATTACTTGTTTGCAAGTAGAGAGAGAGAAAGGGAAGGGAGAGAGAAAGAGAATGAATGGGCATGCTAGGACCTCCTGCCACTGCAAACACACTCCAAGTGCATGCGCCACTTTGTGCATCTGGCTTTATATGTGTACACTGGGGATTTGAACCTGGGCTGCCAGGCTTTGCAAGCAAGCACCTTTAACCACTGAACCATCTCTCCAGCCTCAGCATTCTTCGGTCTTTTTTTTTTTTTTTTTTTTTTGTTTTGTTTTGTTTTTCTGAGATATAGGGTCTCACTCTAGCCCAGGCTGACCTGGAATTCACTCTGTATTCTCAGGATGGCCCCGAACTCACAGCGATCTTCCTCCCTCTGCCTTCCAAGTGCTGGGATTAAAGGGGTGCGCCACCATGCCCGGCACATTCTTCAGTCTTAACACCATGACGATCCTTTGTCATAAGGCTGCTTTGCCTTGCAAGATGTCAAGCATTATCCCCTAATTTTTTTTTTTTTTTGTGTGTGTGGTTTTTCTGAGATAAAGTCTCACTCTAGTAGCCCAGGCTGACCTGGAACTCACTCTGTGGTCCAAGGCTGTTCTTAGACTCACAGTGATCCTCCTACCTCTGCCTCCTGAGTGCTCGGATTAAAAGTGTGCATCACCACACCTGACTTCATCCCCTGCTTCTGCTGACTAAATACCAGTACTAGATAACCCATGTGCCCTTCAGTGTGCCATCATGCTGGGTGCAGAGGCACTGTTTGAAGGTCCAGTGGAGTGAGGGTTCCTCTCACCTCCTGTGGAGTCATTGTTGGATGTTGGCCTTGAATCTATAGTGAAGTGAGGACAGGTTGTGGGTGTGGTTTCATGGGTTGCATCTGAACCCAGGTGCTCCTTCTGTCCAACTGGTTCATGAGCTAGACATTATACTGCCCTTGAGGCCCTCAGGTAGGCTTCATTGTGTTTGCACTTCCCATTGGGCCTCTGATTTGTTGGTTATTTTTCTTGTCCATCCTGGGGACCTATGCCTTTCATTTTATTACTTGACTCATTCATGTAGGTGCTTGTATTGAACCCAGCGCCTCACGTGTGTCAAGCAAGTGATATAACACTGAGCTACCCCAGCCAGCTGTGCCTTTTTTGATTTTTGTTTTTTGTTTTTCGAGGTAAGGTCTCACTCTAGCCCAGGCTGACCTGAATTCACTATGGAGTCTCAGGGTAGCCTTGAACTCACGGTGATCCTCCTACCTCTGCCTCCCGAGTGCTGTAATTAAAGGCATGCGCCACCACGCCCAGCTCAGCTGTGCCTTTTTAAAAAACATTTTATTTATTTATTTGAGAGAGAGCAAGAAAGAGGCAGATAGAGAGAGAGAGAATGGGCGCACCAGGGCCTCTAGCCATTGCCAACAAACTCTAGATGCATGCTTGTGCATCTGGCGTACATGGTCCTAGGGAATCAAACCTGGGTCCTTTGGCTTTACAGACAAGCACCTGAACTGCTTAGCCATCCCTCCAGCCCCCAACTGCACCCTTTCTGGTTTTTCAAGGTAGGGACTTGCTGTAGCCCAGGCTGACCTGGATTTCACTATGTAGTCTCAGGGTGGCCTCAAACTCATGGCAATTCTACCTCTGCCACCCGAGTGCTGGGATTAAAGGTATGCACCACCATGTCTGGCTGTAAATTTTCTACTTTTGTTTGTTTGTTTGGTTTCTGTGTGTTGTTCCATGTATTTTTCCGCATGTTGGTAATGACTTTTTCTTTTAAAACAAGCTTGCATTAACATCCGGACAGGAAACAGGACTCAGAGATCAACAGAGGCAAGTTTAACACAGGATGCAGTTTGGTTTAAGGAAGCCACTGAGCAGTCTGGACGCCTGGGGTTGGCACCATGGGGCTCCTCAGCACCCAGGCCTGTTTGGGCCAGCACATTCCACTGCCATGACTGTACAACCAACTGCTCCAAGGCCTGGTGGTTGGCTGCAGAGACAGGGATTGCTTTGCTTGTGCATCCTCAGTCTGGGGACAAGTCAGCATGATTCCTCTGGGGTGACTTCCTGGCCAGGGCTAGAGTCATCTGCAGCCTTGCTGGCATGCTGGCGCTGAGACAGAAGGTGCTCACAGCTGGACTGCTCTGGCTGTTGAGTCGTGGGAGCCCCTCAGTGTCACTTTCTCCCATCCCATATTTGTTACAACTGGGTGCATCTTGGGACAAGGAATTAGATGTGACATTTGGTGGCAAATGTGTCAAGGAATTAGTAGGCCTGCCTTAGAGCCATCGCAGACGGGGTAGCTGTGCAGAGAGGGCTGCCTGGCCAGAGCTCTGAGTACATTTCTCCGTAGTGAGGGAGCTAGGGGAATGAACAGCAAGGCCCTTCCCCATCCCTGCTGCTATTTGTTGGTCAGCTGAGGTCAGCTATGTTCAGTTACAAGTCAGACGGCCAGGCAGCCCTTAGAGGCTCAGGCTCCAGCACAGCGGTGGGCTGATGGGGTGGAATCCTGGAGAAGCAAATGGATCGGCATGTCTCAGAGAGCACCTGAGCCGCTCATGTCCTCAGCGCTGTCTCTGTTCCTTCTGTGCTAGCTCAGGCTGGACAATCTGCTGTTTCATCCAGAAAAGCCCGAAGTGCTTGCTGTTCTGGACTGGGAACTTTCTACCTTAGGTGACCCCTTTTCCGATGTGGCCTACAGCTGCCTGGCTCATTACCTGCCGTCCACTTTTCCCATGCTCAAAGGTAGGTACCGCCCTTGACACGGAGCCTGCTCCCTTCTGCAAGCCCCGGGGAGTACACCTGGCAGAAGTGCTTTATGATTGGGCAGGGCAGGAAAGTGAAGTCAGGGTGGTTTGGGTAAGTGATGTCACTGGAATGTTTTCCTATCTTTTTGCAAGTAGGGGATAAACTTGTGAATTTGTTGTGCTTAACTGTTTTATCATTCAGTGGGATTTCTCTGCGCGCGTGTGTGTGTGTGTGTGTGTGTGTGTGTGTGTGTGTGTGTGTGTGTGCACGCGCGCACGCGACACCGGGCAGCAAACCCAAGGTCTGGTGCCTGCAAAGTAAGCACTTGACTGCTAAGATACATTTCTAGTCCCTTAAGGGCTGGGTTTTTTAAATGTTTTTATTTATTTATTTATTTATTTATGTATGTATGTATGAGAGAGGGAGGAAGGGAAAGAGAAAGGGCAGATAAGAGTATGGGTGTGCCAGGGCCTCCTGCCACTGCATACAAACTCCAGGTGCTTGTGCCACCTGTGCATCTGGCTTTACGTGGGTCCTGGGGAATTGAACCTGGGTCCTTAGGCTTTGCAGACAAACACCTTGACTGCTAAGCCATCTCTCCAAAGGGCTGGTTTTAATCAAATGACTGATTGAGGATCCCATCCATTTACTGTGACTGTTGGTCTAGGTGGAATCAAAGCCTTTATTCCTTGCTTCACTGCTAATTTAGGCTGAAACTTTGAAAGGCTATTTTGTGTAATAGCTCCCTGTCTGGATCCCTGGCCCTCTGACAGGGCTGAAATTATGAGGTGCCCCTTGGAACTAGTTGTGAAAGTAATTGCTGAGAGACATGGTGAAGGTCAGAATTTTCACTTGCCGTCCATAGAAAGTACAGGCGCTCACCACTTGGGAACCACTCTGCCTTTACCTCAGGGTTCAGCGGCCGGGATGTGGCACAGCTGGGAATCCCCACGGCCGAGGAGTACTTCCACATGTACTGTCTTCACATGGAGATCCCCCCCATTGAGAACTGGAACTTCTACATGGCTTTCTCCTTTTTCCGCGTGGCTGCAATCTTACAGGGAGTCTACAAGCGGTCCCTCTCAGGTAATGGATGGCTAGTCTGATGGGAGGTCTCAAACAAGATCGGTCCCTCACCCTACCTTGCCACAGAGGTTTGTGGGGTAGATGCTGTAAAATTCAGTTAATTCGGTCATCATTAAAGTATATAGCTTGCTGTAATCCCAGGAGGGAGATGGAAACAGGAGGATCATGAGTTCAAAGCTAGGCTCAGCTCCATAGTGAATTCTAGGCAAGTATGGGCTATTGGAGACCCTGTTTTACCCCTCCATACCGCTCACCAAAAGGAAATAGTGATTTTTTTTGTTTTTTCATGGTAGGGTTTCACTGTAGCCCAGGCTGACCTGTAATTCACTATGTAGTCTCAGGGTGGCCTCAAACTCATAGCAATGCTCCTACCTCTGCCTCCCGAGTGCTGGGATTAAAGGTGTGTGCCACCACGTCTGGCTAATTTGCTAAAATGTTTATTTTTATTTATTTATGTGAGAGAAAGAGGCTGATAGAATTGGCACACCAGGGCCTCCAGCCACTGCAATCAAGCTTCAGATGCGTGCACCACCTTATGCTCATGTGCAGCCTTGCGTGCTTGCATCACTTTGTGCATCTGGCTGATGTGGGACCTGGGGAGCCGAACATGGGTCCTTAGACTTTGCAGGCAAGTGCCTTAGTCGCTCCTCTCCAGTCTCACAAAAATGGTTTTCTGAAAGAGTTGAATGGGGCCTGCATGGATGGCTTTAGTGGATAAAGCAATTACCATGTAAGCATGAATGCCCAAGTTTGGATCCCCAGGCCCGTCAGAAAAGCCAGAAGCTGTGGCACGTTTCTGTAATCCCAGTGAACCTATGGTTAAACAGGATATTTCCCAGAAGTTTGCTTGACCTGCTAGCCTTACAAGCAGTGTGGTAAACAGTGAGAGTTACCATACAAAGACCCATACAAAGAGAATGAGGGAAATGGTTTGGGTACCTGGGTATGCTAACAGCAATCCTGGGAAGCTGAGAAACACCCACTATAAAGCCGTATGTGCACCGGCAGCATGCATGGATCTTGGGCGTGGCAAGCGGTGTGTGGCTTCCTGGGAGTCAGACTAGATGGATAGAGGGCATTGGTGCTGGGACTGGGGAGAGGGACCAGCAGATAGCTGGGTGACCTCCACCGCCATGGAGATAATCTCTACCTTCCTCAAACCTTCTGTCAGGTTTCCCAAGCAAGAACCTTTAAGCCGTTTCTTTTTATCTTAATTATTTAAAAATGGGGAAATTTTTTTTGTCAGGTGTGGTGAATCATTCCCGTCATTCTAGCACTCAGGAGCTGAGACAGGAAGATCAAGACTTACAGGCAGTTTGGGCTACATCATGTCTGAAAAATAGACAACAGTTAAAAGAAAGAGAGAGAGAAGATTCTGATGTCAAAGAGGAGTGTTATTCTTGGCATGGTGGTACACATATTTATTTTTTGTTATTTTATTATTTTGGTTTTTCGAGATAGAGTTTCACTGTAGCCCAGGCTGACCTGGAATTCACTATGCAGTCTCAGGATTGCCTCAGACTCACAGCGATTCTCCTACCTCTGCCTCCCAAATGCTGGGATTAAAGGTGTGCGCTACCATGCCCATCACTGGGTGCACATATTTATAAAAGGATGGATCCAGGCTTGGTAGCACATACCTGTAATCTCAGCACTAAGGAAGCAGAGGCAGGAGGATCAGGAATTCAAGTTCATTCTTAGCTACATACAGAGTTCAAAGCTAGTTTAGGTTTAGGAAATATGCTGGGGCTAGAGAGATGGCTCAATGGTTAAGGTGCTTGCCTGCAAAGCCTAAGGATATGAGCTTGATTTTCCAGTACTATGCAACACCAGATGTACAAGATGTACATGCGTCTGGAGTTCATGTGCAGTGGCTGGAAGCCCTGGCACACACGTTCTCTATCTGCCTCTTTCTCTCACAAATAAATAAATGAAAAATAAAAATAACAAACAAAAGGGCTGGAGAGATAGCTTAGTGGTTAAGGCGTGTGCCCGCAAAGCCAAAGAACCCAGGTTTGATTTCCCCAGGACCCACATAAGCCAGATGCACAAGGTGGCACATGTGTCCGGAGTTTGTTTGCAGTGGCTGGAGGCCCTGGTGTGCCCATTCTCTTTCTTTCAGTCTCTTTCTCTCTCACTCAAATAAACAAATAAAATGTATTTAAAAAAAATAACAAAAAAGAAATGTGGTGGCTGAGGCCATGGTGCAAGGGTTAAGATGCTATACAAGCATGAGGACCAGCCTGCAGGAGCCCCGGCATTTACATAAATTCCAGGCCAGTCGGGCAGCTCACTTGTAATTTCCGTGCTTGGGAGACTCAGTGGAGGATCCCGGGGGCAAGCTGGCTAGAGTAGTAGCTGCGCCAGTTAAGTTCTGTGTTCGAGTGAGAGACCCTGCCTCAGTAATGGGCAGAGCAGGATCGAGGAAGACACCTGATGCCAATCTGTAATCTGCACACACATACATGCATGTTTACCACATACCCAAGCACATGCAAATAAAGGTGGAGAGAGAGCAAAACCCCTGCGAGCTCTGTGATGCTGGCCGGCATTGCACATTAGTTCAGATGAAATGCTATGTAGAAACTGGCCATTCATGCAGTTGCCTGAGACACTGTTGCCAGTTCCCTAGCAGAGGTGCTCTAGAACCATCCAGGACTCCTGATTGCCCAGTGCTGCAGCAGAAATGATTTGAAGCGTCACTGATTCAATTGGTTTCTCTGGGAAAAGGAGGAGCAACCAGACCTGAGTTTGATGTCTGGTCCCCAGGACACTGATGTAACTTCAACAAGTCACCTCCCTCCCTAAGACTCGATTGCTGTGGGGGGGGGGGGGAGTCTCAAGGTAGAGTCTCACTCTAGCCCAGGCTGACTTGGAATTCACTATATAGTCTCAGGGTGGCCAACTCCTGGGGATCCTCCTACCTCTGCCTCCTCAGTGTGGGATTAAATGCGAATGCCACCATGCTCGGCTAAGATTCAATTTCTTTGTCCACAAAGTTTGGGTGCAGATAGCTATGTTGACCTAGGAATGCAGTGAGCTGCAAGGGTTCTTGGCACACGATCTGGTGCATAGCAAGTGTCCAGCCACCGGTTGTGGCTGCAGAGAACATGTGCGCTCTCACTGGTCAGCATCACCAGGCGGGATTGTAAGAGTGACCACTGCTTTGCTGTCGTTCTGCTTAGGGCAGGCAAGCTCAGCAACAGCCGAACAAAGCGGGAAGCTCACTGAGTTGGTGGCTAACCTGGCATGGGACTTCGCAATCAGAGAAGGGTTCCAGATTTTCAAGGAGATGCCGACGACCAAACCGCAAACGAGATCCCACCACTCATGGGCTGGTTCACAGTCCGCATTAAGCCCCAAGGGCGTGAGGAGTTATAGCACTGTTCCAGAACCTTCTTCCCCTTCTCATGCCTCAAGGGCAGCTCTGATAATCTCTCCAGAAGGTCTCTCTCCTCGGGTCAGAGAGCTGTATTTCCGGCTTCAGCAGTTCATGGAGCAGCGTGTGTACCCCCTGGAGTCAGAGCTGCAGA
Source organism: Jaculus jaculus (assembly GCF_020740685.1). Classification (NCBI taxonomy): domain Eukaryota; kingdom Metazoa; phylum Chordata; class Mammalia; order Rodentia; family Dipodidae; genus Jaculus; species Jaculus jaculus. The sequence goes on from NC_059114.1 coordinate 23,493,010, forward strand.
AATATCATACCACCGAGGACAGATGGACCCCTTCCCCAGTGATAGAAGACCTCAAGGTAAGGCAGCGTGCCAGGTTGGTGAGCCCTCGTCACCATACAGCCCCTCAGCACAGGCTGCCGGGCTCATCTGAGTCCTTGCTAAGTGGGAGAGAAAGTAGGGCCAGGTGGAATTCCTTGCTCATCTGTCACCTTCAGAAGGGGCAGGTTCTGGGCTGGAAGACATGGCTCAGTAGTTAAAAGTGATGCTTGCAAAGCCTACCAGCCTGGGTCTGATTCTCCAGGGCCCATATGAAGCCAGATGCACGGAATGTCACCTGTGTTGGAGTTTGTTCTGGTGCATCCATACTTCTCTCTTTCTCTGACCTTGCAAATAAATAAAATTTTTTTAAAAATAAAGAGTTAAGGGCTGGAGAGATGGCTTATCGGTTAAGCGCTTGCCTGTGAAGCCTAAGGACCCCGGTCCGAGGCTCGGTTCCCCAGGTCCCACGTTAGCCGGATGCACAAGGGGGCGCACGTGTCTAGAGTTCGTTTGCAGAGGCTGGAAGCCCTGATGCGCCCATTCTCTCTCTCTCTCCCTTTATCTGTCTTTCTCTCTGTGTCTGTCGCTCTCAAATAAATAAGTAAAAAATTAAAAAAAAATAGAGTTAAAGTTCTGATATCAAAGAAGAGTGCTATGTCAGGCATGGTGGTACATGCCTATAATCCCAGCACTCAAGGTGGAGGTAGGGGGATCAGAAGTTCAAGGTCATCCTGAGCTACATGGTGAGTTTGAGGCCAGCCTGGACATGAAACCTTGTCATAAAAATAAATAAATAAAAGAAAAACAAGGACTGGAGAGACGGTTTAGTGGTTAAGGCACTTGTCTGTGAAGCCTAAGGACCTAGGTTCAATTCTCTAGTACCCACGTAAGTAGCTAGAAGCCCTGCTGTGCTCATTCTCTCTCTCCTCTGCCTCTTTCTCTCAAACAAATAAACTATTAAAAGAAAAAAAAAAAAGAAAATAATGTTGTCTGTAGTTTAGGAAGTTGAGGGAGGTGGGTATATGTGAAAATTTTGCCGTATTAAGTAACAATCTTGCTAGAGAATTCATGACTAAAAACAGAGGATCAGCCACTTAGGAGTTGCGGCTTGGTGACTTCTAGTGATCCCACTACAGTAGTTTGTTGTTGTTGTTGTTGTTTTGTTGGTCTTGTTGCTGGAACAAATACTGAGAGAATAACTTAAAAGGAGGAAAGTTTTTGCTTTTGACTCAGCATTTTGGGGTTTTCAGTCCATAGTGGGCTGTCTCCTTTGCTGTGTCCCTATGGTTAAACAGAACCCCCTGGTGACAAGAGCTTGTGGAAGAAATGAAGAGGATGTCTGTGCTGGTGACGTCTTCCTTCAGCCTTTTTATTCTATCTGCACCCCCATGTGGGTGGGTCCTCCCCACTTAGTTCATTAACCTTTGGCAACACCCTCAGGTGTTTAACTACTTTCATAGGCATCTCTCAACCCAATCAGGTTGATTGTTCATTTACCCATTACAGCTGATACACAAACACCTGCTATTCAACCTTGGCTCATGTTTGTTTGTTTGTTTGTTTATTTTAGTGGGAGAGAATTGGTGCACCAGAGCCTCTAGCCACTGAAAATGAACTTCAGATGCATGTGTCACTTTGTGCTTCTGGCTTTATGTGGGTACTGGGGAACTGAATCCTGTCATTAGGCTTCACAGGCAAGCACCTTAACCAAGCTATCTCTCTAGCCTTGTATCTGTTTTTTAAAAAAAGAGAAATTTGGGCTGGAGAGATGGCTTAGTGGTTAAGCGCTTGCCTGTGAAGCCTAAGGACCCCGGTTCGAGGCTCGATTCCCCAGGACCCATGTTAGCCAGATGCACAAGGGGGCACATGCATCTGGAGTTCGTTTGCAGTGGCTAGAAGCCCTGGTATGCCCATTCTCTCTCTCTACCTATCTCCCTCTCTCTCTTTCTCTGTCACTCTCAATAAATAAAAATGAACAAAAAGGGCTGGAGAGATGGCTTAGCGGTTAAGCGCTTGCCTGTGAAGCCTAAGGACCCCGGTTCGAGGCTCGGTTCCCCAGGTCCCACGTTAGCCAGATGCACAAAGGGGCGCACGCGTCTGGAGTTCGTTTGCAGAGGCTGGAAGTCCTGGCGCGCCCATTCTCTCTCTTTCCCTCTATCTGTCTTTCTCTCTGTGTCTGTCACTCTCAAATAAATAAGTAAAAAATGAACAACAAAAAAAAAATTAAAAAAAAAGAACAAAAAATTTTTTTTAAAAAAAAGAGAAATTTATTCATCTATTTTATTTATTCTTTTTTTGTTTGTTTGTTTTTTTGTGGTAGGGTCTCACTCTGGTCCAGGCCGGCCTGGAATTAACTGTGTAGTCTCAGGGTGGCCTCGAACTCATGGTGATCCTCCTACCTCTGCCTCACAAGTGCTGGGATTAAAGGCGTGCACCACCATGCCCGGTCAATTTTATTTATTCTTTTGAGACAGAGAGAGGAAGGGAGGAAGGGGGAGAGGGATAGAGAGAATAAGAGTGGGCATGCCAGAGCCTCCAGCCATTGCAAATGATCTCCAGACACATGCGCCACTATGTGCATCTGGCTTACATGGGACCTAGAGCTGGGTCCTTAGGCTTCACAGGCACACGCCTTAACTGCTAAGCCATCTCTCCAGCCAATGGTTTTTTTTTGTTGTTTTTTGGGGGGTTTTGTTTGTTTGATTGATTTGGTTTTTTGTTTTTTCAAGATAGGGTCTCATTCTAGTCCAGATCTAGAATTCACTATGTAGTCTCAGGGTGGCCTTGAATTTGAATTCATGGCAACCCGCCTAACTCTGCCTCCCGAGTGCTGGGATTAAAGGTGTGCACCACCACGCCAGTGGCCCATAGTTTTTAAGTTTTTTTCGTTTGCTTGTTTTTTTTTTTTTTTTTTTTTTAAGGGAAGTCTCTTTTCTTCTTTTGTTTAATTTTTAATTAATATATTTATTTTTGGTTTTTCGAGATAGGGTCTCACTCTAACCCAGGCTGACCTGGAATTCACTGTGTATTCTCAGGCTGACTTCAAATTCATGGCATTCCTCCTACCTCTGCCTCCCTAGTGCTGGGATTAAAGGCATGTGCCACCATGCCTGGCTCTTTTTTTTTTTTTTAATATATATTTGAGAGAGAAAAAGACAGGAATAGGGGAAGAGAGAGACAATGGGCACACCAGGGCCTTCAGCTGCTGTAAACAAACTCTAAACGCATATGTCACTTTGTGCATCTGCCTTACATGGGTCATGGGGAATTGAACCAGGTCCTTTGGCTTTGCAGGCATGCCCCTTAACCACTAAACCATCTTTCCAGCCCAGTTTTAAGTTCTTTGAGCTCATCATGGGCAAAGTAACTTCTACAAGTGGCATTGTCCAGATTTTTTTTTTTTTAGTTCCAAACTTCTTGCAAAATTCAGCAAAACTCAAACATGAGAGAAGTACTCTGCCCCTAAGGTGGTTACCGTCACCAACCTGGTGCATCTCCCATTATACTCTTAACAAATATTGTCATCTTGTGCTGAAACGAGGTCATTCTGTGCCTTCAAATCTCCCACTTGCTTTTGGGGTTTAAACACATGAAAGCACACAGGGGGGTTCCTCAGTGTGGGCACTGTGCGCTGTGATCTGTCTGACCTGCCCCTAGTAGAAGGCCATGGTACACGTGACTGAGTGGGCAGTCACAGTACAAGCCACCAAAGCTAACTCTGGGCCAGTTAAGCAACACAGGACTTTGGGTAGCTGCCTTCAAAAGACAGAGGAAGCGGCTGGGCGTGGTGGCGCACGCCTTTAATCCCAGCATTTGGGAGGCAGAGGTAGGAGGATTGCCGTGATTTTGAGGCCACCCTGAGACTCCATAATGAAATCCAGGTCAGCCTGGGCTAGAGTGAAACCCTACTTTGAAAAAAAAAAAAAAACAAAAACACAGAAGCTACAAGAAGGCACCTTCCACACACAGGCCGCTGTGTGCTGAGAGTATCCTCACCCTTACCCATCTGACAGGATCATGCCGTTCCCCCTTTCTCATAGCACGCCAGGTTACTGAGAGACATTGCTCTCCTCTTTGGCAACAGCCTGACAGATTATCAGTCATGTTACTGTCCCAGGCCTTGTTGGAAAGAGGACTTGTGAGTCAGGGTGCTCCAGCTGGATGCTCTCCTCCTTGAGTTGGAAGAGGAGCAGTGTTTCCAATATGGAGACTAGTGGACGCTCACTTGTTCAGAGCAGTGGAGTAGAGCTAGACCGCAAGCTTGCCATGCTAGCACAATCCTGTACGCGGCTGGTTCCTATCCACATTTGAACCTCACTTTCTAATCTCCCTGTCCAGTGAAGACCCTGGAGAACTGAGCACCTCACTCCCTTTACTCTTTAGTTAGTGTGCAGTCAGGTTCACATTGCTGGTAGAAATCACCCAACCAAGAGCAGCTTGTGGGAAAAAGAGTTTTATCGTGGCTTACAGGCTTGAGGGGAAGCTCCACGATAGCAGAGAAAACGATGGCACAAGCAGAGGGTGGACATCAACCCCTGGCCAACATAAGGTGGACAATAGCAACAGGAGAGTGTGCCAAACACTGGCAATATAACACCCATAAACCCACTCCCAACAATACACTCCCTCCAGGAGGTGTTAATTCCCAAATCTCCATCAGCTGGGAACGTAGCATTCAGAACACCTAAGTTTATTGGGGACACCTGAATCAAACCACCACAGTTAGTCTCATCCATTTTGCTCAGTGGTCTTGACTGATGGGGTCTGGCCACATCTCCATTTCACAGAAAGGAAACAAACCCAGCATACCAGGTGTGCAGGACCAAGGTTGACCTCTCACCCCACAGTCAACTTCCTGCTTCCTCAGCCCAGTTATGCATAGGAATACAAGTCTCTTGTCCCAGGAACAAAGTTGGACTGCAAAAGCAAGCTTGTTAGGGAGGTTTTCTCATCCACCATTTAAAAGGGCGGGAGACCCAGCCAGAGGAGCTGGGCCAGACTTCTCTCATGTGCCCAGACATATTTTTAGCCTTCAGTGATTGCAGTGTGTGCTCCAGTAGAATTCTTAGCTATAATACCACCAATGCTACTCCTGGTGAAACAGGGCAGGGTAGCTGGAGAGATGGCTTAGTGGTTAAAGGTGCTTGCCCATGAAGTCTAAGGACCCATGTTCAATTCTCCAGGACCCATGTAAGCCAGATGCTCAAGGTAGTGCATGCGTCTGGATTCATGTGCAATGGCTGGAGGTCCTGGTGCACCCATTCTCTCTATATGCCTCTTCCTCTGTCTCTCAAATAATTAACTTAAAAAAGAAAGGAAGGAAGGGGGGAAGGAAGGAAGAGGGCAGGGGCCTGGGTATGAGCTGACTCCTGGCTGTTCCCCAGTGCCTTCTGTTGAACCCACCATCTACCAGTCACCCTGACTCATGGCATTGCTGTTGGCAAACATTGTGCCATTAGCTACTTCCTTCTTCCCTCCAACCCCTTGTGTTCCACGTGACCATATAAAAGTCATTCTTAGCCAAGCGTGGTGGCGCACGCCTTTAATCCCAGCACTAGGGAAGCAGAGGTAGGAAGGTCGCTGTGAGATTGAGGTCGCCCTGAGACTACATAGTGAATTCCAGGTCATCCTGGGCTACAGTGAACCCCCACCTCAAAAAACAAACAACAACAAAAAGTCATTCTCTCTGGCTCCCTGACTTATTTTTCCCACAACAGGAGAAAGCCAAGGCTGAAGGACTTTGGAACCTTTTCCTACCATTGGAAACTGATCCTGAGAGAAAATATGGAGCAGGGCTGACCAACGTGGAGTATGCACATCTGTGTGAAGTCATGGGCATGTCCATATATGCTCCTGAGGTACCTTTTCAGAAGTTTCTTCAGCATATGAGAACATCTGCCCACACTGTCGCTCATTGCTCACACAGAAACTCGGATCAGGGTCTTCCTGTAGGAAAGAGGACACATGGCTGGAGTTAGGAGAAAAAAATAGCTTAGCAGGAGAATTGTCTAGTGGTGTGGAAGTCTGGAAGTCCCCATCCTGAGGTCCAGGGACCTTTGTCTCAAAGACAGGATCTGAATGAGTGTGGGCTCCAGGCAGGTCCAAGATTCTGTTTGAGTGCATTTTTCTGGGCTCTTCTTTGGGGACAGGAAGATCTTTCTTGAGTTATTTGAGGGCCTGTGGTGCAGAAAGGATTCTGCTCCGACTTCTGTGGTGTGTAGAGTTCTAAACATGGATATGGGAATCACTGAGGTATTTTTCTTCTTTTCAGATATTTAACTGCTCTGCTCCTGACACAGGGAACATGGAGGTACTGGTGCGCTACGGCACTGAGGAGCAGAAGGCCCGTTGGCTGGAGCCATTACTGGAGGGCAAGATTCGTTCTTGCTTTGCCATGACCGAGCCCCAGGTACCCATTGCCACTCTACATCCTGGTCTCTGCCTACAAGGAATGTAGGTTACTGGCCATTCTAAGCAGAGTATGTTCTTCTGCGCAGGTGGCTTCATCAGATGCCTCCAACATTGAGGCTTCCATTAGAGAGGAAGGTGACTTCTACATCATAAATGGTCACAAGTGGTGGATCTCAGGTATTTGGGCTGAAATATGCTTTTCAAACACTCACCAGTCTTTGTTGATGTACAGGTCTCTGGTGCAGGTCTCTGGTGCCTCTAGTGGGGTCTGGCTTCTTTCTCTGGTGGCACAATAGAATCTGTCTCTGCTCCCTGCAGAAGTGGCAAACCCCAGGGAATAAGAGAGTACTATATGAGGTGTGCTGAATCATGGGTGCCCTCAAGGCATTATCAGACACCCTCACCTGTGGAGGTGTCCCTGCATATAGCACTCTAGAAATCTCTTCACTCACCCTTGCTTTCTTTGTTCTGTCCATCAGGCCCCTTTGGAAGGACAAGGTCTCTTTGGTGGCTTGTCATTGCCACAAGATCAAATGTATTAAAATAGATCTTAGATGTTCATGACATTCTGGACTCCCTACAAGCCCCTCCCAACCCAGTGCCAGTCTGCTTCCCCACTTATGGAGCCCCCACACTTCAGAAGACAGGGTTATCATCCTGCCTCCCATTTCACAGAGGCAGAAACCAAGACTTGGTTGACCGCAGTCACTTATGGAAGGCTCTAGTCCCTCAGCTGTTGGGTAGGGAACTCAGAATTCAAGATTTTCTGGATTCTCAAGTCTGTGCCCCAAGATGTGCTTTGTATCATCTTTGGGGACAGTAAGGCAGGCTGGCAGGGATTAAGTAACAGTTTGAAACATCTTTATTTTTTATTTTGTTTTTCTTGAAAGAGAAAGACGCAGAGAGAGAGAGAGAGAGAGAGACGGAGACAGAGAATGGGCACACCAGGGCCTTTCAGCCACTGTAAACGAACTCCAGATGCTTGTGACCCCTTGTGTGCATATGTGACATTCCATGCTTGTGTCTGGCTACGTAGGACCTGGAGATTCAAACAAGCGTTCTTAGACTTCGCAGGCAAGTGCCTTAACCGCTAAACCATGTCTCCAGCCCTGCTGCATCTTTTTTATTGGTTTGAGACAGGCTGTCATGTAACTCAGGCAGCTGATTTCAAATGCGCTTTATAGCTTAGGCTAGCCTTGACTTCCTTATCCTCCTGCTTCTACCTTCCAAGTCTTGGGATTGTAGGTGTACCCCACCACACTCAGCTAAAATCAGTTTTTTTAAATATGTATGTATGTGTGTATGTACTTAAGAGAAACAGAAAGAGGCAGAGAAAGAGTGTAAGTATGGGCACACCAGGACATCCTGCCACTGCAGACGAACTCCAGACATATGTACCACTTGCATTGGTTAACATTAGGCTCTATGGAGTTGAACCTGGGCTGTCCGGCTTTGCAAGCAAGTGCCTTCAACTGCTGAGCCATCTCTCCAGCCCTGAAATTTTTTTTTTTAAATCTAAATCTAGGCCGGGCATGGCAGCACGTGCCTTTAATCCCAGCATTTGGAAGGCAGAGGTAGAAGAATGGCTGTGAGTTTGAGGCCACTCTGAGATTACTTATGAATTGCAGATCAACCTGAGCTAGAGTGAAACCCTACCTTGAAAAAAAAAAAATCCAAATCTAGCTGGGTGATGTGGCACACACCTGTAATCACAGCACTCTGGAGGCAGGAACATCAGGAATTCAAGGTCACTCTTGTCAACATAGCAAGTTTTAGGCCAGCTTGAACTGCATGAGTCCCTGTTGCAAAACAATAACAGCCACAACCACAAAATTCCAAATGATGTCATTGTCCAGAAAAATTTAACAGGTTTATTTTTAAAAGTTATAAAGTTGGGGCTGGAGAGATAGCTTAACAGTTAAGGTGCTTGCCTGTTAAGCCCAAGAACACTTGTTTGAATCTCCAGGTCCCACATAGCCAGATGCAAGCATGCAATGTCACCATACGCACAAGGGGGCACACACGTCTAGAGTTCATTCACAGCAGCTGAAAGGCCCTGGTGTGCCATTCTGTCTCTCACTCTCTGCCTCTTTTTCCCTCTCTCTGTCTCTCTATCAAAAATAAAATAAAAAAGTTATAAAGTTGAGCCAGGCATGGTAGCACACACCTTTAATCCCAGCACTTGGGAGGTAGAGGTAGGAGGGGATCGCCATGAGTTCGAGGCCACCCTGAGACTACATAGTGAATTCCAGGTCAGTCTGGGCTAGAGTGAGACCCCACCTCGAAAAACCAGAAGAAGAAAATAAGTTATAAAATTGGCCTAGAGAGATGACTCAGTGCTTAAAGGCACTTTGCTTACAAAGCCTGATGGCCTAACTTCTGTTCCACAGTACTCAGGACCCACATAAAGCCAGATGCACAAAGTGGCGCATGAGTGGAGTTCATTTACAGTGACAAGAGGCCCCTGGTGCACATATATTCTTTCTGTTTGCCTCTCTCTTTACCCACTGGGTGTGTTGGCATGCATCTTTAATTCCAGCACTCAGGAGGCAGAGGTAGGAGGATCTCTCTAAGTTTGAGGCCAGCCTGAGACTACATAGTGAATTCCAGGTCAGCCTGGGCTAGAGTGAGATCCTACCTCAAAAAACAAAAAAAGTGGGGGGGGGGGAGTAGAGTTTAAAAGGGGAAAGTGGGTAGAGGGAGGGAATTACTGTGGAATATTGTTTACAAATATGGAACTTGTCAATAAAAAATAAAAATTAAAAAGCCAAAACATAGGCATCAAGTGCCTCCCACAAAGCACCAATAGGTGCTCTCTGCAAGCACAGCTTTACCTTGAAATCCTTAGGAATTTCTTGCATCAGGGCACCAGAAGAGTTGTCATACTTGAAGTTGAGTAGACTTCTAATAGTGTCTAATTTCAGTAAGTGCCACAGTCACAGGCCTGTCGATAGGCATCTACAATGTAGCCCCTTTTTTCCTGCGTGTTGTGCCACAGTGGATATGTAGGCAGTGGGCTTTGACCAACCACAGTAGAAACTGTACTTAACCTCTTCTCCTTCCGTTGGGGCTTGGTGAACTAGAGGCACACCTGGCATTGGCAACCTCAGCATCTTGTTTCTGTATTTTCACGTCTAGCCTGGTGCTATTTTAAAATTTTGCTCTTATGATGCTGGATTCCTGCCTCTCTTGAGACAGTCTACTGTCTGGTCACGCTTCTCTGGTTATGTGTATTCTAACAGAGCCTGCATCTTGCCTTTGTGGACCAAGACTTAGTGGCCCTGGCAGCAGCTCATAGAGTCTGTCTTTTTCCTGGCAGGCATCATGGATCCACGCTGCAAAATCTGTGTGTTTATGGGAAAAACAGACTCACAGGCCCCGAGGCACCAGCAGCAGTCCATGCTCTTGGTGCCCATGGACAGCCCTGGGATCAAAGTCATCCGGCCTCTGACGGTGTATGGGATGGATGATGCTCCAGGTTAGACTCCCAGGGCCAGTCACCCTGAATGTGGCTCTGGCGGTTGGGCAACAGTTTTGAGTAACTCCTTCTAAAGGTCACAAATTGCCACATGCAAGAATCTATGACATTAGAAAGGTTCTTAGTCCAGTAGTTCATTTCTGTAATCAGCAGACTTCCCATGGCTGTTTATGCATGCTTTTGTCTTCTAAACTCAATAGATAAACAGGCATCTGTGAGACAAGGAATACAGGAGGGCAAGGCAGGGAGAGTCCTCCTGGCACTCTCTTCTAGGTCTCTGAATGCATAGTGAACTCTAGGCCACAGCCCCCATGTCTTCATGTGCTAGAAGTTGGGGTTCACTTCTGGCATTGTTAGAGGCACACTGGGAGTTTCAGCCATTATCATCATGTTTTCATTTTTTTTTAAAAAAAAAAAAAGGCAAAATACTCACTGGCTATTAGAAAGCAATGCTTCCCTTTCTATTTTGAATAGACTCCTCCTGTCCCTCCCCTTAGCAGTGACACAAATAGACGGTAGCTGACTAAGGGGTGGGATGTTGCCAGTGGAACATGGCACTGAGGCAAGGAGTAAACACTTGCAAGGCCTGTAGCACAGTGCTTAAGGCAGTCTGTCTCTGTTGCAGGTGGCCACGGTGAAGTACGGTTCGAAGATGTGCGTGTGCCCAAGGAGAACATCATCCTGGGCCCAGGCCGTGGCTTTGAGATTGCCCAGGGCCGGCTGGGGCCCGGCCGGATTCATCACTGCATGAGGTTGATTGGGTACTCAGAGAGGGCCCTGTCACTCATGAAAGCCCGTGTGAGTCCCCACTTGCTTCCACACTGACTCAGAGCCACTGTCTGCTGGGTTGGGGGAGTTTGAGCCCTGGCTTCTTTCTGAGAGCAGAGTTAGAAGGTGAAACAAGATTGTTCACACCTAGAAGTTGCTTCCCTATCTTCACTTTGCGTCTTCTTCACTTTGCCACTGTTTAACCTTAACTGTTCAGGTGACCAGAAGCTGAAGGTGAGTTCCAAGGCCCAAAAGGTCCACAGGCTACTAAGAGCTGTTTGTGCTCCCAGCACATGGTTAAAGCTCAGACACCAGGGAGACCCTGCAGGGCTTCTTTTTGTCCTTGGGCTGTAGCATCTGTCCCTGGACCAGCATCATCCCCCAACATGTCAGGAAAATATAATCTGGAGCCATGTGTGGTACCTCATGCCTTTAATTCCAGCTTTAAGGAGGTAGAGGTAGGATTGCCATGAGATCAAGGGCACCCTGAGACTACAGAGTGAATTCCAGGTCAGCCTGGGCTAGAGTGAGACCCCACCTCAAAAAAAAAAAAAAAAAACCCACAAAAAGGGGCTAGAGAGATGGCTTAGCGGTTAAGGCACTTGCCTGTGGAGCCGAAGGACCCAGGTTCAATTCTCCAGGTCCCACGTAAGCCAGATGCACATGGTGGTACATGCATCTGGAGTTCATTTGCAGTGACTAGAGTCTCTGGCGTGCCCATTCTCTCTCTCTCTATCTATCTATAATAAATGAATGAAAATAAAATCTTAAAAAAAAAAAAAAAGGCTCGGCAGTTAAGGCATTTGCCTGCAAAGCCAAAGGATCCTGGTTTAATTTTCCAGGACAAATGTAAGCCAGGTGCACGAGGGACACGTGCATCTGGAGTTCATTTACAGTGGCTGAAGGCCCTGGCCTGCCCATTCTCTCCCTCTCTCTTTCTCTGTTTGCCTCTATCTCTGTATTAAATAAATAAAATATATTTAAAAACAAAACAAAAAAAGAAAATGTAATCTGAGGCTAGAGAGATGGCTTAGCTGTTAAGGCACTTGCCTGCAAATCCTGAGGACCCATGTTTGACTCTCCAGCTCCCACAGAAGCCAGATGCACAAGGCGCTCTAAGTGCGCAAGGTCGCACGTGAACACAAGATAGCGCACGTGTCTGGAGTTCAGTTGCAGTGGCCGAGGCCCTGGCCCACCAATTCTCTCTCTCTCTCTCTTGCGCATGCCCTCTTGCTCTTGCTCTCATCCCCTCTCATAAAAAAGGGGGGCAGTCTGTTGGGCTTGCCTCAAAAACAACAAACTGTAATCTGAAGTCGGACATGGAACTTAAGCTTGTATGCTTGAGGTTGAGGCAGGAGGCTTGCTGTAAGTTCAAAGCAACCCTACAGTACATAATAAGACCCCTAATCTGAAGAAAAGCAAAAGGCCATCCGCCACGAGCTCCTCAATGGCTAGAAGCCTATGCAAAAGAGCTATCTCCAAAGACAAATTCACACCAGGGTATTAGCTCCACAAAGATGAAACAAACCCTCAATACCGAAATGATTCTCCCAGGAAATGCCACACACGGAGCAGAAGCCATCAGCTGCTATTGATTCCTCAGCACACCTGCTATTTACACCATCTCCTTTCAGACAGAACATTTCTTCAAGTTTCTGGGGGCTCAGCTATGAGACCTCAGCCCCACATGCCATTGAAACTCTGAGCATCCTCCAGCAAAGCAGCTTGACTCAGAAAGTGCCAGATTCCAAGCCCAATTAAGTTCTCGCTCTGTATTTCTCTCTCTCCCTCCCTCCAACTCTCCATGTTCCTCTTCCTCTTTCCCTCTCTAAAATAAATAAAGCAGATACTTAACATACTTAAAAAAAAAAAAAAAAGTGCCAGATTCTTTTTGTTGTTTTTTGAGGTAGGGTCTCACTCTAGCTCAGACTGACATGGAATTCACTATGTAGTCTCAGGGTGGCCTCAAACTCAGAGCAATCCTCCTACCTCTGCCTCCCAAGTGCTGGGGTTAAAGTCATGTGCCACAATGCCCAGCCTCTTTAAAAAAAAAAAAAAAAAGGATTGGAGAGATGTCTTAGTAGTTAAGGCATTTGTCTCAAAAGCCAGAGGATCCCGGTTCGATTCTCCAGGACGCACATAAGCCAGATGCACAAGGGGATGCATGCATCTGGAGTTTGTTTGTAATGGCTGGATGCCCTGGCGTGCCCTTTCATTCTCTCTCTCTTTCTTTCTCTCTCCCTCTCTCTCAAATAAATAAATGAAGTATGATTTTTAAAACTATTTTACTTATTTATTGGAGAAAGAGAGAGAAAGATAGAGCGAACAGATGCACCAAGGCCTCCAGCCACTGCAGATACCAGACCCGTGTGCCAGCTTGTGCATCTGGCTTATGTGAGTCCTGAGAATTAAACCTGGGTCTTTTGGCTTTTCAGGCAAGTGTCTTAACCACTAAAGCCATCTCTCCAGCTTGCGAATTTTTTTTTTTTTTTTTGAGATAATTTCTTGTGATGTTGCCCAAGCTGGTCTTGAGCTCCTAGGTTTAAACAACCCTCCTACCTCAGCCTTCCAAGTAGCTAGGACTACAGACATGCACCACTGTGTCTTGCCAAAAGCCACATCCATAGAGTCTAAGCAATGAGATGGTGGGCTAGTAGGTGGTTTTATTATTTTCTATTGATAGTTCCACCGTGACATACTATCTAAAAGTTCCTTTAGGGCTGGAGAGATGGCTTAGCGGTTAAGCACTTGCCTGTGAAGCCTAAGGACCCCGGTTCGAGGCTCGGTTCCCCAGGTCCCACGTTAGCCAGATGCACAAGGGGGCGCACGCGTCTGGAGTTCGTTTGCAGAGGCTGGAAGCCCTGGCACGCCCATTCTCTCTCTCCCTCTATCTGTCTTTCTCTCTGTGTCTGACGCTCTCAAATAAATAAATAAATAAAAATTAAAAAAAAAATTTAAAGTTCCTTTAGTGATTATAGTAAAATACACACCAAAGAAAAATGCTTTTGGCCGGGCGTGGTGGCGCACGCCTTTAATCCCAGCACTCGGGAGGCAGAGGTAGGAGGATCGCCCTGAGTT